>NW_027514466.1:698758-1048138 GCF_048772815.1 Callospermophilus lateralis | reverse complement strand
ACTGCTAGTGTAAACGAATATTCAACCTAGAAGCACAAAATTTGGTGAGCCAAGTGGGATTTGTATACTGATCATTACCACCAAGTATCATCTAGATTGGGCCAAAAAATATTTGCTGGTATTTCGAAAATTTATAGATCTTTGACGCTTGCCAACCCCTTTCAACGTAAGTACTGTTCGCAAGTCTCTGATTAGGGCTACTTGAAGAGGAAACAAACTATAGAATAAAAACTGAGAACTAGTTTACTTTGTCAAGTTTCAAAGAGCTACTACAAACGATGTTTGATTTAGAGTTCCAAATTCATCTATCTATATAGGCGACAACAGAGTGAAACATAAAAATAAAAACTGCTACTGTAAACGAACGATTCAACCTAGAAGAACAAAATTTGTTAAGCCAAGTGGGATTTGTGTACTGATCATTACCACCAAATATCATCAAGATTGGCCGAAAAAATATTTGCTGGTATTTCAGAAACTTGTAGATTCTTGAACGCTTGCCAATCCCTTTCAATGATAGTGCTTTTCCAGAGTCTCTGCTCAGGGCTACTTGAAGAAGAAACAAACCATAGAGAAAAAACTGAGAACTGCATTTTTTGTCAAGTTTCATAGAGCTACTAAAAACCATGTTGGTTTTAGAGTTCCAAATTCATCTATCTATATAGGAGAGAACAGAGTGAAAAATAAAATTACAAACTGCTACTATAAACGAAACGCTTCAACCTAGAAGAACAAATATTGGTGAGCCAAGGGTATTTGTGTACTGATCATTAAAACCAAGTATCATCAAGATTAGGTAAAAAATATTTGCTGGTATTTCGGAAAATCATATTTCTTGGAAGCTTGGCAACCCCTTTCAAAAAGTGCTTTTCCACAGTCTCTGTTTAGGGCTACTTGAAGAGGAAACAAACCATAGATACAAAACTGAGAACTACTATATCTTGTCAAGTTTCAAACAGCTACTACAAAGCATGTTGTATTTAGAGTTTCAAATTCATATATCTATCTAGGAGAGAACCGAATGTAACCTAAAAAGGAATACGGCTACTCTAAAGGAACGCTTCAACCTACAAGAACAAAATTTGGTGAGCCAAGTGGGATTTGTGTACTGATCATTACCACCAAGTATCATCAAGATTTGGTGAAAAAATATTTGCTGGTATTTTGGAAACTACTAATTTCTTGGAAGCTTGGCCACCCTTTTCAATGAAAGTGCTGTTCCACAGTCTCTGATTAGGGCTATTTGAAGAGGAAACAAACCATAGAGACAAAACTGAGAACTACTTTATTTTGTCAAGTTTCAAAGAGCTACTACAAACGATGTTTGATTTAGTGTTCCAAATTCTTCTATCTATATAGGAGAGAACAGAGTGAAACATAAAAATACAAACTGCTACTGTAAACGAACGCTTCTACCTAGAAGAACAAATTTTGGTGAGCCAAGTGGGATTTGTGTACTGATCATTACCAGCAAGTATCATCAAGATTGGGTGAAAAAAATGTTTGCTGCTATCGGAAATTCATAATTTCTTGAAAGCTTGTCAACCCCTTTCAATGAAAGTGCTTTTCCTCAGTCTCTGATGAGGGCTACATGAAGAGGAAAGAAACCATAGAGACAAAACTGAAAACTACTTTATTTTATCAAGTTTCAAAGAGCAACTCCAAACCATGTTGGATTTAGAGTTCCAAATTCATCCATCTATATAGGAGAGAACAGAAGGAAACCTAAAAATATAAACTGCTATGGTAAACGAACGATTCAACCTGGAAGCACAAATTTCGGTGAGCCAAGTGGGATTTGTGTACTGATCATTACCACCAAGTATCATCAAAATTGGGCGAAAGAATATTGGCTGGTTTTGCGGAAAATCGTAGCTCTTGGACGCTTGCCAACCCCTTTCAATGTAAGTGCTGTTCGCCAGTCTCTGATTAGGGCTATTTGAAGAGAAAAAAACCATAGAAACAAAACTGAGAACTACTTTATTTTGTAAAGTTTCAAAGAGCTACTACAAACGATGTTTGATTTAGTGTTCCAAATTCTTCTATCTATATAGGAGAGAACAGAGTGAAACATAAAAATACAAACTGCTACTGTAAACGAACGCTTCAACCTAGAAGAACAAATTTTGGTGAGCCAAGTGGGATTTGTGTACTGATCATTACCAGCAAGTATCATCAAGATTGGGTGAAAAAATGTTTGCTGTATCGGAAATTCATAATTTCTTGAAAGCTTGTCAACCCCTTTCAATGAAAGTGCTTTTCCTCAGTCTCTGATGAGGGCTACATGAAGAGGAAAGAAACCATAGAGACAAAACTGAAAACTACTTTATTTTATCAAGTTTCAAAGAGCAACTCCAAACCATGTTGGATTTAGAGTTCCAAATTCATCCATCTATATAGGAGAGAACAGAAGGAAACCTAAAAATATAAACTGCTACGGTAAACAAACGATTCAACCTAGAAGCACAAATTTCGGTGAGCCAAGTGGGATTTGTGTACTGATCATTACCACCAAGTATCATCAAAATTGGGCAAAAGAATATTTGCTGGTTTTGCGGAAAATCGTAGATCTTGGACGCTTGCCAACCCCTTTCAATGTAAGTGCTGTTCGCCAGTCTCTGATTAGGGCTATTTGAAGAGAAAAAAACCATAGAAACAAAACTGAGAACTACTTTATTTTGTCAAGTTTCAAAGAGCTACTACAAACGATGTTTGATTTAGTGTTCCAAATTCATATATCTATATAGGAGACAACAGAGTGAAACCTAAAAATACAAACTGCTACTGTAAACGAACGCTTCAACCTAGAAGAACAAATTTTGGTGAGCCATGTGGGATTTGTGTACTCATCATTACCACCAAGTATCATCAAGATTGGGTGAAAAAATGTTTGCTGGTATTGGAAAATCATAATTTCTGGGAAGCTTGGCAACCCCTTTCAATGAAAGTGCTTTTCCTCAGTCTCTGATTAGGGCTACTTGAAGAGGAAACAAACCATAGAGACAAAACTGAGAACTACTTTATTTTATCAAGTTTCAAAGAACTACTACAAACCATGTTGGATTTAGTGTTCCAAATTCATATATCTATATAGGAGACAACAGAGTGAAACATAAAAATACAAACTGCTACTGTAAACGAACGCTTCAACTTAGAAGCACAAAATTTGGTTATCCAAATGGGATTTGTGTACTGATCATTACCACCAAGTATCATCTAGATTGGGCGAAAATATATTTGCTGGTATTTCGGAAACTCGTAGATCTTGGACGCTTGCCAACCCCTTTCAATGAAAGTGCTTTTCCTTAGTCTCTGATTAGGGCTAATTGAAGAGGAAACAAACCGTAGAGACAAAACTGAGAACTACTTTATTTTGTCAAGTTTCAAAGAGCTACTACAATCCATGTTGGATTTAGAATTCCAAATTCATCTATCTATATAGGAGACAAAAGAGTGAGACCTAAAAATAAAAACTGCTACTGTAAACAAACGCTTCAACCTAGAAGATAAAATTTGGTGAGCCAAGTGGGATTTGTGTACTGATCATTACCACCAAGTATCATCAAGATTGGGAGAAAAAACATTTGCTGGTATTTCGGAAACTCGTACATTCTTTGACGCTTGCCAAACCGTTTCAATGAAAGTGCTTTTCCACAGTCTTTGCTGAGGGCTACTTTAAGAAAAAACAAACCATAGAGACAAAACTGAGAACTGCATTTTTTTGTCAAGTTTCATAGAGCTACTACAAACCATGTTAGATTTAGAATTCCAAATTCATCTATCTATATAGGAGAGAACAGAGGGAAATCTAAAAATATAAACTGCGATTGTAAACGAACGCTTCAACTTAGAAGCACAAAATTTGGTGATCCAAATGGGATTTGTGTTCTGATCATTACCACCAAGTATCATCTAGATTGAGCGAAAATACATTTGCTGGTATTTCAGAAACTCGTAGATCTTGGACGCTTGCCAACCCCTTTCAATGTAAGTGTTCTTCGCCAGTCTCTGATTAGGGCTACTTGGAGAGGAAACAAACCATAGAGACAAAACTGAGGACTACATTATTTTGTCAAGTTTCAAAGATCTACTACAAACGATGTTTGATTTAGAGTTCCAAATTCATCTATCTATATAGGAGACAAGAGTGTGAAACCTAAAAATATAAACTGCTACTCTAAACGAACGCTTCAAAATAGAAGAACAAAATTTGGTGAGCCAAGTGGGATTTGTGTACTGATCATTACTAACAAGTATCATCAAGATTGGGCAAAATAACATTGGCTGGTATTTCGGAAACTCGTAGATTCTTGGACGCTAGCCAACCCCTTTCAATGAAAGTGCTTTTGCACAGTTTCTTCTCAGGGCTATTTTAACAGGAAACAAACCATAGAGACAAAACTGAGAACTACTTTATTTTGTCAAGTTTCAAAGAGCTACTACAAACCATGTTGGATTAGAGTTCCAAATTCATTTATCTATATAGGAGAGAACAGAGTGAAACCTAAAAATAAAAACTGCTACTGTAAACGAATGCTTCAACCTAGAAGCACAAAATTTGCTGAGTCAAGTGGGATTTGTGTACTGATTATTACCTCCAAGTATCTTCAAGATTGGGTGAAAAAATATTTGCTGGTATTTTGGAAACTCGTAATTTCTTGGAAGCTTTGCAACCCCTTTCAATGAAAGTGCTTTTCCACAGACTCTGCTTAGGGCTACTTGAAGAGGAAATAAACCATAGAGACGAAACTGAGAACTACTTTATTTTGTCAAGTTTCAAAGAGCTACTACAAAAAATGTTTGATTTAGAGTTCCAAATTCATCTGTCTAAATAGGAGAGAACAGAGTGAAACCTAAAAATAAAAACAGCTACTGTAAACGAACGCTTGAACCTAGAAGCACAAAATTTCCTGAGAAAAGTGGTATTTGTGTACTGATCATTACCACCAAGTATCATCAAGATTGGGTGAAAAAATATTTGCTGGTATTTCGGAAACTCGTAATTTCTTGGAAGCTTGGCAACCCCTTTCAATGAAAGAGCTTTTCCACAGTCTCTCCTTAGGGCTACTTGAGGAGGAAACAAACCATAGAGGCAAAACTGAGAACTACTTTATTTTGTCACGTTTCAAAGAGCTACTGCAAACCATGTTGGATTTAGATTTCCAGATTCATCTATCTATATATGAGAGAACAGAGTGAAAACTAAAAACAAAAACTGCTAGTGTAAACGAACGCTTCAACCTAGAAGAACAAAATTTGGTGAGCCAAATGGGATTTGTCTACTGATCATTACCACCAAGTATAATCAAGTTTGGGTGAAGAAATATTTGCTGGTATTTCGGAAACTCGTAGATTCTTGGACGCGTGCCAATCCCTTTTAATGAAATTGCTTTTCCACGGTGTCTGCTTCGGGCTACTTGAAGACGAAAAAAACCATAGAGTGAAAACTGAGAACTATTAATTTTGTCAAGTTTCAAAGAGCTACTACAAAACATGTTGGTTTTAGAGTTCCAAATTCATCTATCTAAATAGGAGAGAACAGATTGAAACCTAAAAATAAAAACAGCTACTGTAAACGAACGCTTGATCCTAGAAGCACAAAATCTGGTGAGCCAAGTGGGATTTGTGTACTGATCATTACCACCAAGTATCATCAAGATAGGGTGAAAAAAATATTTGCTGGAATTTCGGAAACTCGTAATTTCTTGGAAGCTTGGCAACCCCTTTCAATGAAAGTGCTTTTCCACATTCTCTCCTTAGGGCTACTTGAAGAGGAAACAAACCATAGAGACAAAACTGAGAACTACTTTATTTTGTCAAGTTTCAAAGAGCTACTACAAACCATGTTGGATTTAGAGTTCCAAATTCATCTATCTATATAGGAGAAAAAGAGTGAAACGTAAAAATAAAAACAGCTACCATAAACGAACGCTTAAACCTAGAAGCACAAAATTTCCTGAGCCAAGTGGGATTTGTGTACTGATCATTACCACCAAGTATCATCAAGATTTGGTGAAAAAATATTTGCTGGTATTTCGGAAAATTGTAATTTCTTGGAACGTTGGCAACCCCTTTCAATGAAAATGCTTTTCCATAGTCTCTGCTTAGGGCTACTAGAGGAGGAAACAAATCATAGAGGCAAAACTGAGAACTACTTTATTTTGTCAAGTTTCAAAAGCTACTGCAAACCATGTTGAATTTAGAGTTCCAAATTCATTTATCTATATAGAAGAGAACAGAGTGAAACCTAAAAATAAAGCTGCTTCTGTAAACAAACGCTTCATCCAAGAAGAACAAAATATGGTGAGCCTAGGGGGATTTGTTTACTGATCATTACCACCCAGTATCATCAAGATTGGGTGAAAAAATATTTGCTGGAATTTCGGAAACTAGTAATTTCTTGGAAGCTTGGCAACCCCTTTCAATGAAAGTGCTTTTCCACAGTCTCTGCTTAGGGCTAATTGAAGAGGAAACAAACCATAGAGACAAAAATGAGAACTACTTTATTTTGTCAAGTTTCAAAGAGCTACTACAAACCATGTTGGATTTAGAGTTCCAAATTCATCTACTATATAGGAGAGAAAAGAGTGAAACCTAAAAATAAAAACAGCTGCTATAAACGAATGCTTAAACCTAGAAGCACAAAATTTGCTGAGCCAAGTGGAATTTGTGTACTGATCATTACCATCAAGTATCATCAAGATTGGGTGAAAAAATATTTGCTGGTATTTCGGAAACTCGTAGTTTCTTGGAAGCTTGGCAACCCTTTTCAATGAGAGTGCTTTTCCACAGTCTCTGCTTAGGGCTACTTGAGGAGAAAACAAACCATAGAGACAAAACTGAGAACTACTTTATTTTGTCAAGTTTCAAAGAGCTACTGCAAACCATGTTGAATTTAGACTTCCAAATTCATTTATGTATATAGGAGAGAACAGAGTGAAACCTAATATTAAAAATAGCTACTGTAAATAACGCTTCATCCTAGAAGAACAAACTTTGGTGAGCCAAGTGGGATTTCTGTACTTAATATTACCACTAAGTATCATCAAGATTGGGTGAAGATATATTTGCTGGTATTTCGGAAACTCGTAATATCTTGGAAGCTTGGCAACCTCTTTCAATGAAAGTGCTTTTCCACAGTCTCTGCTTAGGGCTATTTGAAGAGGAAACAAACCATAGAGACGAAACTGAGACCTACTTTATTTTGTCAATTTTCAAAGAGCTACTACAAAAAATGTTTGATTTAGAGTTCCAAATTCATCTATCTAAATAGGAGAGAACAGAGTGAAACCTAAAAATAAAAACAGCTACTGTAAACGAACGCTTGAACCTAGAAGCACAAAATTTCCTGAACCAAGTGGAATTTGTGTACTTATCATTACCACCAAGAATCATCAAGATTGGGTGAAAAAATATTTGCTGGTATTTCGGAAACTCGTAATTTCTTGGAAGCTTGGCAACCTCTTTCAATGAAAGTGCTTTTCCACAGTCTCTGCTTAGGGCTACTTGAAGAGGAAAGAAACCATCGAGACAAATCTGAGAACTACTTAATTTTGTCAAGTTCAAAGAGCTACTACAAACCATGTTGGATTTAGAGTTCCAAATTCATCAATCTGTATAGGAGAGAACAGAGTGAAACCTAAAAACAAATACTGCTACTGTAATGAATGCTTCAACCTAGAAGAACAAAATTTGGTGAGCCAAGGGGGATTTGTGTACTGATCATTACCACCAAGTATCATCACGTTTGGGTGAAGAAATATTTGCTGGTATTTCGGAAATTCATAATTTCTTGGAAGCTTGGCAACCCCTTTCTATGAAATTGCTTTTACACAGTCTCTGCTTAGGGCTACTTGAAGAGAAAACAAACCATAGAGACAAAAGTGAGAAATACTTTATTTTTGTCAAGTTTCAAAGAGCTTCTGCAAACCATGTTGGATTTAGAGTTCCAAATTCATCTTTTAAATAGGAGAGAACAGAGTGAAACCTAAAAATGAAAACAGCTACTGTAAACGAACGCTTGATCCCAGAAGCACAAAATTTGGTGAGCCAATTGGGATTTGTTTACTGATCGTTACCACCAAGTATCATCAAGATTGGGTGAAGAAATATTTGCTGGTATTTCAGAAACTCGTAATTTCTTGGAAGTTTGGCAACCCCTTTCAATGAAACTGCTTTTCCACAGTCTCTGCTTAGGGCTACTTGAGAAGGAAACAAACCACAGGGACAAAACTGAGAACTACTTTATTTTGTCAAGTTTCAAAGTGCTACTGCAAACCATGTTGGATTTAGATTTCCAAATTCATCTATCTATATAGGAGAGAACAGAGTGAAACCTAAAAATAAAAACTGCTACGGTAAATAACACTTCAACCTAGAAGAACAAAATTTGGTGAGCCAAGTCGATTTGTGTACTGATCAGTACCACCAAGTATATTCAAGTTTGGGTGTAGAAATATTTGCTGGTATTTCGGACACTCGTAATTTCTTGGAAGCTTGGCAACCCCTTTCAATGAAATTACTTTTCCACGGTATCTGCTTAGGGCTACTTGAAGAGGAAACAAACCATAGAGGCAAAACTGAGAACTACTTTATTTTGTCAAGTTTCAAAGAGCTACTACAAACAATGTTGGATTTGGAATTCCAAATTCATCTATCTATATAGAAGAGAACAGACTGAAACCTAATAATAAAAACTGCTACTGTAAACGAACGCTTCAACCTAGAAGCAACAAATTTGGTGAGCCACGTGGGATTTGTGTACTGATCATTACCACCAAGTATCATCAAGATTGGGCGAAAAAATGTTTGCTGGAATTTCGGAAACTCATGATTTCTTGAAAGCTTGGCAACCACTTTCAATGAAAGTGCTTTTCCTCAGTCTCTGATTAGGGCTACTTGAAGAGGAAACAAACCATAGAGGCAAAACTGAGAACTACTTTATTTTCTCAAGTTTCAAAGAGCTACTACAAACCATGTTGTATTTAGAGTTCCAAATTCATCTATCTATATAGGAGACAACAGAGTGAGACCTAAAATAAAAACTGCTACTGTAAACGAAAGATTCAACCTAGAACATAAAAATTTGATGAGTCAAGTGGGATTCGGGTACTGATCATTACCACCAAGTGTAATCAAGATTGGGCTAGAAAACATTTGCTGGTATTTCGGAAACTCGTAGATTCTTGGATGCTTGCGAACCCCTTTCAATAAAAGTGCATTTCCACAGTCTCTGCTCAGGGCTACATTAAGAGGAAACAAACTATACAGACAAAACTGAGAACTACTTTATTTTGTCAATTTTCATAGAGCTACTACAAACCATGTTGCATTTAGAGTTCAAAATTCATCTATCTATGTAGGAGACAACAGAGTGAAACCTAAAAATACAAACTGCTACTGAAAACGAACGCTTCAACCTACAAGAACAAAATTTGGTGAGCCAAGTGGGATTTGTGTACTGAACATTACCACCAAGTATCATCAAGATTGGGTGAAAAACTATTTGCCTGTATTTCAGAAACTCGTAATTTCTTGGAAGCTTGGCAACCCCTTTCAATGAAAGTGCTTTTTCCCAGTTTCTGCTCAGGGCTACTTGAAGAGGAAACAAACCAATGAGACAAAACTGAGAACTACATTTTTTTGTCAAGTTTCATAGAGCTACTACAAACCATGTTGGATTTAGAGTTCCAAATTCATCTGTCTATATAGGAGACAACAGAGTGAAACCTAAAAATAAAAACTGCTACTGTAAATGAACGATTCAACCTAGAAGAACAAATTTTGGTGAGCCTAGTGGGATTTTTGTACTGATCATTACCACCAAGTATCATCAAGATTGGGTGAAAAAATGTTTGCCGGTTTTTCGGAAACTCGTAATTTCTTGGAACCTTGGCAACCCCCTTCAATGAAAGTGCTTTTTCACACTCTCTGCTTAGGGCTAGTTGAAGAGGATAGAAACCATAGACACAAATCTGAGAACTACTTTATTTTGTCAAGTTTCAAGGAGCTACTACAAACCATGTTGGATTTAGAGTTCCAAATACATCTATCTATATAGGGGAGAACAGAGTGAAACCTAAAAATAATAACTGCTACTGTAAACCAACGCTTTCACCTAGAAGAACAAAATTTGGTGAGCCAAGTGGGATTTTTGTACTGATCATTACCACCCAGTATCATCAAGATTGGGTGAGTAAATATTTGCTGGTTTTTCGGAAACTCGTAGATTCTTGGAAGTTTGGCAACCCCTTTCAATGAAAGTGCTTTTCGCCAGTCTCCGCTTAGGGATACATGAAGAGGAAACGAACCATCGAGACAAAACAAAGAACTACTTTATTTTGGCCAATTTCAAAGAGCTACAACAAACCATGTTGGATTTAGAGTTCCAAATTCATCTATCTATATAGGAGACAAAAGAGGGAAACCTAAAAATAAAAACTGCTACTGTAAACGAACGCTTCAACCTAGAAGAACAAAATTTGGTGAGCCAACTGGGATTTGTGTACTGATCATTACCACCAAGTATCATCAAGATTGGGCTAAAAAACATTTGCTGGTATTTCGGAAACTCGTAGATTCTTGGACGCTTGCCAACCCCTTTAATTTAAATTGCTTTTCCACAGTCTCTGCTAGGGCTACATTAAGAGGAAACAAACCATAGAGACAAAACTGAGAACTACATTATTTTGTCAAGTTTCATAGAGCTACTACAAACCATGCTGGATCTAGAGTTCCAAATTCATCTACATATATAGGAGAGAATAGATGGAAACCTAAAAATATAAACTGCTACTGTAAACGAACGCTTCAACCTAGAAGAACATAATTCTGTGAGCCAAGTGCGATTTGTGTACTGATCATTACCACCAAGTATCATCAAGATGGGGTGAAAAAAATATTTGCTGGTATTTCGGAAACTCGTAATTTCTTGGAAGCTTGGCAACCCCTTTCAATGAAAGTGCTTTTCCACAGTCTGTGCCAAGGGCTTCTTGAAGATGAAACAAACCATAGAGACAAAACTGAGAACTACGTTATTTTGTCAAGTTTCAAAGAGCTACTACAAAGGATGTTAGATTTAGAGTTCCAAATTCATCTATCTATATAGGAGAGAACAGAGTGAAACATAAAAATACAAACTGCTACTGTAAACGAAGGCTTCAACCTAGAAGAACAAATTTCGGTGAGCCAAGTGGGATTTGTGTACTGATCATTACCCCAAAGTATCATCAAGATTGGGCGAAAAAATGTTTGCTGGAATTTCGGAAACTCATGATTTCTTGAAAGCATGGCAACCACTTTCAATGAAAGTGCTTTTCCTCAGTCTCTGATTAGGGCTACTTGAAGAGGAAACAAACCATAGAGACGAAACTGAGACCTACTTTATTTTGTCAATTTTCAAAGAGCTACTACAAAAAATGTTTGATTTAGAGTTCCAAATTCATCTATCTAAATAGGAGAGAACAGAGTGAAACCTAAAAATAAAAACAGCTACTGTAAACGAACGCTTGAACCTAGAAGCACAAAATTTCCTGAACCAAGTGGAATTTGTGTACTTATCATTACCACCAAGAATCATCAAGATTGGGTGAAAAAATATTTGCTGGTATTTCGGAAACTCGTAATTTCTTGGAAGCTTGGCAACCTCTTTCAATGAAAGTGCTTTTCCACAGTCTCTGCTTAGGGCTACTTGAAGAGGAAAGAAACCATCGAGACAAATCTGAGAACTACTTAATTTTGTCAAGTTCAAAGAGCTACTACAAACCATGTTGGATTTAGAGTTCCAAATTCATCAATCTGTATAGGAGAGAACAGAGTGAAACCTAAAAACAAATACTGCTACTGTAATGAATGCTTCAACCTAGAAGAACAAAATTTGGTGAGCCAAGGGGGATTTGTGTACTGATCATTACCACCAAGTATCATCACGTTTGGGTGAAGAAATATTTGCTGGTATTTCGGAAATTCATAATTTCTTGGAAGCTTGGCAACCCCTTTCTATGAAATTGCTTTTACACAGTCTCTGCTTAGGGCTACTTGAAGAGAAAACAAACCATAGAGACAAAAGTGAGAAATACTTTATTTTTGTCAAGTTTCAAAGAGCTTCTGCAAACCATGTTGGATTTAGAGTTCCAAATTCATCTTTTAAATAGGAGAGAACAGAGTGAAACCTAAAAATGAAAACAGCTACTGTAAACGAACGCTTGATCCCAGAAGCACAAAATTTGGTGAGCCAATTGGGATTTGTTTACTGATCGTTACCACCAAGTATCATCAAGATTGGGTGAAGAAATATTTGCTGGTATTTCAGAAACTCGTAATTTCTTGGAAGTTTGGCAACCCCTTTCAATGAAACTGCTTTTCCACAGTCTCTGCTTAGGGCTACTTGAGAAGGAAACAAACCACAGGGACAAAACTGAGAACTACTTTATTTTGTCAAGTTTCAAAGTGCTACTGCAAACCATGTTGGATTTAGATTTCCAAATTCATCTATCTATATAGGAGAGAACAGAGTGAAACCTAAAAATAAAAACTGCTACGGTAAATAACACTTCAACCTAGAAGAACAAAATTTGGTGAGCCAAGTCGATTTGTGTACTGATCAGTACCACCAAGTATATTCAAGTTTGGGTGTAGAAATATTTGCTGGTATTTCGGACACTCGTAATTTCTTGGAAGCTTGGCAACCCCTTTCAATGAAATTACTTTTCCACGGTATCTGCTTAGGGCTACTTGAAGAGGAAACAAACCATAGAGGCAAAACTGAGAACTACTTTATTTTGTCAAGTTTCAAAGAGCTACTACAAACAATGTTGGATTTGGAATTCCAAATTCATCTATCTATATAGAAGAGAACAGACTGAAACCTAATAATAAAAACTGCTACTGTAAACGAACGCTTCAACCTAGAAGCAACAAATTTGGTGAGCCACGTGGGATTTGTGTACTGATCATTACCACCAAGTATCATCAAGATTGGGCGAAAAAATGTTTGCTGGAATTTCGGAAACTCATGATTTCTTGAAAGCTTGGCAACCACTTTCAATGAAAGTGCTTTTCCTCAGTCTCTGATTAGGGCTACTTGAAGAGGAAACAAACCATAGAGGCAAAACTGAGAACTACTTTATTTTCTCAAGTTTCAAAGAGCTACTACAAACCATGTTGTATTTAGAGTTCCAAATTCATCTATCTATATAGGAGACAACAGAGTGAGACCTAAAATAAAAACTGCTACTGTAAACGAAAGATTCAACCTAGAACATAAAAATTTGATGAGTCAAGTGGGATTCGGGTACTGATCATTACCACCAAGTGTAATCAAGATTGGGCTAGAAAACATTTGCTGGTATTTCGGAAACTCGTAGATTCTTGGATGCTTGCGAACCCCTTTCAATAAAAGTGCATTTCCACAGTCTCTGCTCAGGGCTACATTAAGAGGAAACAAACTATACAGACAAAACTGAGAACTACTTTATTTTGTCAATTTTCATAGAGCTACTACAAACCATGTTGCATTTAGAGTTCAAAATTCATCTATCTATGTAGGAGACAACAGAGTGAAACCTAAAAATACAAACTGCTACTGAAAACGAACGCTTCAACCTACAAGAACAAAATTTGGTGAGCCAAGTGGGATTTGTGTACTGAACATTACCACCAAGTATCATCAAGATTGGGTGAAAAACTATTTGCCTGTATTTCAGAAACTCGTAATTTCTTGGAAGCTTGGCAACCCCTTTCAATGAAAGTGCTTTTTCCCAGTTTCTGCTCAGGGCTACTTGAAGAGGAAACAAACCAATGAGACAAAACTGAGAACTACATTTTTTTGTCAAGTTTCATAGAGCTACTACAAACCATGTTGGATTTAGAGTTCCAAATTCATCTGTCTATATAGGAGACAACAGAGTGAAACCTAAAAATAAAAACTGCTACTGTAAATGAACGATTCAACCTAGAAGAACAAATTTTGGTGAGCCTAGTGGGATTTTTGTACTGATCATTACCACCAAGTATCATCAAGATTGGGTGAAAAAATGTTTGCCGGTTTTTCGGAAACTCGTAATTTCTTGGAACCTTGGCAACCCCCTTCAATGAAAGTGCTTTTTCACACTCTCTGCTTAGGGCTAGTTGAAGAGGATAGAAACCATAGACACAAATCTGAGAACTACTTTATTTTGTCAAGTTTCAAGGAGCTACTACAAACCATGTTGGATTTAGAGTTCCAAATACATCTATCTATATAGGGGAGAACAGAGTGAAACCTAAAAATAATAACTGCTACTGTAAACCAACGCTTTCACCTAGAAGAACAAAATTTGGTGAGCCAAGTGGGATTTTTGTACTGATCATTACCACCCAGTATCATCAAGATTGGGTGAGTAAATATTTGCTGGTTTTTCGGAAACTCGTAGATTCTTGGAAGTTTGGCAACCCCTTTCAATGAAAGTGCTTTTCGCCAGTCTCCGCTTAGGGATACATGAAGAGGAAACGAACCATCGAGACAAAACAAAGAACTACTTTATTTTGGCCAATTTCAAAGAGCTACAACAAACCATGTTGGATTTAGAGTTCCAAATTCATCTATCTATATAGGAGACAAAAGAGGGAAACCTAAAAATAAAAACTGCTACTGTAAACGAACGCTTCAACCTAGAAGAACAAAATTTGGTGAGCCAACTGGGATTTGTGTACTGATCATTACCACCAAGTATCATCAAGATTGGGCTAAAAAACATTTGCTGGTATTTCGGAAACTCGTAGATTCTTGGACGCTTGCCAACCCCTTTAATTTAAATTGCTTTTCCACAGTCTCTGCTAGGGCTACATTAAGAGGAAACAAACCATAGAGACAAAACTGAGAACTACATTATTTTGTCAAGTTTCATAGAGCTACTACAAACCATGCTGGATCTAGAGTTCCAAATTCATCTACATATATAGGAGAGAATAGATGGAAACCTAAAAATATAAACTGCTACTGTAAACGAACGCTTCAACCTAGAAGAACATAATTCTGTGAGCCAAGTGCGATTTGTGTACTGATCATTACCACCAAGTATCATAAGATGGGGTTGAAAAAAATATTTGCTGGTATTTCGGAAACTCGTAATTTCTTGGAAGCTTGGCAACCCCTTTCAATGAAAGTGCTTTTCCACAGTCTGTGCCAAGGGCTTCTTGAAGATGAAACAAACCATAGAGACAAAACTGAGAACTACGTTATTTTTGTCAAGTTTCAAAGAGCTACTACAAAGGATGTTAGATTTAGAGTTCCAAATTCATCTATCTATATAGGAGAGAACAGAGTGAAACATAAAAATACAAACTGCTACTGTAAACGAAGGCTTCAACCTAGAAGAACAAATTTCGGTGAGCCAAGTGGATTTGTGTACTGATCATTACCCCAAAGTATCATCAAGATTGGGCGAAAAAATGTTTGCTGGAATTTCGGAAAACTCATGATTTCTTGAAAGCATGGCAACCACTTTCAATGAAAGTGCTTTTCCTCAGTCTCTGATTAGGGCTACTTGAAGAGGAAACAAACCATAGAGGCAAAACTGAGAACTACTTTATTTTCTCAAGTTTCAAAGAGCTACTACAAACCATGTTGTATTTAGAGTTCCAAATTCATCTATCTATATAGGAGACAACAGAGTGAGACCTAAAATAAAAACTGCTACTGTAAACGAAAGATTCAACCTAGAACATAAAAATTTGATGAGTCAAGTGGGATTCGGGTTCTGATCATTACCACCAAGTATAATCAAGATTGGGCTAGAAAACATTTGCTGGTATTTCGGAAACTCGTAGATTCTTGGACGCTTGCGAACCCCTTTCAATAAAAGTGCATTTCCACAGTCTCTGCTCAGGGCTACATTAAGAGGAAACAAACTATACAGACAAAACTGAGAACTACTTTATTTGTCAATTTTCATAGAGCTACTACAAACCATGTTGCATTTAGAGTTCAAAATTCATCTTTTAAATAGGAGAGAACAGAGTGAAACCTAAAAATGAAAACAGCTACTGTAAACGAACGCTTGATCCAGAAGCACAAAATTTGGTGAGCCAAATTGGGATTTGTTTACTGATCGTTACCACCAAGTATCATCAAGATTGGGTGAAGAAATATTTGCTGGTATTTCAGAAACTCGTAATTTCTTGGAAGTTTTGGCAACCCCTTTCAATGAAACTGCTTTTCCACAGTCTCTGCTTAGGGCTACTTGAGAAGGAAACAAACCACAGGGACAAAACTGAGAACTACTTTATTTTGTCAAGTTTCAAAGTGCTACTGCAAACCATGTAGGATTTAGATTTCCAAATTCATCTATCTATATAGGAGAGAACAGAGTGAAACCTAAAAATAAAAACTGCTACGGTAAATAACACTTCAACCTAGAAGAACAAATTTGGTGAGCCAAGTCGATTTGTGTACTGATCAGTACCACCAAGTATATTCAAGTTTGGGTGTAGAAATATTTGCTGGTATTTCGGACACTCGTAATTTCTTGGAAGCTTGGCAACCCCTTTCAATGAAATTACTTTTCCACGGTATCTGCTTAGGGCTACTTGAAGAGGAAACAAACCATAGAGGCAAAACTGAGAACTACTTTATTTGTCAAGTTTCAAAGAGCTACTACAAACAATGTTGGATTTGGAATTCCAAATTCATCTATCTATATAGAAGAGAACAGACTGAAACCTAATAATAAAAACTGCTACTGTAAACGAACGCTTCAACCTAGAAGCAACAAATTTGGTGAGCCACGTGGGATTTGTGTACTGATCATTACCACCAAGTATCATCAAGATTGGGCGAAAAAATGTTTGCTGGAATTTCGGAAACTCATGATTTCTTGAAAGCTTGGCAACCACTTTCAATGAAAGTGCTTTTCCTCAGTCTCTGATTAGGGCTACTTGAAGAGGAAACAAACCATAGAGGCAAAACTGAGAACTACTTTATTTTCTCAAGTTTCAAAGAGCTACTACAAACCATGTTGTATTTAGAGTTCCAAATTCATCTATCTATATAGGAGACAACAGAGTGAGACCTAAAATAAAAACTGCTACTGTAAACGAAAGATTCAACCTAGAACATAAAAATTTGATGAGTCAAGTGGGATTCGGGTACTGATCATTACCACCAAGTATAATCAAGATTGGGCTAGAAAACATTTGCTGGTATTTCGGAAACTCGTAGATTCTTGGATGCT
The DNA here is from genome assembly GCF_048772815.1 of Callospermophilus lateralis. Lineage (NCBI taxonomy): Eukaryota > Metazoa > Chordata > Mammalia > Rodentia > Sciuridae > Callospermophilus > Callospermophilus lateralis. The sequence continues at coordinate 1,030,928 of NW_027514466.1, read as the reverse complement.
TGCGAACCCCTTTCAATAAAAGTGCATTTCCACAGTCTCTGCTCAGGGCTACATTAAGAGGAAACAAACTATACAGACAAAACTGAGAACTACTTTATTTTGTCAATTTTCATAGAGCTACTACAAACCATGTTGCATTTAGAGTTCAAAATTCATCTATCTATGTAGGAGACAACAGAGTGAAACCTAAAAATACAAACTGCTACTGAAAACGAACGCTTCAACCTACAAGAACAAAATTTGGTGAGCCAAGTGGGATTTGTGTACTGAACATTACCACCAAGTATCATCAAGATTGGGTGAAAAACTATTTGCCTGTATTTCAGAAACTCGTAATTTCTTGGAAGCTTGGCAACCCCTTTCAATGAAAGTGCTTTTTCCCAGTTTCTGCTCAGGGCTACTTGAAGAGGAAACAAACCAATGAGACAAAACTGAGAACTACATTTTTTTGTCAAGTTTCATAGAGCTACTACAAACCATGTTGGATTTAGAGTTCCAAATTCATCTGTCTATATAGGAGACAACAGAGTGAAACCTAAAAATAAAAACTGCTACTGTAAATGAACGATTCAACCTAGAAGAACAAATTTTGGTGAGCCTAGTGGGATTTTTGTACTGATCATTACCACCAAGTATCATCAAGATTGGGTGAAAAAATGTTTGCCGGTTTTTCGGAAACTCGTAATTTCTTGGAACCTTGGCAACCCCCTTCAATGAAAGTGCTTTTTCACACTCTCTGCTTAGGGCTAGTTGAAGAGGATAGAAACCATAGACACAAATCTGAGAACTACTTTATTTTGTCAAGTTTCAAGGAGCTACTACAAACCATGTTGGATTTAGAGTTCCAAATACATCTATCTATATAGGGGAGAACAGAGTGAAACCTAAAAATAATAACTGCTACTGTAAACCAACGCTTTCACCTAGAAGAACAAAATTTGGTGAGCCAAGTGGGATTTTTGTACTGATCATTACCACCCAGTATCATCAAGATTGGGTGAGTAAATATTTGCTGGTTTTTCGGAAACTCGTAGATTCTTGGAAGTTTGGCAACCCCTTTCAATGAAAGTGCTTTTCGCCAGTCTCCGCTTAGGGATACATGAAGAGGAAACGAACCATCGAGACAAAACAAAGAACTACTTTATTTTGGCCAATTTCAAAGAGCTACAACAAACCATGTTGGATTTAGAGTTCCAAATTCATCTATCTATATAGGAGACAAAAGAGGGAAACCTAAAAATAAAAACTGCTACTGTAAACGAACGCTTCAACCTAGAAGAACAAAATTTGGTGAGCCAACTGGGATTTGTGTACTGATCATTACCACCAAGTATCATCAAGATTGGGCTAAAAAACATTTGCTGGTATTTCGGAAACTCGTAGATTCTTGGACGCTTGCCAACCCCTTTAATTTAAATTGCTTTTCCACAGTCTCTGCTAGGGCTACATTAAGAGGAAACAAACCATAGAGACAAAACTGAGAACTACATTATTTTGTCAAGTTTCATAGAGCTACTACAAACCATGCTGGATCTAGAGTTCCAAATTCATCTACATATATAGGAGAGAATAGATGGAAACCTAAAAATATAAACTGCTACTGTAAACGAACGCTTCAACCTAGAAGAACATAATTCTGTGAGCCAAGTGCGATTTGTGTACTGATCATTACCACCAAGTATCATCAAGATGGGGTGAAAAAAATATTTGCTGGTATTTCGGAAACTCGTAATTTCTTGGAAGCTTGGCAACCCCTTTCAATGAAAGTGCTTTTCCACAGTCTGTGCCAAGGGCTTCTTGAAGATGAAACAAACCATAGAGACAAAACTGAGAACTACGTTATTTTGTCAAGTTTCAAAGAGCTACTACAAAGGATGTTAGATTTAGAGTTCCAAATTCATCTATCTATATAGGAGAGAACAGAGTGAAACATAAAAATACAAACTGCTACTGTAAACGAAGGCTTCAACCTAGAAGAACAAATTTCGGTGAGCCAAGTGGGATTTGTGTACTGATCATTACCCCAAAGTATCATCAAGATTGGGCGAAAAAATGTTTGCTGGAATTTCGGAAACTCATGATTTCTTGAAAGCATGGCAACCACTTTCAATGAAAGTGCTTTTCCTCAGTCTCTGATTAGGGCTACTTGAAGAGGAAACAAACCATAGAGGCAAAACTGAGAACTACTTTATTTTCTCAAGTTTCAAAGAGCTACTACAAACCATGTTGGATTTAGAGTTCCAAATTCATCTATCTATATAGGAGACAACAGAGTGAGACCTAAAATAAAAACTGCTACTGTAAACGAAAGATTCAACCTAGAACATAAAAATTTGATGAGTCAAGTGGGATTCGGGTACTGATCATTACCACCAAGTATAATCAAGATTGGGCTAGAAAACATTTGCTGGTATTTCGGAAACTCGTAGATTCTTGGACGCTTGCGAACCCCTTTCAATAAAAGTGCATTTCCACAGTCTCTGCTCAGGGCTACATTAAGAGGAAACAAACTATACAGACAAAACTGAGAACTACTTTATTTTGTCAATTTTCATAGAGCTACTACAAACCATGTTGCATTTAGAGTTCAAAATTCATCTATCTATGTAGGAGACAACAGAGTGAAACCTAAAAATACAAACTGCTACTGAAAACGAACGCTTCAACCTACAAGAACAAAATTTGGTGAGCCAAGTGGGATTTGTGTACTGAACATTACCACCAAGTATCATCAAGATTGGGTGAAAAACTATTTGCCTGTATTTCAGAAACTCGTAATTTCTTGGAAGCTTGGCAACCCCTTTCAATGAAAGTGCTTTTTCCCAGTTTCTGCTCAGGGCTACTTGAAGAGGAAACAAACCAATGAGACAAAACTGAGAACTACATTTTTTTGTCAAGTTTCATAGAGCTACTACAAACCATGTTGGATTTAGAGTTCCAAATTCATCTGTCTATATAGGAGACAACAGAGTGAAACCTAAAAATAAAAACTGCTACTGTAAATGAACGATTCAACCTAGAAGAACAAATTTTGGTGAGCCTAGTGGGATTTTTGTACTGATCATTACCACCAAGTATCATCAAGATTGGGTGTAAAAATGTTTGCCGGTTTTTCGGAAACTCCTAATTTCTTGGAACCATGGCAACCCCCTTCAATGAAAGTGCTTTTTCACACTCTCTGCTTAGGGCTAGTTGAAGAGGATAGAAACCATAGACACAAAACTGAGAACTACTTTATTTTGTCAAGTTTCAAGGAGCTACTACAAACCATGTTGGATTTAGAGTTCCAAATACATCTATCTATATAGGGGAGAACAGAGTGAAACCTAAAAATAATAACTGCTACTGTAAACCAACGCTTTCACCTAGAAGAACAAAATTTGGTGAGCCAAGTGGGATTTTTGTACTGATCATTACCACCCAGTATCATCAAGATTGGGTGAGTAAATATTTGCTGGTTTTTCGGAAACTCGTAGATTCTTGGAAGTTTGGCAACCCCTTTCAATGAAAGTGCTTTTCGCCAGTCTCCGCTTAGGGATACATGAAGAGGAAACGAACCATCGAGACAAAACAAAGAACTACTTTATTTTGGCCAATTTCAAAGAGCTACAACAAACCATGTTGGATTTAGAGTTCCAAATTCATCTATCTATATAGGAGACAAAAGAGGGAAACCTAAAAATAAAAACTGCTACTGTAAACGAACGCTTCAACCTAGAAGAACAAAATTTGGTGAGCCAACTGGGATTTGTGTACTGATCATTACCACCAAGTATCATCAAGATTGGGCTAAAAAACATTTGCTGGTATTTCGGAAACTCGTAGATTCTTGGACGCTTGCCAACCCCTTTAATTTAAATTGCTTTTCCACAGTCTCTGCTAGGGCTACATTAAGAGGAAACAAACCATAGAGACAAAACTGAGAACTACATTATTTTGTCAAGTTTCATAGAGCTACTACAAACCATGCTGGATCTAGAGTTCCAAATTCATCTACATATATAGGAGAGAATAGATGGAAACCTAAAAATATAAACTGCTACTGTAAACGAACGCTTCAACCTAGAAGAACATAATTCTGTGAGCCAAGTGCGATTTGTGTACTGATCATTACCACCAAGTATCATCAAGATGGGGTGAAAAAAATATTTGCTGGTATTTCGGAAACTCGTAATTTCTTGGAAGCTTGGCAACCCCTTTCAATGAAAGTGCTTTTCCACAGTCTGTGCCAAGGGCTTCTTGAAGATGAAACAAACCATAGAGACAAAACTGAGAACTACGTTATTTTTTCAAGTTTCAAAGAGCTACTACAAAGGATGTTAGATTTAGAGTTCCAAATTCATCTATCTATATAGGAGAGAACAGAGTGAAACATAAAAATACAAACTGCTACTGTAAACGAAGGCTTCAACCTAGAAGAACAAATTTCGGTGAGCCAAGTGGGATTTGTGTACTGATCATTACCCCAAAGTATCATCAAGATTGGGCGAAAAAATGTTTGCTGGAATTTCGTAAACTCATGATTTCTTGAAAGCATGGCAACCACTTTCAATGAAAGTGCTTTTCCTCAGTCTCTGATTAGGGCTACTTGAAGAGGAAACAAACCATAGAGGCAAAACTGAGAACTACTTTATTTTCTCAAGTTTCAAAGAGCTACTACAAACCATGTTGGATTTAGAGTTCCAAATTCATCTATCTATATAGGAGACAACAGAGTGAGACCTAAAATAAAAACTGCTACTGTAAACGAAAGATTCAACCTAGAACATAAAAATTTGATGAGTCAAGTGGGATTCGGGTACTGATCATTACCACCAAGTATAATCAAGATTGGGCTAGAAAACATTTGCTGGTATTTCGGAAACTCGTAGATTCTTGGACGCTTGCGAACCCCTTTCAATAAAAGTGCATTTCCACAGTCTCTGCTCAGGGCTACATTAAGAGGAAACAAACTATACAGACAAAACTGAGAACTACTTTATTTTGTCAATTTTCATAGAGCTACTACAAACCATGTTGCATTTAGAGTTCAAAATTCATCTATCTATGTAGGAGACAACAGAGTGAAACCTAAAAATACAAACTGCTACTGAAAACGAACGCTTCAACCTACAAGAACAAAATTTGGTGAGCCAAGTGGGATTTGTGTACTGAACATTACCACCAAGTATCATCAAGATTGGGTGAAAAACTATTTGCCTGTATTTCAGAAACTCGTAATTTCTTGGAAGCTTGGCAACCCCTTTCAATGAAAGTGCTTTTTCCCAGTTTCTGCTCAGGGCTACTTGAAGAGGAAACAAACCAATGAGACAAAACTGAGAACTACATTTTTTTGTCAAGTTTCATAGAGCTACTACAAACCATGTTGGATTTAGAGTTCCAAATTCATCTGTCTATATAGGAGACAACAGAGTGAAACCTAAAAATAAAAACTGCTACTGTAAATGAACGATTCAACCTAGAAGAACAAATTTTGGTGAGCCTAGTGGGATTTTTGTACTGATCATTACCACCAAGTATCATCAAGATTGGGTGAAAAAATGTTTGCCGGTTTTTCGGAAACTCCTAATTTCTTGGAACCATGGCAACCCCCTTCAATGAAAGTGCTTTTTCACACTCTCTGCTTAGGGCTAGTTGAAGAGGATAGAAACCATAGACACAAAACTGAGAACTACTTTATTTTGTCAAGTTTCAAGGAGCTACTACAAACCATGTTGGATTTAGAGTTCCAAATACATCTATCTATATAGGGGAGAACAGAGTGAAACCTAAAAATAATAACTGCTACTGTAAACCAACGCTTTCACCTAGAAGAACAAAATTTGGTGAGCCAAGTGGGATTTTTGTACTGATCATTACCACCCAGTATCATCAAGATTGGGTGAGTAAATATTTGCTGGTTTTTCGGAAACTCGTAGATTCTTGGAAGTTTGGCAACCCCTTTCAATGAAAGTGCTTTTCGCCAGTCTCCGCTTAGGGATACATGAAGAGGAAACGAACCATCGAGACAAAACAAAGAACTACTTTATTTTGGCCAATTTCAAAGAGCTACAACAAACCATGTTGGATTTAGAGTTCCAAATTCATCTATCTATATAGGAGACAAAAGAGGGAAACCTAAAAATAAAAACTGCTACTGTAAACGAACGCTTCAACCTAGAAGAACAAAATTTGGTGAGCCAACTGGGATTTGTGTACTGATCATTACCACCAAGTATCATCAAGATTGGGCTAAAAAACATTTGCTGGTATTTCGGAAACTCGTAGATTCTTGGACGCTTGCCAACCCCTTTAATTTAAATTGCTTTTCCACAGTCTCTGCTAGGGCTACATTAAGAGGAAACAAACCATAGAGACAAAACTGAGAACTACATTATTTTGTCAAGTTTCATAGAGCTACTACAAACCATGCTGGATCTAGAGTTCCAAATTCATCTACATATATAGGAGAGAATAGATGGAAACCTAAAAATATAAACTGCTACTGTAAACGAACGCTTCAACCTAGAAGAACATAATTCTGTGAGCCAAGTGCGATTTGTGTACTGATCATTACCACCAAGTATCATCAAGATGGGGTGAAAAAAATATTTGCTGGTATTTCCGAAACTCGTAATTTCTTGGAAGCTTGGCAACCCCTTTCAATGAAAGTGCTTTTCGACAGTCTGTGCCAAGGGCTTCTTGAAGATGAAACAAACCATAGAGACAAAACTGAGAACTACGTTATTTTGTCAAGTTTCAAAGAGCTACTACAAAGGATGTTAGATTTAGAGTTCCAAATTCATCTATCTATATAGGAGAGAACAGAGTGAAACATAAAAATACAAACTGCTACTGTAAACGAAGGCTTCAACCTAGAAGAACAAATTTCGGTGAGCCAAGTGGGATTTGTGTACTGATCATTACCCCAAAGTATCATCAAGATTGGGCGAAAAAATGTTTGCTGGAATTTCGGAAACTCATGATTTCTTGAAAGCATGGCAACCACTTTCAATGAAAGTGCTTTTCCTCAGTCTCTGATTAGGGCTACTTGAAGAGGAAACAAACCATAGAGGCAAAACTGAGAACTACTTTATTTTCTCAAGTTTCAAAGAGCTACTACAAACCATGTTGTATTTAGAGTTCCAAATTCATCTATCTATATAGGAGACAACAGAGTGAGACCTAAAATAAAAACTGCTACTGTAAACGAAAGATTCAACCTAGAACATAAAAATTTGATGAGTCAAGTGGGATTCGGGTTCTGATCATTACCACCAAGTATAATCAAGATTGGGCTAGAAAACATTTGCTGGTATTTCGGAAACTCGTAGATTCTTGGACGCTTGCGAACCCCTTTCAATAAAAGTGCATTTCCACAGTCTCTGCTCAGGGCTACATTAAGAGGAAACAAACTATACAGACAAAACTGAGAACTACTTTATTTTGTCAATTTTCATAGAGCTACTACAAACCATGTTGCATTTAGAGTTCAAAATTCATCTATCTATGTAGGAGACAACAGAGTGAAACCTAAAAATACAAACTGCTACTGAAAACGAACGCTTCAACCTACAAGAACAAAATTTGGTGAGCCAAGTGGGATTTGTGTACTGAACATTACCACCAAGTATCATCAAGATTGGGTGAAAAACTATTTGCCTGTATTTCAGAAACTCGTAATTTCTTGGAAGCTTGGCAACCCCTTTCAATGAAAGTGCTTTTTCCCAGTTTCTGCTCAGGGCTACTTGAAGAGGAAACAAACCAATGAGACAAAACTGAGAACTACATTTTTTTGTCAAGTTTCATAGAGCTACTACAAACCATGTTGGATTTAGAGTTCCAAATTCATCTGTCTATATAGGAGACAACAGAGTGAAACCTAAAAATAAAAACTGCTACTGTAAATGAACGATTCAACCTAGAAGAACAAATTTTGGTGAGCCTAGTGGGATTTTTGTACTGATCATTACCACCAAGTATCATCAAGATTGGGTGAAAAAATGTTTGCCGGTTTTTCGGAAACTCCTAATTTCTTGGAACCATGGCAACCCCCTTCAATGAAAGTGCTTTTTCACACTCTCTGCTTAGGGCTAGTTGAAGAGGATAGAAACCATAGACACAAAACTGAGAACTACTTTATTTTGTCAAGTTTCAAGGAGCTACTACAAACCATGTTGGATTTAGAGTTCCAAATACATCTATCTATATAGGGGAGAACAGAGTGAAACCTAAAAATAATAACTGCTACTGTAAACCAACGCTTTCACCTAGAAGAACAAAATTTGGTGAGCCAAGTGGGATTTTTGTACTGATCATTACCACCCAGTATCATCAAGATTGGGTGAGTAAATATTTGCTGGTTTTTCGGAAACTCGTAGATTCTTGGAAGTTTGGCAACCCCTTTCAATGAAAGTGCTTTTCGCCAGTCTCCGCTTAGGGATACATGAAGAGGAAACGAACCATCGAGACAAAACAAAGAACTACTTTATTTTGGCCAATTTCAAAGAGCTACAACAAACCATGTTGGATTTAGAGTTCCAAATTCATCTATCTATATAGGAGACAAAAGAGGGAAACCTAAAAATAAAAACTGCTACTGTAAACGAACGCTTCAACCTAGAAGAACAAAATTTGGTGAGCCAACTGGGATTTGTGTACTGATCATTACCACCAAGTATCATCAAGATTGGGCTAAAAAACATTTGCTGGTATTTCGGAAACTCGTAGATTCTTGGACGCTTGCCAACCCCTTTAATTTAAATTGCTTTTCCACAGTCTCTGCTAGGGCTACATTAAGAGGAAACAAACCATAGAGACAAAACTGAGAACTACATTATTTTGTCAAGTTTCATAGAGCTACTACAAACCATGCTGGATCTAGAGTTCCAAATTCATCTACATATATAGGAGAGAATAGATGGAAACCTAAAAATATAAACTGCTACTGTAAACGAACGCTTCAACCTAGAAGAACATAATTCTGTGAGCCAAGTGCGATTTGTGTACTGATCATTACCACCAAGTATCATCAAGATGGGGTGAAAAAAATATTTGCTGGTATTTCCGAAACTCGTAATTTCTTGGAAGCTTGGCAACCCCTTTCAATGAAAGTGCTTTTCCACAGTCTGTGCCAAGGGCTTCTTGAAGATGAAACAAACCATAGAGACAAAACTGAGAACTACGTTATTTTGTCAAGTTTCAAAGAGCTACTACAAAGGATGTTAGATTTAGAGTTCCAAATTCATCTATCTATATAGGAGAGAACAGAGTGAAACATAAAAATACAAACTGCTACTGTAAACGAAGGCTTCAACCTAGAAGAACAAATTTCGGTGAGCCAAGTGGGATTTGTGTACTGATCATTACCCCAAAGTATCATCAAGATTGGGCGAAAAAATGTTTGCTGGAATTTCGGAAACTCATGATTTCTTGAAAGCATGGCAACCACTTTCAATGAAAGTGCTTTTCCTCAGTCTCTGATTAGGGCTACTTGAAGAGGAAACAAACCATAGAGGCAAAACTGAGAACTACTTTATTTTCTCAAGTTTCAAAGAGCTACTACAAACCATGTTGGATTTAGAGTTCCAAATTCATCTATCTATATAGGAGACAACAGAGTGAGACCTAAAATAAAAACTGCTACTGTAAACGAAAGATTCAACCTAGAACATAAAAATTTGATGAGTCAAGTGGGATTCGGGTACTGATCATTACCACCAAGTATAATCAAGATTGGGCTAGAAAACATTTGCTGGTATTTCGGAAACTCGTAGATTCTTGGACGCTTGCTAACCCCTTTCAATAAAAGTGCATTTCCACAGTCTCTGCTCAGGGCTACATTAAGAGGAAACAAACTATACAGACAAAACTGAGAACTACTTTATTTTGTCAATTTTCATAGAGCTACTACAAACCATGTTGCATTTAGAGTTCAAAATTCATCTATCTATGTAGGAGACAACAGAGTGAAACCTAAAAATACAAACTGCTACTGAAAACGAACGCTTCAACCTACAAGAACAAAATTTGGTGAGCCAAGTGGGATTTGTGTACTGAACATTACCACCAAGTATCATCAAGATTGGGTGAAAAACTATTTGCCTGTATTTCAGAAACTCGTAATTTCTTGGAAGCTTGGCAACCCCTTTCAATGAAAGTGCTTTTTCCCAGTTTCTGCTCAGGGCTACTTGAAGAGGAAACAAACCAATGAGACAAAACTGAGAACTACATTTTTTTGTCAAGTTTCATAGAGCTACTACAAACCATGTTGGATTTAGAGTTCCAAATTCATCTGTCTATATAGGAGACAACAGAGTGAAACCTATAAATAAAAACTGCTACTGTAAATGAACGATTCAACCTAGAAGAACAAATTTTGGTGAGCCTAGTGGGATTTTTGTACTGATCATTACCACCAAGTATCATCAAGATTGGGTGAAAAAATGTTTGCCGGTTTTTCGGAAACTCCTAATTTCTTGGAACCATGGCAACCCCCTTCAATGAAAGTGCTTTTACACACTCTCTGCTTAGGGCTAGTTGAAGAGGATAGAAACCATAGACACAAAACTGAGAACTACTTTATTTTGTCAAGTTTCAAGGAGCTACTACAAACCATGTTGGATTTAGAGTTCCAAATACATCTATCTATATAGGGGAGAACAGAGTGAAACCTAAAAATAATAACTGCTACTGTAAACCAACGCTTTCACCTAGAAGAACAAAATTTGGTGAGCCAAGTGGGATTTTTGTACTGATCATTACCACCCAGTATCATCAAGATTGGGTGAGTAAATATTTGCTGGTTTTTCGGAAACTCGTAGATTCTTGGAAGTTTGGCAACCCCTTTCAATGAAAGTGCTTTTCGCCAGTCTCCGCTTAGGGATACATGAAGAGGAAACGAACCATCGAGACAAAACAAAGAACTACTTTATTTTGGCCAATTTCAAAGAGCTACAACAAACCATGTTGGATTTAGAGTTCCAAATTCATCTATCTATATAGGAGACAAAAGAGGGAAACCTAAAAATAAAAACTGCTACTGTAAACGAACGCTTCAACCTAGAAGAACAAAATTTGGTGAGCCAACTGGGATTTGTGTACTGATCATTACCACCAAGTATCATCAAGATTGGCTGAAAAAATATTTGCTGGTATTTCGGAAACTCGTAATTTATTGGAAGCTTGGCAACCCCGTTCAATGAAAGTGCTTTTCCACAGTCTCTGATTAGGGCTACTTGAAGAGGGAAAATCCATAGAGAAAAAAATGAGAACTACTTTATTTTGTCAAATATCAAAGAGCTACTACAAACCATGTTGGATTTAGAGTTCCAAATTCATCTATCTATATAGAAGAGAACAGACTGAAACCTAATAATAAAAACTGCTACTGTAAACGAACGCTTCAACCTAGAAGCAACAAATTTGGTGAGCCTCGTGGGATTTGTGTACTGATCATTACCACCAAGTATCATCAAGATTGGGCGAAAAAATGTTTGCTGGAATTTCGGAAACTCATGATTTCTTGAAAGCTTGGCAACCACTTTCAATGAAAGTGCTTTTCCTCAGTCTCTGATTAGGGCTACTTGAAGAGGAAACAAACCATAGAGGCAAAACTGAGAACTACTTTATTTTCTCAAGTTTCAAACAGCTACTACAAACCATGTTGTATTTAGAGTTCCAAATTCATCTATCTATATAGGAGACAACAGAGTGAGACCTAAAATAAAAACTGCTACTGTAAACGAAAGATTCAACCTAGAACATAAAAATTTGATGAGTCATGTGGGATTCGGGTACTGATCATTACCACCAAGTATAATCAAGATTGGGCTAGAAAACATTTGCTGGTATTTCGGAAACTCGTAGATTCTTGGATGCTTGCGAACCCCTTTCAATAAAAGTGCATTTCCACAGTCTCTGCTCAGGGCTACATTAAGAGGAAACAAACTATACAGACAAAACTGAGAACTACTTTATTTTGTCAATTTTCATAGAGCTACTACAAACCATGTTGCATTTAGAGTTCAAAATTCATCTATCTATGTAGGAGACAACAGAGTGAAACCTAAAAATACAAACTGCTACTGAAAACGAACGCTTCAACCTACAAGAACAAAATTTGGTGAGCCAAGTGGGATTTGTGTACTGAACATTACCACCAAGTATCATCAAGATTGGGTGAAAAACTATTTGCCTGTATTTCAGAAACTCGTAATTTCTTGGAAGCTTGGCAACCCCTTTCAATGAAAGTGCTTTTTCCCAGTTTCTGCTCAGGGCTACTTGAAGAGGAAACAAACCAATGAGACAAAACTGAGAACTACATTTTTTTGTCAAGTTTCATAGAGCTACTACAAACCATGTTGGATTTAGAGTTCCAAATTCATCTGTCTATATAGGAGACAACAGAGTGAAACCTAAAAATAAAAACTGCTACTGTAAATGAACGATTCAACCTAGAAGAACAAATTTTGGTGAGCCTAGTGGGATTTTTGTACTGATCATTACCACCAAGTACCATCAAGATTGGGTGAAAAAATGCTTCCCGGTTTTTCGGAAACTCCTAATTTCTTGGAACCATGGCAACCCCCTTCAATGAAAGTGCTTTTTCACACTCTCTGCTTAGGGCTAGTTGAAGAGGATAGAAACCATAGACACAAAACTGAGAACTACTTTATTTTGTCAAGTTTCAAGGAGCTACTACAAACCATGTTGGATTTAGAGTTCCAAATACATCTATCTATATAGGGGAGAACAGAGTGAAACCTAAAAATAATAACTGCTACTGTAAACCAACGCTTTCACCTAGAAGAACAAAATTTGGTGAGCCAAGTGGGATTTTTGTACTGATCATTACCACCCAGTATCATCAAGATTGGGTGAGTAAATATTTGCTGGTTTTTCGGAAACTCGTAGATTCTTGGAAGTTTGGCAACCCCTTTCAATGAAAGTGCTTTTCGCCAGTCTCCGCTTAGGGATACATGAAGAGGAAACGAACCATCGAGACAAAACAAAGAACTACTTTATTTTGGCCAATTTCAAAGAGCTACAACAAACCATGTTGGATTTAGAGTTCCAAATTCATCTATCTATATAGGAGACAAAAGAGGGAAACCTAAAAATAAAAACTGCTACTGTAAACGAATGCTTCAACCTAGAAGAACAAAATTTGGTGAGCCAACTGGGATTTGTGTACTGATCATTACCACCAAGTATCATCAAGATTGGGCTAAAAAACATTTGCTGGTATTTCGGAAACTCGTAGATTCTTGGACGCTTGCCAACCCCTTTAATTTAAATTGCTTTTCCACAGTCTCTGCTAGGGCTACATTAAGAGGAAACAAACCATAGAGACAAAACTGAGAACTACATTATTTTGTCAAGTTTCATAGAGCTACTACAAACCATGCTGGATCTAGAGTTCCAAATTCATCTACATATATAGGAGAGAATAGATGGAAACCTAAAAATATAAACTGCTACTGTAAACGAACGCTTCAACCTAGAAGAACATAATTCTGTGAGCCAAGTGCGATTTGTGTACTGATCACTACCACCAAGTATCATCAAGATGGGGTGAAAAAAATATTTGCTGGTATTTCGGAAACTCGTAATTTCTTGGAAGCTTGGCAACCCCTTTCAATGAAAGTGCTTTTCCACAGTCTGTGCCAAGGGCTTCTTGAAGATGAAACAAACCATAGAGACAAAACTGAGAACTACGTTATTTTGTCAAGTTTCAAAGAGCTACTACAAAGGATGTTAGATTTAGAGTTCCAAATTCATCTATCTATATAGGAGAGAACAGAGTGAAACATAAAAATACAAACTGCTACTGTAAACGAAGGCTTCAACCTAGAAGAACAAATTTCGGTGAGCCAAGTGGGATTTGTGTACTGATCATTACCCCAAAGTATCATCAAGATGGGGCGAAAAAATGTTTGCTGGAATTTCGGAAACTCATGATTTCTTGAAAGCTTGGCAACCACTTTCAATGAAAGTGCTTTTCCTCAGTCTCTGATTAGGGCTACTTGAAGAGGAAACAAACCATAGAGGCAAAACTGAGAACTACTTTATTTTCTCAAGTTTCAAAGAGCTACTACAAACCATGTTGTATTTAGAGTTCCAAATTCATCTATCTATATAGGAGACAACAGAGTGAGACCTAAAATAAAAACTGCTACTGTAAACGAAAGATTCAACCTAGAACATAAAAATTTGATGAGTCAAGTGGGATTCGGGTTCTGATCATTACCACCAAGTATAATCAAGATTGGGCTAGAAAACATTTGCTGGTATTTCGGAAACTCGTAGATTCTTGGACGCTTGCGAACCCCTTTCAATAAAAGTGCATTTCCACAGTCTCTGCTCAGGGCTACATTAAGAGGAAACAAACTATACAGACAAAACTGAGAACTACTTTATTTTGTCAATTTTCATAGAGCTACTACAAACCATGTTGCATTTAGAGTTCAAAATTCATCTATCTATGTAGGAGACAACAGAGTGAAACCTAAAAATACAAACTGCTACTGAAAACGAACGCTTCAACCTACAAGAACAAAATTTGGTGAGCCAAGTGGGATTTGTGTACTGAACATTACCACCAAGTATCATCAAGATTGGGTGAAAAACTATTTGCCTGTATTTCAGAAACTCGTAATTTCTTGGAAGCTTGTCAACCCCTTTCAATGAAAGTGCTTTTTCCCAGTTTCTGCTCAGGGCTACTTGAAGAGGAAACAAACCAATGAGACAAAACTGAGAACTACATTTTTTTGTCAAGTTTCATAGAGCTACTACAAACCATGTTGGATTTAGAGTTCCAAATTCATCTGTCTATATAGGAGACAACAGAGTGAAACCTATAAATAAAAACTGCTACTGTAAATGAACGATTCAACCTAGAAGAACAAATTTTGGTGAGCCTAGTGGGATTTGTGTACTGATCATTACCACCAAGTATCATCAAGATTGGGTGAAAAAATGTTTGCTAGTTTTTCGGAAACTCGTAGATCTTTGATGCGTGCCAAACCCTTTCAATGTAAGTACTGTTCGCCAGTCTCTGATTAGGGCTACCTGAAGAGGAAACAAACCATAGAGACAAAACTGAGAACTACTTTATTTTGTCACGTTTCAAAGAGCTACTACAATCCATGTTGGATTTAGAGTTCCAAATTCATCTATCTATATAGGAGACAACAGAGTGAAACCTAAAAATAAAAACTGCTACTGTAAACAAACGCTTCAACCTAGAAGAACAAATTTGATGAGCCAAGTAGGATTTGTGTACTGATCATTACCACAAAGTAGCATCAAGATTTGGCGAAAAAATATTTGCTGGTATTTCGGAAACTCGTAGATTCTTGTACGCTTGCCAACCCCTTTAAATGGAAGTGCTTTTCCACAGTCTCTGCTGAAAGCTACATGAAGAGGAAACAAACCATAGAGACAAAACTAAGAACTGCATTTTTTTGTCAAGTTTCATAGAGCTACTACAAACCATGTTGGATTTAGAGTTCCAAATTCATCTCTCTATATAGGAAAGAAGAGAGTGAAAACTAAAAATAAAAACTGCTACTGTAAACGAACGATTCAACCTAGAAGAACAAACTTTGGTGAGCCAAGTGGGATTTGTGTACTGATCATTACCACTAAATATCATCAAGATTGGCCGAAAAAATATTTGCTGGTATATCGTAAACTTGTAGATTTGTGGTCGCTTGACAATCCCTTTCAATGATAGTGCTTTTCCACAGTCTCTGCTCAGGGCTACTTGAAGAGAAAACAAACCATAGAGAAAAAACTGAGAACTGCATTTTTTTCGACTTTCATAGAGCTACTACAAACCATGTTGGATTTAGAGTTCCAAATTCATCTATCTATATAGGAGAGAATAGAGAGAAACCTAAAAATATAAACTGCTAGTGTAAACGAATATTCAACCTTGAAGCACAAAATTTGGTGAGCCAAGTGGGATTTGTATACTGATCATTACCACCAAGTATCATCTAGATTGGGCCAGAAAATATTTGCTGGTATTTCGAAAATTTATAGATCTTTGACGCTTGCCAACCCCTTTCAACGTAAGTACTGTTCGCAAGTCTCTGATTAGGGCTACTTGAAGAGGAAACAAACTATAGAATAAAAACTGAGAACTAGTTTACTTTGTCAAGTTTCAAAGAGCTACTACAAACGATGTTTGATTTAGAGTTCCAAATTCATCTATCTATATAGGCGACAACAGAGTGAAACATAAAAATAAAAACTGCTACTGTAAACGAACGATTCAACCTAGAAGAACAAAATTTGTTAAGCCAAGTGGGATTTGTGTACTGATCATTACCACCAAATATCATCAAGATTGGCCGAAAAAATATTTGCTGGTATTTCAGAAACTTGTAGATTCTTGAACGCTTGCCAATCCCTTTCAATGATAGTGCTTTTCCAGAGTCTCTGCTCAGGGCTACTTGAAGAAGAAACAAACCATAGAGAAAAAACTGAGAACTGCATTTTTTGTCAAGTTTCATAGAGCTACTAAAAACCATGTTGGTTTTAGAGTTCCAAATTCATCTATCTATATAGGAGAGAACAGAGTGAAAAATAAAATTACAAACTGCTACTATAAACGAAACGCTTCAACCTAGAAGAACAAATATTGGTGAGCCAAGGGGGATTTGTGTACTGATCATTAAAACCAAGTATCATCAAGATTAGGTAAAAAATATTTGCTGGTATTTCGGAAAATCATATTTCTTGGAAGCTTGGCAACCCCTTTCAAAAAGTGCTTTTCCACAGTCTCTGTTTAGGGCTACTTGAAGAGGAAACAAACCATAGATACAAAACTGAGAACTACTATATCTTGTCAAGTTTCAAACAGCTACTACAAAGCATGTTGTATTTAGAGTTTCAAATTCATATATCTATCTAGGAGAGAACCGAATGAAACCTAAAAAGGAATACGGCTACTCTAAAGGAACGCTTCAACCTACAAGAACAAAATTTGGTGAGCCAAGTGGGATTTGTGTACTGATCATTACCACCAAGTATCATCAAGATTTGGTGAAAAAATATTTGCTGGTATTTTGGAAACTACTAATTTCTTGGAAGCTTGGCCACCCTTTTCAATGAAAGTGCTGTTCCACAGTCTCTGATTAGGGCTACTTAAAGAGGAACAAACCATAGAGAAAAAACTGAGAACTACTTTATTTTGTCATGTTTCAAATAGCTACTACAAACCATGTTGGATTTAGAGTTCCAAATTCATCTATCTATATCGGAGACAAGAGAGTGAAACCTAAAAATACAAACTGCTACTGTAAACGAACGCTTCAACCTAGAAGAACAAAATTTGGTGAGCCAAGTGGGATTTGTGTACTGATCATTACCACCAAGAATGATCAAGATTGGGCTAAAAAATATTTGCTGGTCTTTCGGAAACTCGTAGATCTTGAACGCTTGCCAACCCCTTTCAATGTAAGTGCGGTTCGCCAGTCTCTGATTAGGGCTATTTGAAGAGGAAACAAACCATAGAGACAAAACTGAGAACTACTTTATTTTGTCAAGTTTCAAAGAGCTACTACAAACGATGTTTGATTTAGTGTTCCAAATTCTTCTATCTATATAGGAGAGAACAGAGTGAAACATAAAAATACAAACTGCTACTGTAAACGAACGCTTCTACCTAGAAGAACAAATTTTGGTGAGCCAAGTGGGATTTGTGTACTGATCATTACCAGCAAGTATCATCAAGATTGGGTGAAAAAATGTTTGCTGCTATCGGAAATACATAATTTCTTGAAAGCTTGTCAACCCCTTTCAATGAAAGTGCTTTTCCTCAGTCTCTGATGAGGGCTACATGAAGAGGAAAGAAACCATAGAGACAAAACTGAAAACTACTTTATTTTATCAAGTTTCAAAGAGCAACTCCAAACCATGTTGGATTTAGAGTTCCAAATTCATCCATCTATATAGGAGAGAACAGAAGGAAACCTAAAAATATAAACTGCTATGGTAAACGAACGATTCAACCTGGAAGCACAAATTTCGGTGAGCCAAGTGGGATTTGTGTACTGATCATTACCACCAAGTATCATCAAAATTGGGCTAAAGAATATTTGCTGGTTTTGCGGAAAATCGTAGCTCTTGGACGCTTGCCAACCCCTTTCAATGTAAGTGCTGTTCGCCAGTCTCTGATTAGGGCTATTTGAAGAGAAAAAAACCATAGAAACAAAACTGAGAACTACTTTATTTTGTCAAGTTTCAAAGAGCTACTACAAACGATGTTTGATTTAGTGTTCCAAATTCTTCTATCTATATAGGAGAGAACAGAGTGAAACCTAAAAATACAAACTGCTACTGTAAACGAACGCTTCAACCTAGAAGAACAAATTTTGGTGAGCCACGTGGGATTTGTGTACTGATCATGACCAGCAAGTATCATCAAGATTGGGTGAAAAAATGTTTGCTGTATCGAAAATTCATAATTTCTTGAAAGCTTGTCAACCCCTTTCAATGAAAGTGCTTTTCCTCAGTCTCTGATGAGGGCTACATGAAGAGGAAAGAAACCATAGAGACAAAACTGAAAACTACTTTATTTTATCAAGTTTCAAAGAGCAACTCCAAACCATGTTGGATTTAGAGTTCCAAATTCATCCATCTATATAGGAGAGAACAGAAGGAAACCTAAAAATATAAACTGCTACGGTAAACGAACGATTCAACCTAGAAGCACAAATTTCGGTGAGCCAAGTGGGATTTGTGTACTGATCATTACCACCAAGTATCATCAAAATTGGGCAAAAGAATATTTGCTGGTTTTGCGGAAAATAGTAGATCTTGGACGCTTGCCAACCCCTTTCAATGTAAGTGCTGTTCGCCAGTCTCTGATTAGGGCTATTTGAAGAGAAAAAAACCATAGAAACAAAACTGAGAACTACTTTATTTTGTCAAGTTTCAAAGAGCTACTACAAACGATGTTTGATTTAGTGTTCCAAATTCATATATCTATATAAAAGACAACAGAGTGAAACCTAAAAATACAAACTGCTACTGTAAACGAACGCTTCAACCTAGAAGAACCAATTTTGGTGAGCCATGTGGGATTTGTGTACTCATCATTACCACCAAGTATCATCAAGATTGGGTGAAAAAATGTTTGCTGGTATTGGAAAATCATAATTTCTGGGAAGCTTGGCAACCCCTTTCAATGAAAGTGCTTTTCCTCAGTCTCTGATTAGGGCTACTTGAAGAGGAAACAAACCATAGAGACAAAACTGAGAACTACTTTATTTTATCAAGTTTCAAAGAGGTACTACAAACCATGTTGGATTTAGTGTTCCAAATTCATATATCTATATAGGAGACAACAGAGTGAAACATAAAAATACAAACTGCTACTGTAAACGAACGCTTCAACTTAGAAGCACAAAATTTGGTTATCCAAATGGGATTTGTGTACTGATCATTACCACCAAGTATCATCTAGATTGGGCGAAAATATATTTGCTGGTATTTCGGAAACTCGTAGATCTTGGACGCTTGCCAACCCCTTTCAATGAAAGTGCTTTTCCTTAGTCTCTGATTAGGGCTAATTGAAGAGGAAACAAACCGTAGAGACAAAACTGAGAACTACTTTATTTTGTCAAGTTTCAAAGAGCTACTACAATCCATGTTGGATTTAGAATTCCAAATTCATCTATCTATATAGGAGACAAAAGAGTGAGACCTAAAAATAAAAACTGCTACTGTAAACGAACGCTTCAACCTAGAAGATAAAATTTGGTGAGCCAAGTGGGATTTGTGTACTGATCATTACCACCAAGTATCATCAAGATTGGGAGAAAAAACATTTGCTGGTATTTCGGAAACTCGTACATTCTTTGACGCTTGCCAAACCGTTTCAATGAAAGTGCTTTTCCACAGTCTTTGCTGAGGGCTACTTTAAGAAAAAACAAACCATAGAGACAAAACTGAGAACTGCATTTTTTTGTCAAGTTTCATAGAGCTACTACAAACCATGTTAGATTTAGAGTTCCAAATTCATCTATCTATATAGGAGAGAACAGAGGGAAATCTAAAAATATAAACTGCGATTGTAAACGAACGCTTCAACTTAGAAGCACAAAATTTGGTGATCCAAATGGGATTTGTGTTCTGATCATTACCACCAAGTATCATCTAGATTGAGCGAAAATACATTTGCTGGTATTTCAGAAACTCGTAGATCTTGGACGCTTGCCAACCCCTTTCAATGTAAGTGTTCTTCGCCAGTCTCTGATTAGGGCTACTTGGAGAGGAAACAAACCATAGAGACAAAACTGAGGACTACATTATTTTGTCAAGTTTCAAAGATCTACTACAAACGATGTTTGATTTAGAGTTCCAAATTCATCTATCTATATAGAAGACAACAGAGTTAAACATAAAATTACAAACTGCTACTACAAACGAACGCCTCAACTTAGAACAACAGATTTTGGTGAGCTAGTGAGATTTGTTTACTGATCATTACCACCAAGTATCATTAAGATTGGGTAAAAAATGTTTCCTGTATTTCGGAAACACATAATTTTTTGGAACCTTTTCAACCCCTTTCAATGATAGTGCTTTTCCACTGTCTCTGCTCAGCGCTACTTGAAGAGGAAACAAACCATAGAGACAAAACTGAGAACTACATTTTTTTGTCAAGTTTCATAGAGCTACTACAAACCATGTTGGATATAGAGTTCCAAATTCATATATCCATATAGGAGAGAACACAGTGAAACCTAAAAAGAAAAACTGCTATTGTAAACGAACGCTTCAACCTACAAGAACAAAATTTGGTAAGCCAAGTGGGATTTGTGTACTGATCATTAAAACCAAGTAGCATAAAGATAAGGTAAGAAATATTTGCTGGAATTTCAGAAACTCATATTTCTTGGAAAATTGGCAACCCCTTTCAATGAAAGTGCTTTTCCACAGTCTCTGTTTAGGTCTACTTGAAGAGGAAACAAACCATAGAGACAAAACTGAGAACTACTATATCTTGTCAAGTTTCAAAGTGCTACTACAAACCATGTTGTATTTAGAGTTTCAAATTCATATATCTATATAGGAGAGAACCAAATGAAACCTAAAAAAATATACTGCTACTGTAAACAAACGCTTCAACCTACAAGAACAAAATTTGGTGAGCTAAGTGGGATTTCTGTACCGGTCATTACCACCAAGTATCATCAAGATTTGGTGAAAAAATATTTGCTGGTATTTTGGAAACTCGTAATTTCTTGGAAGCTTGGCCACCCTTTTCAATGAAATTGCTGTTCCACAGTCTCTGATTAGGGCTACTTGAAGAGGAACATATCATAGAGACAAAACTGAGAACTACTTTAATTTATCAAGTTTCAAAGAGCTACTACAAACGATGTGTGATTTAGTGTTCCAAATTCTTCTATCTATATAGGAGAGAACAGAGTGAAACATAAAAATACAAACTGCTACAGTAAACGAACACTTCAACCTAGAAGAACAAATTTTGGTGAGCCAAGTGGGATTTGTGTACTGATCATTACCAGCAAGTATCATCAAGATTGGGTGAAAAAATGTTTGCTGGTATCGGAAATTCATAATTTCCTGAAAGCTTGGCAACCCCTTTCAATGAAAGTGCTTTTCCTCAGTCTCTGATGAGGGCTACATGAAGAGGAAAGAAACCATAGAGACAAAACTGAGAACTACTTTATTTTATCAAGTTTCAAAGAGCAACTCCAAACCATGTTGGATTTAGAGTTCCAAATTTATTTATCTATATAGGAAAGAACAGAGTGTAACCTAAAAATAAAAACTGCTTCTGTAAACAAACGCTTCAACCTAGAAGAACAAAATTTGGTGAGCCAAGTGAGATTTGTGTACTGATCATTACCAGAAAGTAACATCAAGATTGGGCGAAAAAATATTTGCTGGTATTTCGGAAACTCGTAGATTCTTGGACGGTTGCCAACCCGTTTAAATATAAGTGCTTTTCCACAGTCTCTGCTGAAAGCTACTTGAAGAGGAAAAAAACCATACAGACAAAACTGAGAACTGCATGTTTTTGTCCAGTTTCATAGAGCTACTTCAAACCATATTGGATTTAGAGTTTCAAATTCATCTATCTATATAGGAGAGAACAGAGGGAAACCTAAAAATATAAACTGCTACTGTAAACGAACGCTTCAACCTAGAAGCACAAAATTTGGTGAGACAAGTGGGATTTGTGTACTGATCATTATCACCAAGTATCATCCAGATTGGGCGAAAAAATATTTGCTGGTATTTCGGAAACTCGTAGATCTTGGACGCTTGCCAACCCCTTTTAATGTAAGTGCTGTTCGCCAGTCTCTGATTAGGGCTACTTGAAGAGGAAACAAACCATAGAGACAAAACTGAGAACTACTTTATTTTGTCAAGTTTCAAAGAGCTACTACAAACCATGTTGTATTTAGAGTTAGAAATTCATATATCTATATAGAAGAGAACAGAGTGAAACCTAAAAAGGAATACTGCTACTGTAAAAAATGCTTTAACGTACAAGAACAAAATTTGGTGAGCCAAGTGGGATTTGTGTACTGATCATTACCTCCATGTATCATTAAGATTTGGTGAAAAAATATTTTCTGGTATTTTGGAAACTCATAATTTCTTGGACCCTTGCCAACCCCTTTAAATGAAAGTGCTTTTCCACAGTCTCTGCTGAAAGCTACTTGAAGAGGAAACAAACCGTAGAGACAAAACTGAGAACTACTTTATTTTGTCAAGTTTCAAAGAGCTACTACAAACAATGTTGGATTTAGAGTTCCAAATTCATCTATCTATATAGGAGACAAGAGTGTGAAACCTAAAAATATAAACTGCTACTCTAAACGAACGCTTCAAAATAGAAGAACAAAATTTGGTGAGCCAAGTGGGATTTGTGTACTGATCATTACTAACAAGTATCATCAAGATTGGGCAAAATAACATTGGCTGGTATTTCGGACACTCGTAGATTCTTGGACGCTAGCCAACCCCTTTCAATGAAAGTGCTTTTTCACAGTTTCTTCTCAGGGCTATTTTAACAGGAAACAAACCATAGAGACAAAACTGAGAACTACTTTATTTTGTCAAGTTTCAAAGAGCTACTACAAACCATGTTGGATTAGAGTTCCAAATTCATTTATCTATATAGGAGAGAACAGAGTGAAACCTAAAAATAAAAACTGCTACTGTAAACGAATGCTTCAACCTAGAAGCACAAAATTTGCTGAGCCAAGTGGGATTTGTGTACTGATTATTACCTCCAAGTATCTTCAAGATTGGGTGAAAAAATATTTGCTGGTATTTTGGAAACTCGTAATTTCTTGGAAGCTTTGCAACCCCTTTCAATGAAAGTGCTTTTCCACAGACTCTGCTTAGGGCTACTTGAAGAGGAAATAAACCATAGAGACGAAACTGAGAACTACTTTATTTTGTCAAGTTTCAAAGAGCTACTACAAAAAATGTTTGATTTAGAGTTCCAAATTCATCTGTCTAAATAGGAGAGAACAGAGTGAAACCTAAAAATAAAAACAGCTACTGTAAACGAACGCTTGAACCTAGAAGCACAAAATTTCCTGAGAAAAGTGGAATTTGTGTACTGATCATTACCACCAAGTATCATCAAGATTGGGTGAAAAAATATTTGCTGGTATTTCGGAAACTCGTAATTTCTTGGAAGCTTGGCAACCCCTTTCAATGAAAGAGCTTTTCCACAGTCTCTCCTTAGGGCTACTTGAGGAGGAAACAAACCATAGAGGCAAAACTGAGAACTACTTTATTTTGTCACGTTTCAAAGAGCTACTGCAAACCATGTTGGATTTAGATTTCCAGATTCATCTATCTATATATGAGAGAACAGAGTGAAAACTAAAAACAAAAACTGCTAGTGTAAACGAACGCTTCAACCTAGAAGAACAAAATTTGGTGAGCCAAATGGGATTTGTCTACTGATCATTACCACCAAGTATAATCAAGTTTGGGTGAAGAAATATTTGCTGGTATTTCGGAAACTCGTAGATTCTTGGACGCGTGCCAATCCCTTTCAATGAAATTGCTTTTCCACGGTGTCTGCTTCGGGCTACTTGAAGACGAAAAAAACCATAGAGTGAAAACTGAGAACTATTAATTTTGTCAAGTTTCAAAGAGCTACTACAAACCATGTTGGTTTTAGAGTTCCAAATTCATCTATCTAAATAGGAGAGAACAGATTGAAACCTAAAAATAAAAACAGATACTCTAAACGAACGCTTGATCCTAGAAGCACAAAATCTGGTGAGCCAAGTGGGATTTGTGTACTGATCATTACCACCAAGTATCATCAAGATAGGGTGAAAAAAATATTTGCTGGAATTTCGGAAACTCGTAATTTCTTGGAAGCTTGGCAACCCCTTTCAATGAAAGTGCTTTTCCACATTCTCTCCTTAGGGCTACTTGAAGAGGAAACAAACCATAGAGACTAAACTGAGAACTACTTTATTTTGTCAAGTTTCAAAGAGCTACTACAAACCATGTTGGATTTAGAGTTCCAAATTCATCTATCTATATAGGAGAAAAAGAGTGAAACCTAAAAATAAAAACAGCTACCATAAATGAACGCTTAAACCTAGAAGCACAAAATTTCCTGAGCCAAGTGGGATTTGTGTACTGATCATTACCACCAAGTATCATCAAGATTTGGTGAAAAAATATTTGCTGGTATTTCGGAAAATTGTAATTTCTTGGAACGTTGGCAACCCCTTTCAGTGAAAATGCTTTTCCATAGTCTCTGCTTAGGGCTACTAGAGGAGGAAACAAATCATAGAGGCAAAACTGAGAACTACTTTATTTTGTCAAGTTTCAAAAGCTACTGCAAACCATGTTGAATTTAGAGTTCCAAATTCATTTATCTATATAGAAGAGAACAGAGTGAAACCTAAAAATAAAGCTGCTTCTGTAAACAAACGCTTCATCCAAGAAGAACAAAATATGGTGAGCCTAGGGGGATTTGTTTACTGATCATTACCACCCAGTATCATCAAGATTGGGTGAAAAAATATTTGCTGGAATTTCGGAAACTAGTAATTTCTTGGAAGCTTGGCAACCCCTTTCAATGAAAGTGCTTTTCCACAGTCTCTGCTTAGGGCTAATTGAAGAGGAAACAAACCATAGAGACAAAACTGAGAACTACTTTATTTTGTCAAGTTTCAAAGAGCTACTACAAACCATGTTGGATTTAGAGTTCCAAATTCATCTACTATATAGGAGAGAAAAGAGTGAAACCTAAAAATAAAAACAGCTGCTATAAACGAATGCTTAAACCTAGAAGCACAAAATTTGCTGAGCCAAGTGGAATTTGTGTACTGATCATTACCATCAAGTATCATCAAGATTGGGTGAAAAAATATTTGCTGGTATTTCGGAAACTCGTAGTTTCTTGGAAGCTTGGCAACCCTTTTCAATGAGAGTGCTTTTCCACAGTCTCTGCTTAGGGCTACTTGAGGAGAAAACAAACCATAGAGACAAAACTGAGAACTACTTTATTTTGTCAAGTTTCAAAGAGCTACTGCAAACCATGTTGAATTTAGACTTCCAAATTCATTTATGTATATAGGAGAGAACAGAGTGAAACCTAATATTAAAAATAGCTACTGTAAATAACGCTTCATCCTAGAAGAACAAACTTTGGTGAGCCAAGTGGGATTTCTGTACTTAATATTACCACTAAGTATCATCAAGATTGGGTGAAGATATATTTGCTGGTATTTCGGAAACTCGTAATATCTTGGAAGCTTGGCAACCTCTTTCAATGAAAGTGCTTTTCCACAGTCTCTGCTTAGGGCTATTTGAAGAGGAAACAAACCATAGAGACGAAACTGAGACCTACTTTATTTTGTCAATTTTCAAAGAGCTACTACAAAAAATGTTTGATTTAGAGTTCCAAATTCATCTATCTAAATAGGAGAGAACAGAGTGAAACCTAAAAATAAAAACAGCTACTGTAAACGAACGCTTGAACCTAGAAGCACAAAATTTCCTGAACCAAGTGGAATTTGTGTACTTATCATTACCACCAAGAATCATCAAGATTGGGTGAAAAAATATTTGCTGGTATTTCGGAAACTCGTAATTTCTTGGAAGCTTGGCAACCTCTTTCAATGAAAGTGCTTTTCCACAGTCTCTGCTTAGGGCTACTTGAAGAGGAAAGAAACCATCGAGACAAATCTGAGAACTACTTAATTTTGTCAAGTTCAAAGAGCTACTACAAACCATGTTGGATTTAGAGTTCCAAATTCATCAATCTGTATAGGAGAGAACAGAGTGAAACCTAAAAACAAATACTGCTACTGTAACGAATGCTTCAACCTAGAAGAACAAATTTGGTGAGCCAAGGGGGGATTTGTGTACTGATCATTACCACCAAGTATCATCACGTTTGGGTGAAGAAATATTTGCTGGTATTTCGGAAATTCATAATTTCTTGGAAGCTTGGCAACCCCTTTCTATGAAATTGCTTTTACACAGTCTCTGCTTAGGGCTACTTGAAGAGAAAACAAACCATAGAGACAAAAGTGAGAAATACTTTATTTTGTCAAGTTTCAAAGAGCTTCTGCAAACCATGTTGGATTTAGAGTTCCAAATTCATCTTTTAAATAGGAGAGAACAGAGTGAAACCTAAAAATGAAAACAGCTACTGTAAACGAACGCTTGATCCCAGAAGCACAAAATTTGGTGAGCCAATTGGGATTTGTTTACTGATCGTTACCACCAAGTATCATCAAGATTGGGTGAAGAAATATTTGCTGGTATTTCAGAAACTCGTAATTTCTTGGAAGTTTGGCAACCCCTTTCAATGAAACTGCTTTTCCACAGTCTCTGCTTAGGGCTACTTGAGAAGGAAACAAACCACAGGGACAAAACTGAGAACTACTTTATTTTGTCAAGTTTCAAAGAGCTACTGCAAACCATGTTGGATTTAGATTTCCAAATTCATCTATCTATATAGGAGAGAACAGAGTGAAACCTAAAAATAAAAACTGCTTGTAAATAACACTTCAACCTAGAAGAACAAAATTTGGTGAGCCAAGTCGATTTGTGTACTGATCAGTACCACCAAGTATATTCAAGTTTGGGTGTAGAAATATTTGCTGGTATTTCGGACACTCGTAATTTCTTGGAAGCTTGGCAACCCCTTTCAATGAAATTACTTTTCCACGGTATCTGCTTAGGGCTACTTGAAGAGGAAACAAACCATAGAGGCAAAACTGAGAACTACTTTATTTTGTCAAGTTTCAAAGAGCTACTACAAACAATGTTGGATTTGGAATTCCAAATTCATCTATATAGGAGAGAACAGAGGGAAACCTAAATATAAAAACTGCTACTGTAAACGAATGCTTCAACCTAGAAGCACAAAATTTGGTGAGCCAAGTGGGATTTGTGTACTGATCATTACCACCAAGTATCATCAAGATTGGGTGAAGAAATATTTGCTGGTATTCGGAAACCCGAAATTTCTTGGAAGCTTGGCCACCTCTTTCAAAGATAGTGCATTTCGTCAGCTCTGCTTTGGGCTAATTGAAAAAGAAACAAACCATAGAGACAAAATTGAGAACTCATTTATTGTCAATTTTCAAAGAGCTACTAAAAACCATGTTGGATTTAGAGTTCAAAATTCATCTATCTTTGTAGGAGAAAACAGAGTGAAACCTAAAAATAAAAACTGCTACTTTAAATGAACGCTTCAACCTAGAAGAACAAAAAATGATGAGCCAAGTGGTTTTGTGCACTGATCATTACCACCAAGTATCTTCAAGATTGAGAAAAAAAATATTTGCTAGTAATTCGGAAACTCTAAAATTCTTTGAAGCTTGGCAACCACTTTCAATGAAAGTGCTTTTCCACAGTCTGGGCCTAGGGCTACTTGAGAGGAAACAAACCTTAAAGACAAAACTGAGAACTACGTTATTTTTCAAGTTTCAAAGAGCTACTACAAACCATGTTGGATTTAGAGTTCCAAATTCATCAATCTGTATATGAGAGAACAGAGTGAAATTGAAAAATAAAAACTGCTACTGTAAATAACGCTTCAACCTAGAAGAACTAAATTTGGTGAGTCAAATGGGAATTGTGTACTGATCATTACCACCATGTATCATCAAAATTGGGTGAAAAAAAAATTTGCTGGTATTTCGGAAACTTCTAATTTCTTGGAAGCTTGGTAACCCCTTTCAATGAAAGTGCTTTTCCACAGTCTCTGATTAGAGCTACTTGAAGAGAAAAAAAACCATAGAGACAAAACTGAAAACTACTTTATTTTGTCATGTTTCAAAGAGCTACTACAAACAATGTTGGATTTGGTGTTCCAAATCCATCTAACTATAAAGGAGAGAACAGAGGGAAACCTAAAATAAAAAGTGCTACTGTAAACGAATGCTTCAACCTTAAGCACAAAATTTGGTGAGCCAAGTGGGATTTGTGTACTGATCATTACCACTAAGTATCATCAAGATTGGGTGAAGAAATATTTGTTGGTATTTTGGAAACTCGAAATTTCTTGGAAGCTTGGCAACCCCTTTCAATGATAGTGCTTTTCGCCAGCTCTGCTTTGGGCTACTTGAAGAGGAAACAAACCATAGAGACAAAACTGAGAACTACTTTATTTTGTCAAGTTTCAAAGAGCTACTACAAACCATGTTGGATTTAGAATTCGAAATTCATCTATCTATATAGGAGAGATCAGAGTGAAAATTAAAATTTCAAACTGCTACTGTAAACGAATGCTTCAACATAGAAGAATAAAATTTGGTGAGCCAAGTGGGTTTTGTGTACTGATCATTACCACGAAGTATCATCAAGATTGGGTGAAAAAATATTTGCTGGTATTTCGGAAACTCGTAATTTCTTGGAAGCTTGGCAGCCCCTTTCAATGAAAGTGCTTTTCCACAGTCTGTGACTAGGGCTACTTGAAGAGGAAACAAACCTTAGAGACAAAACAGAGAACTACTTTATTTTGTCAAGTTTCAAAGAGCTACTACAAACCATGTTGGATTTAGAGTTCCAAATTCATCTATCTATATAGGAGAGAACACAGTTAAACCTAAAATAAAAACTGCTACTGTAAACGAACGCTTCAACCTAGAAGCACAAAATTTGTTGATCCAAGTGGGATTTGTGTACTGCTCATTACCATGAAGTATCATCAAGGTTGGGTGAAAAAATATTTGCTGGTATTTCGGAAACTCGTAATTTCTTGGAAGCTTGGCAACCCCTTTAAAAAAAGTGCTTTTCCACAGTCTGTGACTAGGGCTATTGAAGAGGAAACAAACCATAGAGACAAAACAGTGAACTACTTTATTTTGTCAAGTTTCAAAGAGCTACTACAATCCATGTTGGATTTAGAGTTCCAAATTCATCTATCTATATTGGAGAGATGAGAGTGAAACCTAAAAATAAAAACTGCTACTCTGAACGAACGCTTCAACCTAGAAGAATAAAAAATGGTGAGTTAAGTGGGATTTGTGTACTGATCATTACCACCAAGTATCATCAAGATTGAGCGAAAAAATATTTGCTGGTATTACGGAAAATCGTTGATACTTGGACGCTTGCCAACCCTTTCAATGAAAGTGCTTTTCGCAAGTCTATGATTAGGGCTACTTTAAGAGTAAACAAACAATAGAGAAAAAACTTAGAACTAGTTTATTTTGTCAGGTTTCAAAGTGCTACTACAAACCATGTTGAATTTAGAGTTCCAAATTCATCTATTTATATAGGAGAGAACAGAGTGAAACCTACAAATAAAAACTGCTACTGTAAACGAACGCTTCAATGTAGAAGAACAAAATTTGGTGAGCCAAGTGGGATTTGTGTACTGATCATTACCACCAAGTAACATCAAGATTCGGTTAAAAAATATTTGCTGGTATTTCGGAAACTCGTAATTTCTTGGAAGCTTCGCATCCCCTTTCAATGAAAGTGCTTTTCGCCAGTCTCTGACTAGGGCAACTAGAAGAGGAAACAAACCATAGAGACAAAACTGGGAACTACTTTATTTTGTCAAGTTTCAAAGAGCTTCTACAAATTATGTTGGATTTAGAGTTCCAGATTCATCTATCTATATAGGAGAGAAGAGAGTGAAACCTAAAAATAAAAACTGCTACTGTAAACGAACTATTCAACCTAGAAGAATTAAATTTGTTGAGCCAAGTGGGATTTTTGTACTGATCATTACCAAGCAATATCATCAAGATTGGCAGAAAAAATATTTGCTGGTATTTCGGAAACTTGTAGACTCTTGGACGCATGCCAATCCCTTTGAATGATAGTGCTAAAACAGTCTCTGCTCAGGGCTACTTGAAGAGGAAACAAACCATAGAGAAAAACTGAGAATTGCATTTTTTTGTCAAGTTTCATAGAGCTACTACAAACCATGTTGGATTTAGAGTTCCAAATTCATCTATCTATATAGGAGTGAACAGAGGGAAACCTAAAAATATAAACTGCTACTGTAAACGAATGATTCAACCAAGAAGCACAAAATTTGGTGAGCCAAGTGGAATTTGTGTACTGATCATTACACCAAGTATCATAAAAATTAGGTTAAAGAATATTTGCTGGTTTTGCAGAAACTCGTAGATCTTGGGCGCTTGCCAACCCCTTTCAATGTAAGTGTTGTTCTCCAGGCTCTGATTAGGGCTATTTGAACAGGAAACAAACCTTGAGACAAAACTGAGAACTACTTTAATTTGTCGAGTTTGAAGAGATACTACAAACGATGTTTGATTTAGAGATCCAAATTCATCTATCTATATAGGAGAGAACAGAGGGAAACCTAAAAATAAACACTGCTACTGTAAACGTACGCTTGAGCCTAGAAGCACAAAATTTGGTGAGCCAAGTGGGATTTGTGTACTGATCATTACCACCAGGTATCATCAAATTGGGTGAAAAAATATTTCCTGGTATTTCGAAAACTCGTATATTCTTGGAAGCTTGGCAACCCCTTTCAATGAAAGTGCTTTTCCACAGTCTCTACTTAGGGCTACTTGAAGTGGAAACAAACCATAGAGACAACACTGAGAACTACTTTTCTTTTAAAGTTTCAAAGAGCTACTACAAACCATGTTGGATTTAGAGTTCCAAATTCATATATCTATATATGAGAGAACCGAATGAAACCTAAAAAGGAATACTGCTATTGTAAACGAACGCTTCAATCTACAAGAACAAAATTTGGTGACTAAGTGGGATTTGGGTACTGATCATTATCACCAAGTATCATCAAGATTTGGTGAAAAAATTTGTGCTGGTATTTTTTTAAACTCGCAATTTCTTGAAAGCTTGGCAACCCCTTTCAATGAAAGTGCTGTTCCACAGTCTCTGATTAGGGCTACTTGAAGAGGAAACAAACCATAGAAACAACACTGAGAACTACTTTTCTTGTCAAGTTTCAAAGAGCTACTACAAAACATGTTGGATTTAGAGTTCCAAATTCATATATCTATATAGGAGAGAACAAAACGAAACCTAAGAAAAACTGCTACTGTAAACGAACGCTTCAACCTACAAGAACAAAATTTGGTGAACCAGGTGGGATTTGTGTACTGATCATTACAACCAAGTATCATCAAGATTGGGCTAAAAACATTTTCTGGTATTTCGGAAACTTGTAATTTCTTGGAAGCTTGGCAACCCTTTTCAATGAAAGTGCTGTTCCACAGTCTCTGATTAGGGCTACTTGAAGAGGAACAAACCATAGAGAAAAAACTGAAAACTACTTTATTTTGTCAAGTTTCAAATAGCTACTACAAACCATGTTGGATTTAGAGTTCCAAATTCATCTATCTATATAGAAGAGAACAGAGTGAAACCAAAAAATAAAAGTTGCTTCTGTAAACAAACGATTCATCCAAGCGAACAAAATATGGTCAGCCTAGTGGGATTTGTTTACTGATCATTACCACCAAGTATCATTAAGATTGGGTGAAAAAATATTTGCTGGTATTTCGGAAACTCGTAATTTCTTGGAAGCTTCGCCACGCCTTTCAATGAAAGTGCTTTTCCACAGTCTTTGCTTAAGGCTACTTGAAGAGGAAACAAACCATAGAGACAAAACTAAGAACTACATTATTTTGTCAAGTTTCAAATAGCTACTGAAAACCATGTTGGATTTAGAGTTCCAAATTCTTCTATCTGTATAGGAGAGAACAGAGTGAAACCTAAAAATAAAAACAGCTACTGTATGCGAACGCTTGAAACTAGAATCACAAAATTTCCTGAGCCAAGTGGAATTTGTATACTGATCATTACCACCAAGTATCATCAAGATTTGATGAAAAAATATTTGCTGGTATTTCGGAAACTCGTAATTTCTTGGAAGCTTGGCAACCCCTTTCAATGAAAGTGCTTTTCCACAGTCTCTGCTTAGGGCTACTTGAAGATGAAACAAACCATAGAGACAAAACTAAGAACTACATTATTTTGTCAAGTTTCAAATAGCTACTGAAAACCATGTTGGATTTAGAGTTCCAAATTCTTCTATCTATATAGGAGAGAACAGACTGAAACCTAAAAATAGAAACAGCTACTGTAAACAAACGCTTGAAACTAGAAGCACAAAATTTCCTGAGCCAAGTGGAATTTGTATACTGATCAGTACCACCAAGTATCATCAAGATTGGGTGAAGAAATATTTGCTGGTATTTCAGAAACTCATAATTTCTTGGAGGCTGTGCCACCCCTTTCAATGAAAGTGGTTTTCCACAGTATGTACCTAGGGCTACCTGAAGAGGAAATAATCCATAGAGACAAAACTGAGAACTACTTTATTTTGTAACGTTGCAAATGCCTACTACTAAACATGTTGGATTTAGAGTTCCAAACTCATCTATCTGTATAGGAGAGAACACAGTGAAACCTAAAAATAAAAACTGCTACCTTAAACGAACGCTTCGACCTAGAAGAACAAAATTTGGTGAGCAAAGTGCGAATTCTGTGCTGATTATTACCACGAAGTATCATCAAGATTGGGTGAAAAAATATTTGCTGGTATTTCGGAAACTCGTAATTTCTTGTAAGCATGGCAACCCCTTTCAATGAAAGTGCTTTTCCACAGTCTCTGCTTATGGCTACTTGAGGAGGAAACAAACCATAGAGAAAAAACTGAGAACTACTTTATTTTGTCAAGTTTCAAAGAGCTACTGCAAACCATGTTGAATTTCGAGTTCCAAATTCATCTATGTATATAGGAGAGAACAGAGTGAAACCTAAAAATAAAAACTGCTACTGTAAATAATGCTTCACCATAGAAGAACAAACTTTGGTGAGCCAAGTGGGATTTGTGTACTGATCATTACCACCAAGTATCATCAAGTTTGGGTGAAGAAATATTTGCTGGTATTTGTGGGATTTGTGTACTGATCATTACCACCAAGTATCATCAAGTTTGGGTGAAGAAATATTTGCTGGTATTTCGGAAACTCGTAATTTCTTGGAAGCTTGGCAACCCCTTTCAATGAAAGTGCTGTTCGCCAGTCTCTGCTTAGGGCTACTTGAAGAGGAAACAAACCATAGGGACCAAAATGAGAACTACTTCATTTTTCAAGTTTCATAGAGCTACTACAAACCATCTTGGATTTAGAGTTCCAAATTCATCAATCTATATAGGAGTCTACAGAGTGAAACCTAAAAATACAAACTGCTACTGTAAACGAACGCTTCAACCTAGAAGAACAAATTTTGGTGAGCCAAGTGGGATTTGTGTACTGATCATTACCACGAAGTATCATCTATATTGGGTGAAAAAATATTTGCTGTTATTTCGGAAACTCATTGATTCTTGGACGCTTGCCAACCCCTTTCAATGAAAGTGCTTTTCCACAGTTTCTGCTCAGGGCTACTTTAAGAGGAAACAAACCATAGAGACAAAACTTAGAACTCTTTATTTTGTCAAGTTTCATAGAGCTACTACAAATCATGTTGGATTTGTAGTTCCAAATTCATTTATCTATATAGGAGAGAATAGAGGGAAACCTAAAAATAAAAACTGCAACTGTAAACGAACGCTTCAACCTAGAAGAACAAAATTTGCTGAGCGAAGTGGGATTTGTGTACTGATCATTACCACCAAGTATCATCAAGTTTAGGTGAAAAAATATTTGCTGGTATTTCGGAAACACGTAATTTCTTAGATGCTAGGCAACCCCTTTCAATGAAAGTGCATTTAACTAGTCTCTGGTTTGGGCTACTTGAAGAGGAACTAAACCATAGAGAAACAACTGACAACTACTGTATTGTGTCAAGTTTCATAGAGCTACTACAAACCATGTTGGATTTAGGGTTCCAAATTCATCTATCTATGTAGGAGAGAACAGAAGGAAACCTAACATGAAAACTGCTATTGTAAATGAACGCTTCAACCTAGAAGCACAAAATTTGGTGAGCCCAGTGGGATTTGTGTACTGATCATTTCCACCAAGTATCATCAAGATTGGGTGAAAAAATATTTGCTGGTATTTCGGAAACTCGTAGATTCTTGGACCCTCGCCAACCCCTTTCAATGAAAGTGCTTTTCGCTAAGCTCTGATTAGGGCTACTTGAAGAGGAAACAAACCATAGAGACAAAACTGAGAACTACTTTATTTTGTCACGTTTCAAAGAGCTACTAGAAACCATGTTGAATTTAGAGTTCCAAATTCACCTATCTATATAGGAGACAACAGAGTGAAACCTAAAAATAAAAACTGCTACTGTAAACGAACGCTTCATCATAGAAGAACAAAATTTTGTGAGCCAAGTGGGATTTGTGTACTGTTCACTACCACCAAGTATCATCAAGATTCGTTGAAGAAATATTTGCTGGTAATTTGGAAACTCGTAAATTCTTGGAAGCTTGGCAACCCCTTTAATGAAAGTGCTTTTCCACGGTCTATGCTTTGGGCTACATGAGGAGAAAAAAAACCATAGAGACAAATCTGAGAACTATTCTATTTTGTCAATTTTCAAAGAGCTACTACAAACCATGTTAAATTTAGAGTTCCAAATCCATCTATCTAAATAGGAAAGAACAGAGTGAAACCTAAAAATAAAAACAGCTACTGTAAAGGAACGCTTGATCCTAGAAGCACAAAATTTGGTGAGTCAAGTGGGATTTGTGTACTGATCGTTACCAACAAGTATCAAAAAGATTAGGTAAAAAAATATTTGCTGGTATTTCGGAAACTCGTAATTTCTTGGAAGCTTGGCAACCCCTTTCAATGAAAGTGCTTTCCCCAGTCTGTGCCTAGGGCTACTTGAAAAGGAAACAAACCATAGAGACAAAACTGAGAACTACTTTGTTTGGTCAAGTTTCAAAGAGCTACTACAAACCATGTTGGATTTAGAGTTCCAAATTCATCTATCTATATAGAAGAGAACAGAGTGAAACCAAAATTAAAAGTTGCTTCTGTAAACAAACGCTTCATCCAAGCGAACAAAATATGGTGAGCCTAGTGGGATTTGTTTA
The DNA here is from genome assembly GCF_048772815.1 of Callospermophilus lateralis. Classification (NCBI taxonomy): domain Eukaryota; kingdom Metazoa; phylum Chordata; class Mammalia; order Rodentia; family Sciuridae; genus Callospermophilus; species Callospermophilus lateralis. The sequence continues at coordinate 995,440 of NW_027514466.1, read as the reverse complement.
CTGATCATTACCACCAAGTATCATTAAGATTGGGTGAAAAAATATTTGCTGGTATTTCGGAAACTCGTAATTTCTTGGAAGCTTCGCCACGCCTTTCAATGAAAGTGCTTTTCCACAGTCTTTGCCTAAGGCTACTTGAAGAGGAAACAAACCATAGAGACAAAACTAAGAACTACATTATTTTGTCAAGTTTCAAATAGCTACTGAAAAACCATGTTGGATTTAGAGTTCCAAATTCTTCTATCTGTATAGGAGAGAACAGAGTGAAACCTAAAAATAAAAACAGCTACTGTATGCGAACGCTTGAAACTAGAATCGCAAAATTTCCTGAGCCAAGTGGAATTTGTATACTGATCATTACCACCAAGTATCATCAAGATTTGATGAAAAAATATTTGCTGGTATTTCGGAAACTCGTAATTTCTTGGAAGCTTGGCAACCCCTTTCAATGAAAGTGCTTTTCCACAGTCTCTGCTTAGGGCTACTTGAAGATGAAAAAAACCATAGAGACAAAACTAAGTACTACTTTTTTGTTTAATAATAGCTACTGAAAACCATGTTGGATTTAGAGTTCCAAATTCTTCTATCTGTATAGGAGAGAACAGAGTGAAACCTAAAAATAGAAAAAGCTACTGTAAACAAACGCTTGAAACTAGAAGCACAAAATTTCCTGAGCCAAGTGGAATTTGTATACTGATCAGTACCACCAAGTATCATCAAGATTGGGTGAAGAAATATTTGCTGGTATTTCAGAAACTCGTAATTTCTTGGAGCCTGCGCCACCCCTTTCAATGAAAGTGGTTTTCCACAGTATGTTCCTAGGGCTACCTAAAGAGGAAAGAAACCATAAGACAAAACTGAGAACTACTTTATTTTCTCACGTTGCAAATACCTACTACTAAACATATTGGATTTAGAGTTCCAAACTCACTATCTGTATAGGAGAGAACACAGTGAAACCTAAAAATAAAAACTGCTACCGTAAAGGAACGCTTCGACCTAGAAGAACAAAATTTGGTGAGCAAAGTGCGAATTCTGTGGCTGATCATTACCACGAAGTATCATCAAGATTGGGTGAAAAAATAATTGCTGGTATTTCAAAAACTCGTAATTTCATGTAAGCTTGGCAACCCCTTTCAATGAAAGTGCTTTTCCACAGTCTCTGCTTACGGCTACATGAGGAGGAAACAAACCATAGAGACAGAACTGAGAACTACTTTATTTTGTCAAGTTTCAAAGAGCTACTGCAAACCATGTTGAATTTAGGTTCCAAATTCATCTATGTATATAGGAGAGAACAGAGTGAAACCTAAAAATAAAAACTGCTACTGTAAATAATGCTTCACCATAGAAGAACAAACTTTGGTGAGCCAAGTGGGATTTGTGTACTGATCATTACCACCAAGTATCATCAAGATTGGGTGAAGAAATATTTGCTGGTATTTCGGAAATTCGTAATTTCTTGGAAGCTTGGCAAACCCTTTCAATGAAAGTGCATTTAACCAGTCTCTGGTTTGGGTACTTGAAGAGGAAACAAACCATAGAGAAACAACTGACAACTACTTTATTGTGTCAAGTTTCATAGAGCTACTACAAACCATGTTGGATTTAGGGTTCAAATTCATCTATCTATGTAGGAGGGAAGAGAGGGAAACCTAACATGAAAACTGCTATTGTAAACGAACGCTTCAACCTAGAAGCACAAAATTTGGTGAGCCAAGTGGGATTTGTGTACTGATCATTTCCACCAAGTATCATCAAGATTGGGTGAAAAAATATTTGCTGGTATTTCGGAAACTCGTAGATTCTTGGACGCTTGCCAACCCCTTTCAATGAAAGTGCTTTTCGCCAGTCTCTGATTAGGGCTACTTGAATAGCATACATACCATAGAGACAAAACTGAGAAATACTTTATTTTGTTAAGTTTCAAAGAGCTACTACAAACCATGTTGGATTTAGAGTTCCAAACTCATCTATCTTTATAGGAGAGAACAGAGTGAAACCTAAAAATAAAAACTGCTTCTGTAAACGAACGCTTCAACCTAGAAGAACAAAATTTGGTTATCCAAGTGGGATTTGTGTACTGATCATTACCACCAAGTATCAAGATTGGGTGAAAAAATATTTGCTGTTATTTCGCAAACTCGTAATTTCATGGAAGCTTGCCAACCCCTTTCAATGAAAGTGCTTTTCGCCAGTCTCTGATTAGGGCTACTTGAAGAGGAAACAAACCTAGAGAAAAAACTGAGAACTACTTTATTTTGGAAAGTTTCAAAGAGCTACTACAAACCAAGTTTGATTTAGAGTTGCAAATTCATCTATCTATATAGGAGACAACAGAGTAAAACCTAAAAATAAAAACTGCTACTGTAAAAAAACGCTTCAACCTAGAAGAACAAAATTTGGTGAGCCAAGTGGGATTTGTATACTGATCATTATCACCAAGTATCATCAAGATAGGGCGAAAAAATATTTCCTGGTATTTCGGAAACTAGTAGATTCTTGGACGCTTGCCAACCCCTTTCAATGAAAGTGCTTTTCGCCAGTCTCTGATTAGGGCTACTTGAAGAGGAAACAAACCTAGAGAAAAAACTGAGAACTACTTTATTTTGGAAAGTTTCAAAGAGCTACTACAAACCAAGTTGGATTTAGAGTTCCAGATTCTTCTATCTATATAGGAGACAACAGAGTAAAACCTAAAAATAAAAACTGCTACTGTAAAAAAACGCTTCAACCTAGAAGAACAAAATTTGGTGAGCCAAGTGGGATTTGTATACTGATCATTACCAGCAAGTACCATCAAGATAGGGCGAAAAAATATTTCCTGGTATTTCTGAAACTAGTAGATTCTTGGACGCTTGCCAACCCCTTTCAATGAAAGTGCTTTTCGCCAGTCTCTGATTAGGGCTACTTGAACAGGAAACAAACCATAGAGAGAAAACTGAGAACTACTTTACTTTGTCAAGTTTCAACTAGCTACTACAAACCATGTTGGATTAGAGTTCCAAATTCATCTATCTATATAGGAGAGAACAGAGTGAAACCTAAAAATAATAACTGCTACTGTAAAAGAATGCTTCAACCTAGAAGAACATTATTTTTGTTAGCCAAGTGGGATTTGTGAACTGATCATTACCACCAAGTATCATGAAGATTGGATGAAAAAATATTTTCTGGTGGTTCGAAAACAAGTAGATTCTTGGACGCTTGCCAACCCCTTTCAATGAAATTGCTTTTCGCCAGTCTCTGATTAGGGCTACTTGAAGAGGAAACAAACCACAGAGACAAAACTGAGAACTACTTTATTTTGTCAAGTTTCAAAGAGCTACTACAAACCATGTTGGATTTAGAGTTCCAGATTCTTCTATCTATATAGGAGACAACCGAGTGAAACCTAAAAATAAAAATTGCGACTGTAAATATTGCTTCAACCTAGAAGAACAAAGTTTGGTGAGCCCAGTGGGATTTGTGTACTGATCATTACCACCAAGTGTCATCATGATTTGGTGAAAAAATATTTTCTGGTATTTCGAAAACTCGTAATTTCTTGGAAGCTTGGCAACACCTTTCATTGGGAGTGCTTTTCCGCAGTCTGTGCCTAGGGCTACTTAGAGGAAAGAAACCATAGAGACAAATCTGAGAACTACTTTATTTTGTCAAGTTTCAAAGAGCTACTACAAACCATGTTGGATTTAGAGTTCCAAATTCTTCTATCTATATTGAAGACAACAGAGTGAAACCTAAAAATACAAACTGCTACTGTAAACGAACGCTTCCACCTAGAAGAACAAAATTTGGTGAGCGAAGTGGGATTTGTGTACTGATCATTACCACCAAGTATCATCAAGATTGGGTGAATAAATATTTGCTGTTATTTCGCAAACTCGTAATTTCTTGGAAGTTTGCCAACCCCTTTCAATGAAGTGCTTTTCGCCAGTCTCTGATTAGGGCTACTTGAAGAGGAAACAAACCATAGAGAAAAAACTGAGAACTACTTTATTTTGTCAAGTTTCAAAGAGCTACTACAAACCATGTTGGATTTAGAGTTCCAAATTCATCTATCTTTATAGGAGAGAACAAAGTGAAAACTAAAAATATAAACTGCTTCTGTAAACGAACGCTTCAACCTAGAAGAACAAAATTTGGTGATCCAAGTGGGATTTGTGTACTGATCATTACCACCAAGTATCATCAAGATTGGGTGAAAAAATATTTGCTGTTATTTCGCAAACTCGTAATTTCTTGGAAGCTTGCCAAACCCTTTCAATGAAAGTGCTTTTCGCCAGTCTCTGATTAGGGCTACTTGAAGAGGAAACAAACCTAGAGAAAAAACTGAGAACTAACTTTATTTTGGAAAGTTCAAAGAGCTACTACAAACCAAGTTGGATTTAGACTTCCAGATTCTTCTATCTATATAGGAGACAACAGAGTGAAACCTAAAATTAAAAACTGCTACTGTAAAAAAATGCTTCAACCTAGAAGAACTAAATTTGGAGCAAGTGGGATTTGAATACAATTACCAAAATTTCTTTATAGCTTGCCAACGCCTTTCAGTGAAAGTGCTTTTTTCCACTTTCTGATTAGGGCTACTTGAACAGGAAAACAAACCATAGAGAGAAATCTGAGAACTACTTTAATTTGTCAAGTTTCAACTAGCTACTACAAAACTAGTTGATTTAGAGTTCCAAATTCATCTATCTATATAGGAGAGAACAGAGGAACCTAAAAATAATAACTGCTTCTGTAAACGAATCTTCAACCTAGAAGAACATTATTTTTGTGAGCCAAGTGGAATTTGTGTACTGTTTATTACCACGAAGTATCATCAAGATTGGGTGAAAAAATATTTTCTGGTATTTCGGAAACTAGTAGATTCTTGGACGCTTGCCAACCCGTTTCAATGAAAGTGCTTTTCGCCAGTCTCTCATTAGGGCTACATGAACAGGAAACAAACCATAGAGACAAAACTGAGAATTACTTTATTTTGTCAGTTTCACAGAGCTACTACAAACCATGCTGGATTTAGAGTTCCAAATTTATCTATCTGTATTGAAGACAACAGTGTGAAACCTAAAAATAAGAATGCTACTGTAATCGAATGCTTCAACCTAGAAGAACATTATTTTTGTGAGCCAAGTGGGATTTGTGTACTGATCATTACCACCAAGTATCATGAAGATTGGATGAAAAAATATTTTCTGGTGGTTCGAAAACAAGTAGATTCTTGGACGCTTGCCAACCCCTTTCAATGAAATTGCTTTTCGCCAGTCTCTGATTAGGGCTACTTGAAGAGGAAACAAACCACAGAAACAAAACTGAGAACTACTTTATTTTGTCAATTTTCAAAGAGCTACGAGAAACCAGGTTGGATTTAGAATTCCAAATTCATCTATCTATACTGAAGACAACAGAGTGAAACCTAAAAATAAAAACTGCTACTGTAAAAGAACGCTTCAACCTAGAAGAACAAAATTTGGTGAGCCAAGTGGGATTTGTATTCTGATCATCACCTCCAAGTATCATCAAGACTGGGCGCAAAATATTTGCTGTTTCTTTGGAAACTAATAATTTCTTGGAAGGTTGGCAACTCCTTTCAATGAAATTGCTTTTCAACAGTCTCTGCTTAGGGCTACTTGAAGAGGAAACAAACCATAGAGAAAAAACTGAGGACTACTTTATTTTGTCAAGTTTCAGAGAGCTACTACAAACCATGTTTGATTTAGAGTTCCAAATTCATGTATCTATATTGAAGACAACAGAGTGAAACCTACAAATAAAAACTGCTACTGTAAATGAAAGCTTCAAACTAGAAGAACAAAATTTGTTGAGCCAAGTGGGATGTGTGTACTGATCATTACCACAAAGTATCATCAAGATTGGGTGAAAAAATATTTGCTGGTATTTCGGAAACTCCTAATTTCTTGGAAGTTTGGCAACCCCTTCAATGAAAGTGCTTTTCCACAGTCTGTGCCTAGGTTTAATTGAAGATGAAACAAACCATAGATACAAAACTGAGAACTACATTATTTTGTCAAGTTTCAAAGCGCTACTACAAACCATGCTGGATTTAGAGTTCCAAATTCATCTATCTATATTGAAGACAATAGAGTGAAACCTAAAAATAAAAACTGCTACTGTAAACGAAAGCTTCAACCTAGAAGTACAAAATTTGGTGAGCCAAGTGGGATTTGTGTACTGATCATTACCACCAAGTATCATCAAGATTCGGTGAAAAAATATTTGCTGGATTTCGGAAACTCGTAGATTCTTGGAAGCTTGGCAACCCCTGTAAATAAAAGTGCTTTGGGCAGTCTCTGCTTAGGGCTACTTGAAGAGGAAACAAACCATAGAGACAAAACTGAGAACTACTTTGTTTTATCTATATAGGAGAGAACAAAGTGAAACCTAAAAATAAAAACTGCTACTGTAAAAAATGCTTAAACCTACAAGAACAAAATTTGGTGAGCAAAGTTGGATTTGTGAACTAATCATTACCCCCAAGTATGATCAAAATTGGGTGAAAAAAATATTTGCTGGTATTTCGGAAACTAGTAATTTCTTAGATCTTGGAAACCCTTTTCAATGAAAGTGCATTTCCCAGTCTGTGCCTAGGGCTACATGAAAAGGAAACAAACCATAGAGACAAATCTGAGAACTACTTTATTTTGTGAAGTTTCAAAGAGCTACTACAAACCATGCTGGATTTAGACTTCCAAATTCATCTATCTATATAGGAGAGAACAGAGTGAAACCTAAAAATACATACTGCTACTGTAAACGAACGCTTCAAACTAGAAGACAAAATTTGGTGAGCCAAGTGGGGTTTCTGTACTGATCATTTCCACCCAGTATCATAAGGATTGTGTGAAAAAATATTTGTTGGTATTTTGGATACACGTAATTTCTTGGAAGCTTGGCAACCCCTTTCAATGAAAGTGCTTTTCCACAGTCTCTGCTTGGAGCTGCTAAAGAGGAAACAAACCATAGAGAAAAAACTGAGAACTACTTTATTTTGTCAAGTTTGAAAGAGCTACTACAAACCATGTTGGAATTAGAGTTCCAAATTCATCTATCTATATAGGAGAGAACAGAGTGAAACCTAAAAATATAAACAGCTACATAAACGAACGCTTAAACCTACAGTCACAAAATTTCCTGAGCCAAGTGGGATTTGTGTACTGATTATTTCCACCAAGTATCATGAAGATTGGGTGAAAAAATATTTGCTGGTATTTCGGAAACTCGAAATTTCTTAGAAGCTTGCTAACCCCTTTCAATGAAAGTGCTTTTTCACCGTCAGTACCTAGGGCTACTTGAAGAGCAAACAAACCATAGAGACAAAACAGAGAACTACATAATTTTGTCAAGTTTCAAAGATCTACTACAAACCATTTTGGAATTAGAGTTCCAAATTCATCTATCTATATAGAAGAGAACATAGTGAAACCTAAAAATAAAAAAAAAAACTGCTTCTGTAAACGAACGCTTCAACCAAGAAGAACAAAAATTGGTGAGCCAAGTGGGATTTGTGTACTGATCATTACCACCAAGTATCATCAAGAATCGGTGACAAAATATTTCCTGGTATTTCGTAAACTCATAATTTCTTGGAAGCTTGGCAACCCCTTTCAATGAAAGTGCTTATCCACAGTCTGTGCCTAGGGCTACTTGAAGAGGAAACAAACCATAGAGACAAAACTGAGAACTACTTTATTTTGTCAAGTTTCAAAGAGCTACTACAAACCATTTTCGATTTAGAGTTCCAAATTCATCTATCTATATAGGAGAGAACAGAGTGAAACCTAAAAATACAAACTGCTACTGTAAACGAACGCTTCTACCTAGAAGAACGAAATTTTGTGAGCCAAGTGTTATTTGTGTACTGATCATTACCAACATGTATTATCAAGATCGGGTGAAAAGATATTTGCAGGTGTTTCGTAAACTCGTAATTTCTTGGAAGCCTCACCACCCCTTTCAATGAAAGTGCTTTTCCAGAGTCTGAGCCTAGGGCTACTTGAAAATGAAACAAATACTTGAGAGAAAACAGAAAACTACTTTATTTTTTCATGTTTCAAAGAGCTACTACAAACCATGTTGGATTTAGCGTTCCAAATTCATCTATCTATATCAGAGAGAAGAGAGTAAAACCTAAAAAAAAAAAAAACTGCTACTGTAAATAACACCTCAACCTAGAAGAACAAAATTTGGTGAGCCAAGTGGGATTTGTGTACTGATCATTACCACCAGGTATCATCAAGGTTGGGTGAAAAAATATTTGCTGGTATTTCGGAAACTCGTAATTTCTTGGATGCTTGGCAACCCCTTTAAATGAGAGTGCTTTTCCACAGTCTGCTTAGGGCTACTTGAAGAAAAAAAACCCATAGACACAAAACTGAGAACTACATTATTTTGTCAAGTTTCAAAGAGCTACTACAAACCATGTTAGATTTAGAGTTCCAAATTTCTCTATCTGTACAGGAGAGAACAGAGTGAAACCTAAAATAAAAACTGCTACTGTAAAGGAACGCTTCAAACTAGAAGAACAAAATTTGGGGAACCATGTGGGATTTGTGTACTGATCATTACCACCAAGTATCATCACAATTGTGTAAACAAATATTTGCTGGTATTTCAGAAACTCGTAATTTATTGGAAGCTTGGCAACCCCTTTCAATGAAAGTGCGTTTCGCCAGTCTCTGATTAGGGCTACTTGAAGAGGAAACAAACCATGGAGACAAAACTGAGAACTACTTTACTTTGTCAAGTTTTCAAGAGCTAGTACAAACCATTTTGGATTTAGTGTTGCAGATTCATCTGTCTATATAGGAGATAACAGAGTAAAACCTAAAAATAAAAACTGCTACTGTAAACGAATGCTTCAACATAGAAGAACAAAATTTGGTGAGCCAAGTGAGATTTGAATACTGATCATTACCACCAAGTATCATCAAGTTTGGGTGAAAAAATATTTGCTGGTATTTCGGAAACTCGTAATTTCTTTGGAGATTGGCAATCCTTTCAATGAAAATGCTTTTCCATAGTCTCTGCTTAGGGCTATTTGTAGAGGAAGCAAACCATAGAGACAAAACTGAGAACTACTTTATTTTATTAAGTTTCAAAGAGCTACTACAAACCATGATGTATTTAGAGTTCCAAATTCATCTATCTGTATAGGAGAGAACAGAGGGAAACCAAAAAATAAAAACTATTACTATATAGGAACACTTCAACATACAAGAACAAAATTTGGTGAGCCAAGTGGGATTTGTTTTCTGATCATTACCACCGAGTATCATCAAGATTGGGTGAAAAAATATTTGCTGGTATTTCGGAAACTTGAAATTTCTTGGAAGCTTGGCAACCCCTTTCAATGAAAGTGCTTATCCACATTCTCTGTTTAGGGCTACTTGAAGAGGAAACAAACCATAGAGACAAAACTGAGAACTACTTTATTTTACAAGTTTCAAAGAGCTACTACAAACCTTTTTGGATTTAGAGTTCCAAATTCATCTATCTATTTAGGAGAGGACAGAGTGAAGCCTAAAAATAAAAACTGCTACTTTAAACGAACGCTTCAACCTAGAAGAACAAATTTTGGTGAACCAAGTGGGATTTGTGTTCTAATCATTTCCCCCAAGTATCATCAAGATTGTTTGAAAATATATTTGCTGGTATTTCAGAAACTCGTAATTTCGTGGAAGTTTGGCAACCCCTTTCAATGAAAGTGCTTTTCGCCAGTGTCTGCTTAGGGCTACATGAACAGGAAACAAACCATTCAAACAAAACATAGAACTACTTTATTTTGTCAAGTTTCAAAGAGCTACTACAAACCATGTTGGATTTAGAGTTCCGATAGTCATCTATCTATACAGGAGAGAACAGAGGGAAACCTACCAATAAAAACTGCTACTGTAAATGAACGCTTAAACCTAGAAGAAAAAAAATTTTTGAGCCAAGTGGGATTTGTGTACTGATCATTACCCCCAAGTATCATCAAGATTGGATGAAAAAATATTTGCTGGTATTTTGGATACTCATAATTTCTTGGAAGCTTGGCAATCTATTTCAATGAGAGTGCTTTTCTACAGTATCTGCTTAGGGCTACTTGAAGTGGAAACAAACCATAGACACAAAACTTAGAACTACATTACTTTGTAAAGTTTCAAAGAGCTACTACAAACCATGTTTGATTTAGAGTTTCAAATTCATCTATCTATATAGGAGACAACGCAGTGAAACCTAAAAATAAAAACTGCTTCTGTAAACCAACGTGTCAACCTAGAAGAACAAAATTTGGTGAGCCAAGTGGGATTAGAATACTGATCATTACAACCAAGTATCATCCAGTTTGGGTGAAAAAATATTTGCTGGTATTTCGGAAACACGTAGACTCTAGGACGGTAGGCAACCCCTTTCAATGTAAGTGATATTCGCCAGTCTCTGATTAGGGCTACTTGAAGAGGAATCAATCCATAGAGACAAAAATGAGAGGTACTTTATTTTGTCAAATTTCATAAAGCTACTACAAACCATGCTGGATTTAGACTTCCAAATTCATCTATCTATATAGAAGAGAACAGAGTGAACCCTAAAAATAAAAACTGCTACTGTAAACGAACGCTTCAACCTAGAAGAAAAAAATTTGTGAGCCAATTGGGATTTGAATACTGATCATTACAACCAAGTATCATCAACATTGGGCAAAATAATATTTGCTGGTATTTCAGAAACTTGTAATTTCTTGGAAGCTTGGCAGCCCTTTCAATGAAAGTGCTTTTCCACAGTCTCTGCTTATGGCTATGTGAAGACAAAACTTAGAACTATATTATTTTGTCAAGTTTCAAACAGTTACTACAAACCATGTTGGATTTAGAGTTCCAAATTCATCTATCTATTCAGGAGAGGACAGAGTGAAACCTAAAAATAAAATATGCTACTTTAAACGAACGCTTCAACCTAGAAGAACAAATTTTGGTGAACCAAGTGGGATTTGTGTTCCGATCATTACCCCCAAGTATCATCAAGTTTGGGCGAAAAAATATTTGCTGGTATGTCGGAAACACGTAGACTCTATAATGCTTGGCAACCCCTTTCAATGTAAGTGATATTCGCCATTTTCTGATTAGGGCTACTTGAAGAAGAAAAAATCCATAGAGACAAAACTGAGAAGTACATTATTTTGTCAAGTTTCAAAAAGCTACTACAAACCATGCTGGATTTAGAGTTCCAAATTCATCTGTCTATATAGGATAGAACAGAGTGAAACCTAAAAATTAAACTGCTACTGTAAACGAACGCTTCAACCTAGAAGAACAAAATTTGGTCAGCCAAGTGGGATTTGTAAACTGATCATTACCACCAAGTATCATCAAGATTGGGCGAAAAAATATTTGCTGGTATTTCGGAAAACGCTTAGATTCTTGGATGCTTGGCAACCCCTTTCAATGAATGTGCTCTTCACCAGTCTCTGATTAGGGCTACTTGAAGAGGAAACAATCCATAGACACAAAACTGAGAACTACTTTATTTTTGTCAAGTTTCAAAGAGCTACTACAAACCATGTTGGATTTAGAGTTCCAAATTCATCTATTTACATAGGAAGGAACAGTGTGAAACCTAAAATAAAAACTGCTACTGTAAACGAACGCTTCAAACTAGTAAAACAAATTTTGGTGAACCAAGTGGGATTTGTGTTCTGATCATTACCACCAAGTATCATCAAGATTGGGTGAAAAAATATTTGCTGGAATTTCGGAAACTTGTAAATTCTTGTACGCTTGGCAACCACTTTCAATGAATTTGCTTTTTGCCAGTCTCTGCTAAGGGCTACTTGAAGAGGAAACAAACCATAGAGACAAAACTGAGAACTAGTTTATTTTTTCAAGTTTCAAAGAGCTACTACAAACCGTGATGGATTTAGAGTTTCAAATTTATCTATCTATATAGGAGAGAACAGAGTTTAACCTAAAAATAAAAACTGCTACTGTAAACGAATGCTTCAACCTAGAAGAACAATTTTTGGTGAGCCAAGTTAGATTTGTGTACTGATCATGACCACCAAGTATCATCAAGATTGGGTGAAAAGATATTTGCTCATATTTCGGAAATTCGTAGTTTCTTGGAAGCTTGGCAACCCCTTTGAAAGAAAGTGCTCTGCGCCATCTCTGATTAGGGCTACTTGAAGAGCGAACAAACCACAGAGAAAAAACTGAGAACTATTTTATTTTGTCAAGTTTCAAAGAGCTAGTAAAACCATGTTGAATATAGAGTACGAAATTCATCTTTTTTTAAGAGAGAATAGAGTGAATCTTATAAATAAAAATTTTTTTCACCCAATCTTGATGATACATGGTGGTAAGGATCAGTACACAAGTCCCACTTGGCTCACCAAATTTTGTTCTTCTAGGTTGAAGCGTTCATTTACAGTAGCAGTTTTTATTTTTAGGTTTCACAATGTTCTCTCCTATATAGGTAGATGAATTTGGAACTCTAAATCCAACATGGTTTGTAGTAGCTGTTTGAGACATGACACAATATAGTAGTTCTCCATTTTTGTCTCTATGGTATGTTTCCTCTTCAAGTAGCCCTAAACAGAGACTGTCGAAAAGCCCTTTCATTGAAAGGGGTTACCAAGCGTCCAAGAATCTACGACTTTCCGAAATACAAGCAAATATTTTTTCACCCAATCTTGATAATACTTGGTGGTAATGATCAGTACACAAGTCCAACAGGGCTCACCAAATTTTGTTCTTCTAGGTTGATGCGTTCGTTTACAGTTGCAGTTTTTATTTTTAGGATTCACTCTATACTTTATTATATAGATAGATGAATTTAGAACCCTAAATCCAACATGGTTTGTAGTAGCTCTTTGAAACTTGACAAAATAAAGTACCTCTCAGTTATGTCTCTATGGTTTGTTTCCTCTTCAAGTAGCCCTAAGCAGAGACTGGAGAAACGCACTTTCATTGAAAGGGGTTGCCAAGCGTCCAAGAATTTACGAGTTTCCGAAATACCGGCAAATATTTTTTCACCCAATCTTGATGATACATGGTGGTAAGGATTAGTACACAAATCCCACTTGGCTCACCAAATTTTGTTTTTCTAGGTTGAAGCGTTCATTTACAGTAGCAGTTTTTATTTTTAGGTTTCACAATGTTCTCTCCTATATAGGTAGATGAATTTGGAACTCTAAATCCAACATGGTTTTTTGTAGCTCTTTGAAACATGACAAAATAATGTAGTTCTCAGTTTTGTCTCTATGGTTTGTTTTCTCTTCACATAGCCCTAAGCAGAGACTGGCGAAAGGCACATTCATTGAAAGGTTTTGCCACCTTCCAAGAATCTACGAGTTTTCGAAATACCAGTAAATATTTTTTCACCCAATCTTGATGATACTAGGTGGTTATGATCAGTACACAAATCTCACTTGGCTCACCAAATTTTGTTCTTCTAGGTTGAAGCGTTTGTTTAGAGTAGCAGTTTTTATATTTAGGTTTCACTCTGATTTCTCCTATATAGATAGATGAATTTGGAACCCTAAATTCAACATGGTTTGTAGTAGCTCTTTGATACTTGAAAAAATAAAGTAATTCTTAGTTTTGTCTCTATGGATGGTTTCCTCTTCAAGTAGCCTGAAGCAGAGACTGGCGGAACGTACTTTCATTGAAATGGGTTGCCAAGCGTCCAAGATTCTAGGAATTTCTGAAAAAACAGCAAATATTTTTTTCAACCAGTCTTGATGATACTGTTGGTAATGATCAGTACACAAGTCCCACTTGGCTCACCAAATTTTGTTCTTCTAGGTTGAAGCGTTTGTTTACATTTGCAGTTTTTATTTTTAGGTTTCATCTATTCTTTTCTATATAGATAGATAAATTTAGAACTCTGAATCCAACATGGTTAGTAGTAGCACTTTCAAACTTGACAAAATAAAGAAGTTCTCAGTTTTACCTCTATTGTTTGTTTCCACTTCAACTAGCCCTAAGCAAAGACCGGTGCAAAGCACTTTCGTTGAAAAGGGGTTGCCAAGCGTCCAAGAATCTACGAGTTTCCGAAATACCAGCAAATATTTTCTCACCCAATCTTGAGGATACTTGGTGGTAATGATCAGTACACAAATCCAACTTGGCTCACCAAATTTTGTTCTTCTAGGTTGATGCATTCGTTTACAGCAGCAGTTTTTAATTTTAGGTTTCACAATGTTCTCTTTTATATAGATTGATGAATTTGGAACTCTAAATCCAACATGGTTTGTAGTAGCTGTTTGAGACATGACACAACATAGTAGTTCTCCATTTTGTCTCTATGGTATGTTTCCTCTTCAAGTAGCCTGAAGCAGAGACTGGCGATAAGCACATTCATTGAAAGGGATTGCCAAGCGTCCAAGAATCTACGAGTTTCTGAAATACCAGCAAATATTTTTTCACCCAATCTTGATGATACATGGTGGTAAGGTTCAGTACACAAGTCCCACTTGGCTCACCAAATTTTGTTCTTCTAGGTTGAAGCGTTCATTTACAGTAGCAGTTTTCATTTTTAGGTTTCACAATGTTCTCTCCTATATAGGTAGATGAATTTGGAACTCTAAATCCAACATGGCTTGTTGTAGCTCTTTGAAACCTGACAAAATAAAGTAGTTCTCAGTTTTGTCTCAATGGTTTGTTTCCTCTTCAAGTAGCCCTAAGCAGAGAATGACGCAAATAACTTTCATGAAAGGGTTTGCGAAGCTTCCTAGAATCTTAGATTTTGCGAAATAGCACATATCTTTTTCACCCAATCTTAATGATCTTTGGTGGTAATGATCAGTACAGAAGTCCCACGTTGCTCACCAAATTTTGTTGTTCTATGTTGAAGCATTCGTTTACAGTTGCAGTTTTTATTTTTTGGTTTCTCTCTTTTTTCTCCTATATAGATAGATGAATGTGGAACTCTAAATTCAACGTGGTTTATAGTAGGTCTTTGAAACTTCACAAAATAAAGTAGTTCTCAGTTTTGTCTCTATGGTTTGTTTTCTCTTTAAGTATCCCTAAGCAGAGACTGGCGAAAAACACTTTCATTGAAAGGGGTTTACAAGCTTCCAAGAATCTACGATTTTCCTATATACCAGAAAATACTTTTTCACCCAATCTTGATGATACGTGATGGTAATGATCAGTGCACAAATCCCACTTGGCTCGTCAAATTTTGTTCTTCTAAGTTGCATCGTTCCTTTACAGTAGCAGTTTATTTTTTTTAGGTTTCACTCTGTTCTCTCCTATATAGATAGAAGAATTTGGAACTCGAAATACAACATGGTTTGTAGTAGCTCTTTGAAACTTTACAAAATAAAGTAGTTTTCAGTTTTGTCTCTATGGTATGTTTCCTCTTCAAGTAGCCCTAAACAGAGACTGTCGAAAAGCACTGTCATTGAAAGGGATTTCCAAGCGTCCAAGAATCTACGAGTTTCCGAAATACCAGCAAATATTTTTTCAGCCAATATTGATGATACTAGGTGGTAATGATCAGTACATAAATCTCACTTGGCTCACCAAATTTTGATCTTCTAGGTTGAAGCTTTTGTTTACAGTAGCACTTTTTATATTTAGGTTTCACTCTGTTTTCGCCTATATAGATAGATGAATTTGGAACTCTAAATCCAACATGGTTTGTAGTAACTCTTTGAAACTTGACAATGTAAAGTAGTTCTCTGTTTTGTCTCTATGCTTTGTTGCCTCTTCAAGTATCCCTAAGCAGAGACTGTCCAAAAGCACATTCATTGAGAAGGATTTCCATACATCAAAGAATCTATGAGTTTCGGAAATACCAGCAAGTATTTTTTCACCCAATCTTGATGATACTTGCTGGTAATGATCAGTATACAAGTCTCACTTGTCTCACCCAATTTTGTTATTCTAGGTTGAAGCCTTTGTTTGCAGTTACAGTTTTTATTTTTAGGTTTCACTCTAGTCTCTCCTATATAGATAGATGAATTTGGAACTCTAAATCCAACATGGTTTGTAGTAGCTCTTTGAAAGTTGAAAAAATAATGTAGTTCTCAGTTTTGTCTCTATGGTTTGTTTTTTTTTTTTTTAATGTAGCCCTAAGCAGAGACTGGCGAAAAGCACTTTTATTGAAAGGGGTTGCCAAGCGTCCAAGAATCTACAAGATTCTGAAACACCAGCAAATATTTTTTCACCCAATCTTGGTGATTCTTGGTGGTAATGATCAGTACACAAATCCCACTTTGCTCACCAAATTTTTTTCTTCTAGGTTAAAGTGTTCGTTCACAGCAGCACTTTATAATTTTAGGTTTCACTCTGTTCTCTCCTATATAGATAGATGAATTTGAAACTCTAAATCCAACATGGTTTGTAGTAGCTCTTTGAAACTTGACAAAAATTAGTTCTCAGATTTGTCTCAATGGTTTGTTTCCTCTTCAAGTAGCCCTAAGCAGAGACTGGCGAAAGGCACTTTCATTGAAATGGGTAGCCAAGCGTCCAAGAATCTATGAGTTTCCAAAATACCAGCAAATATTTTTTCACCCAAACTTGATGATACGTGGTGGTAATGATCAGTACACAAATCATACTTGGCTCACCAAATTTTTCTCTTCTATGTTGAAGCGTTCGTTTACACTAGCAGTTTTTATTTTTAGGTTTCACTCTGATATCTTTTATATAGATAGATGAATATGGAACTGTAAATCCAACATGGTTTGTAGTAGCTTTTTGAAACTTGACAATATAAAGTAGTTCCCAATTTTGTCTCCATGGCTTGTTTCCTCTTCAAGTAGCCCTAAGCAGAGACATTCGAAAAGCACTTTCATTGAAAAAAGTTGCCAAGCTTCCAAGAATATACAAGTTTCCGTAATACCAGCAAATATTTTTTCCCCAATCTTGATGATACTTGGTGGTAATGATCAGTACACAAATCTCACTTGGCTAACCAAATTTATTTCTTCTAGGTTGGAGCGTTTGTTTTCAGAAGCAATGTTTATTTATAGGCTTTACTCTGTTCTCTCCTATATAAATTGATGAATTTCGAACTCTAAATCCAACATGGTTTGTAGTAGCTCTATGAAACTTGACAAAATACAGTAGTTCTCAGTTTTGTCTCTATGGATTGTTTCCTCTTCCAGTAGCCCTAAGCAGAGACTAGCGAAAAGCACTTTCATGGAAAGGGGTTGCCAAGCGTCCAAGAATCTACGAGTTTCTGAAATACGAGCAAACATCGTTTCAACCAGTCTTGATGGTACTCGATTATATTGAACATACACAAATCCCACTTGACTCAACAAATTTTCTTCTTCTAAGTTGAAGCGTTTGTTTAGAGAACCAATTTTTATTTGTTTTATTCACTCTGTTCTCTCCTATATAAATAGATGAATTTCGAACTCTAAATCCTACATGGTTATAGAAGCTCTTTGAAAATTGACAAAATTAAGTAGTTCTCATTTTTTTCTCCATCGATTGTTTCCTCTTTAAGTAGCCCTAAGCAGAGACTTGCAAAAAGCACTTTCATGGAAAGGGGTTGCCAAGCGTCCAAGAATCTACGAGTTTCCAAAATACCAGCAAATATTGTTTCAACCAATCTTGATGATACTCGGTGATAATGATCATACAAAAATCCCACTTGGCTCACCAAATTTTGTTCTTCTAGGTTGAAGTGTTCGTTTACAGTTGGAGTTTTTATTTTTAGGTTTCACTCTATTCTTTCCTATATAGATAGATGAATTTAGAACACTAAATCCAACATGGTTTGTAGTAGCTCTTTGAAACTTGACAAAATAATGTAGTTCTCAGTTTTGTCTTTATGGCTTGTTTCCTTTTCAAGTAGCCCTAAGCAGAGACTGGCGAAAAGCACTTTCATTGAAAGTGGATGCCAAGTGTCCAAGAATCTTCGAATTTCCAAAATACCAGCAAAAATTTTTCACCCAATATTGATGATACTTGATGTATACGATCAGTACACAAATCCCACATGGCTCACCAAATTTTGTTCTGCTAGGTTAAAGTGTTCGTTTACAGTAGCAGTTTTAATTTTTAGGTTTCACGCTGTTTTCCTCTATATAGATAGATAAATTTGGTACTCTAAATCCAACATGGTTTTTAGTAGCTCTTTGAAACTTGAAAAATAAAGTAGTTTTCAGTTTTGTCTCTATGATTTGTTTTCTCTTCAACTAGCCCTATGCAGATAGTGGCGAAGAGCACTTTCATTTAAAGGTTTTGCCAAGCTTGCAAAAATCTACGAGTTTCCGAAATACCAACAAATATATTTTCACCCAATCTTGATGATACTTGGTGGTAATGATCATTACACAAATCTCACATGGCTCACCAAATTTTGTTCTTCTAGGATGAAGCGTTTCTCTACAGTAGCACTTTGTATTTTTAGGTTTCACTCTGTTTTCTTCTATATAGATAGATGAATTTGGAACTCTAAATCCAACATGGTTGTAGTAGCTCTTTGAAAGTTGTCAAAATAAAGTAGTTCTCAGTTTTGTCTCTATGGTTTGTTTCCTCTTCAAGTAGCCCCAAGAAGAGACTGGCGAAAAGCACTTCCATTGAAAGTGGTTGCCAATCGTCAAAGAATCTACGAGTTTCCGAAATACCAGCAAATATTTTTTCACCCAATCTTGATGATACTTGGTGGTAATGATCAGTACACAAATCCCACTTGGCTCACAAAAATAATGTTCTTCTAGCTTGAAGCGTTCGTTAAGAGTTGCAGTTTTTATTTTGAACTTTCCGTCTATTCTTTTTTATATAGATAGATAAATTTAGAATTATGAATCCAACATGGTTTGTAGTAGCTCTTTGAAACTTGACAAAATAAAGTAGTTCTCAGTTTTGTCTCTATGGTTTGTTTCCTCTTCAAGTAGCCCTAAGCAGAGACTCGTGAAAAGCACTTTCATTGAAAGGGGTTGCCAAGCGTCCAAGGATCATCGAGTTTCCGAAATACAAGCAAATGTTGTCTCACCCAATCTTGAGGATACGTGGTGGTAATTATCAGTACACAAATCCCACTTGGCTCAACATGTTTTCTTCTTCTAGGTTTAAGCGTTTGTTAACAGTAGCAGGTTTTATTTTTAGGTTTCCCTCTGTTCTTTCCTATATAGATAGATAAATTTAGAATTCTAAATCCAACATGGTTTGTAGTAGCTCTTTGAAACTTGACAAAATAAAGTAGTTCTCAGTGTCGTCTCTATGGTTTGTTTCCTCTTTAAGTAGCCCTAAGCAGAGACTCGGGAAAAGCACTTTCATTGAAAGGGGTTGACAAGCGTCCAAGGATCTATGAGTTTCCGAAATACCAGCAAATATTGTCTCACCCAATCTTGAGGATACGTGGTGGTAATGATCAGTACACAAATCCCACTTGGCTCACCAAATTTTGTTCTTCTAGTTTGAAGCGTTTGTCAACAGTTGCAGTTTTTATTTTAAGATTTCACTCCCTTTTTTCCTATATAGATAGATAAATATAGAAGCCTAAATCCAACATGGTTTGTAGTAGCTCTTTGAAACCTGACAAAATAAAGTAGTTCTCAGTTTTGTCTCTATGGATTGTTTCCTCTTCAAGTAGCCCTATGAAGAGACTGGAGAAAGGCACATTCATTGGAAAAGGTTGCCAAGCTTCCATGAATCTAGGAGTTTCCGAAATACCAGCAAATATTTATTAAACCAATCTTGATGTTACTTGGTGGTAATGATCAGTACACAAGTCTCACTTGGCTCAACAAATTTTGTTCTTCTAGGTAGAAGCATTAGTTTACAGTAGCAGTTTTTATTTTTAGGTTTCACACTGTTCTCTCCTATATAAATAGATGAATTTCGAACTCTAAAACCAACATGGTTTGTAGTAGCTCTTTGTAATTTGAGAATGTAAAGTAGTTCTCAGTTTTGTCTCTATGGTTTGTTTCCTCTTCAAGTTGCCATAAGCAAAGACTGGCGAAAGGCAGTTTCATTGAAAGGTTTTGCCAATCTTCCAAAAATCTATAAGTTTCCGAAATACCAGAAAATATATTTTCACCCAATCTTGATGATACTTGGTGGTAATGATCAGTATATGAATATCACTTGGCTCACCAAATTTTGTTCTTCTAGGTTGAAGCGTTCGTTTATAGTAGCAGTTTATATTTTTAGGTTTCACTCTAAACTTTTTTATATAGATAGATGAATTTAGAACCCTAAATCCAACATGGTTTGTTGTAGCTCTTTGAAACTTGACAAAACAAAGTAGTCCTCAGTTTTGTCTCTATTGTTTCTTTCCTCTTCAATGTGACCTAAGCAGAGACTGGCGAAAAGCAGTTTCCTTGAAATGGGTTGCCAAGCGTCCAAGGATCTACGAGTTTTCGAAATACCAGCAAATATTTTTCCACCCAAACTTGAGGATAAGTGGTGGTAATGATCAGTACACAAATCCCACTTGGCTCACCATATTTTGTTCTTCTAGGTTGAAGCATTCGTTTACAGTAGCAGTATTTATTTTTAGGTTTCACTCTGTTCTCTCCTATATAGATAGATGAATTTGGAATTCTAAATCCAACATGGTTTGTAGTAACTCTTCGAAACTTTACAAAATAGAGTAGTTCTCAGTTTTGTCTCTATGGTTTGTTTCCTATTCAAGTAGCCCTTAGCAGAGACTGACGAAATGCACTTATATTGAAAGGTGTTTTCGAGCTTCCAAGAATCTACGGGTTTCCGAAATACCAGGAAATATTTTTTCACCCAATCTTGATGATACTTGGTGGTAATGATCAGTACAAAAGTCTCACTTGCCTACCAAAATTTGTTCTTCAAGGTTGAAGTGTGTGTTTACAGTAGCATTTTTTATTTTTAGGTTTCACTCTGTTCTCTCCTATATAAATAGATGAATTTCGAACTCTAAAACCATCATGTTTTGTAGTAGCTCTTTGAAACTTGAGAAAATAAAGTACTTCTCAGTTTGGTCTCTATGGTTTGCTTTTTCTTCAAGTAGCCATAAGCAGAGACTGGTGAAAGACACTTTTATTGAAAGTGGTTGCTAAGCTTCCAAGAATCTACGGGTTTCCGAAATACCAGCAAATATTTTTTCACCCAAAATTGATGATACATGTTGGTAATGATCAGAACACAGATCTAAATTGGCTCACCAAATTTTGTTCTTCTAGGTTGAAGCGTTACTTTACAGTAGCAGTTTATATTTTTAGGTTTCACTCTGTTCTCTCCTATATTAATACATGGATTTCGAACTCTAAATCCAACACGGTTTGTAGTAGCTCTTTGAAACTTGACAAAATGAAGTAGTTCTCTGTTTGTCACTATGGTTTGTTTCCTCTTCAAGTAGCCCGAAGCTGAGACTGGCGAAAAGAATTTTCATTTAAGGGATTGCCAAGCTTCCAAGAATGTACGAGTTTCCGAAATACCAGCAAATATTTTTTCACCCAATATTGATGAATCTTGTTGGTAATGATCAGTACACAAATCTAAATTCGCTCACCAAATTTTGTTCTTCTAGGTTGAAGTGTTAGTTTACAGTAGCAGTTTATATTTTTAGGTTTCACTCTGTTCTCTCCTATATGAAGAGATGAATTTCGAACTCCAAATTCAACAGGGTTTGTAGTAGCTCTTTGAAACTTGACAAAATAAAGTAGATCTCATTTTTGTCTCTATGGTTTGTTTCCTCTTTAAGTAGCCCTGGGCAGAGCCTGGCAAAAGGCACTTTCATTGAAAGGTTTTGCCAAACTTCCAAAAATCTATGAGTTTCCAAAATACCAGAAAATATATTTTCACCCAATCTCGATGATACTTGGTGGTAATGATCAGAACACGAATCTCACTTGGCTCACCAAATTTTGTTCGTCTAGGTTGAAGCGTTTGTTTACAGTAGCAGTTTATATTTTTAGGTTTCACTCTGTGCTTTTTTATATAGATAGATGAATTTGGAACTATAAATCCAACATGGTTTGTAGTAAATCTTTGAAACTTGACAAAATAGAGTAGTTCTCAGTTTTGTCTCTATGGTTTGTTTCCTTTTCAAGTAGCCCTTAGCAGAGACTGGCGAAAGGGACTTATATTGAAAGGGGTTTTCGAGCTTCCAAGAATCTATGAGTTTCTGAAATACCAGCAAATATTTTGTCACCCAATCTTGATGATACTTGGTGCTAATGATCATTACACAAGTCTCACTTGGCTCACCAAATTTTGTTCTTCTAGGTTGAAGCGTTCGTTTACAGTAGCAGTTTTTTTATTTTTAGGTTTCACTCTGTTCTCTCCAATATAAATAGATGAATTTCGAACTCTAAAACCAACATGGATTGTAGTAGCTCTTTGAAACTTGAGAAAATAAAGTAGTTCTCAGTTTTGTCTCTTTGGTTTGTTTTTTCTTCAAGTAGCCATAATCAGAGACTGGCGAAAATCACTTTCATTGAAATTGGTTGCCAACCTTCCAAGAATCTACGAGTTTCCGAAATACCAGAAAATATTTTTTCACATAAAATTGATGATACTTGTTGGTAATGATCAGTACACAAATCTCAATTGGCTCACCAATTTTGTTCTTCTAGGTTGAAGCGTTATTTTACAGCAGCAGTGTTTAATTTTAGGTTTCACTCTGTTCTCTCTATATTAATATATGAATTTCGAACTCTAAATCCAACAGGGTTTGTAGTAGCTCTTTGAAACTTGACAAAATAAAGTAGTTCTCCGTTTGTCTCTACGGTTTGTTTCCTCTTCAAGTAACCCGAAGCAGAGACTCGTGAAAAGCACTTTCATTGAATGGGGTTGCCAAGCGTACAAGGATCTACGAGTTTCCGAAATACCAGCAAATATTGTTTCACCCAATCTTGAGGATATGTGGTGGTAATGATCAGTACACAAATGCCACTTGGCTCACCAATTTTTGTTCTTCTAGGTTGAAGCGTTACTTTACAGTAGCAGTTCATATTTTTAGGTGTCACTATGTTCTCTCCTATATTAATACATGAATTTTGAACTCTAAATCCAACATGGTTTGTAGTAGCTCTTTGAAACTTGACAAAATAAAGTAGTTCTCTGTTTTGTCTCTATTTTGTTTTTGTTTTTTCTTCAGGTAGCCATATGCAGAGACTGGCGACATGCACTTTCATTTAAAGTGGTTGCCAAGCTTCCAAGAATCTACAGGTTTCCGAAATACCAGCAAACATTTTTTCACCCAATCTTGATGATTCTTGGTGGAAATGATCAGTACACAAATGCCTCTTGGCTCACCAAATTTTGTTCTTCTAGGTTGAAGCGTTCGTTTACAGTAGCAGTATATATTTTTAGGTTTCACTCTGTTCTCTCCTATATAGATAGATGAATTTGGAACTATAAATCCAACATGGTTTGTAGTAACTCTTTGAAACTCGACAAAATAACGTAGTTCTCAGTTTTGTCTATATGGTTTGTTTCCTCTTCAAGTTGCCCTAAGCAGAGACTGGCGAAAAGCACTTTCTTTGAAAGGTTTTGCCAAGCTTCTAAAAATCTACGAGTTTCCAAAATACCAGCAAATTTATTTTCACCCAATCTTGATGATACTTGGTGGTACTAATCAGTACACAAATCTCACTTGGCTCACCAAATTTTGTTCTTCTAGGATGAAGCATTTGTTTATAGTAGCAGTTTATATTTTTATGTTTCACTCTGTTTTCTCCTATATAGAGAGATGAATTTGAACTCTTAATCCACATGGTTTGTAGTAGCTCTTTGAGACTTGACAAAATAAAGTAGTTCTCAGTTTTGTCTCTATGGTTTGTTTCCTCTTCAAGTAGCCCTAAGCAGAGACTGGCGAAAAGTACTTTCATTGAAAGGGGTTCCCAAGCGTCCAAGGATCTACGAGTTTCCGAAATACCAGCAAATATTGTTTCACCCAATCTTGAGGATACGTGGTGGTAATGATCAGTACACAAATCCCACTTGGGTCACCGAATTTTGTTCTTCTACTTTGAAGCATTCATTTTCAGTTGCAGTTTTTATATTTTGGTTTCACTCTGTTCTCTCCTATATAGATAGATGAATTCGGAACTCTAAATCCAACATGGTTTTTAGTAGTTCTTTGAAACTTGACAAAATAAAGTAGTTCTCAGTTTTGTCTCTTGGTTTGTTTCCTCTTCTAGTAGCCCTAAGCAGAGACTGGCGAAAGGCACTTTAATTGAAAAGGGTTGCCAAGTTTCCAAGAATCTACGAGTTTCTGAAATACCATCAAATAATTTTTCACCCAATCTTGATGATACTTGGTGGTACTGATCAGTACACAAGTCTCACTTGGCTCACCAAATTTTGTTCTTCTAGACAGAAGCATTAGTTTACACAACAGTTTTTAATTTTAGGCTTCACTCTGTTCTCTCCTATATAAATGGATGAATTTTGAACTCTAAATCCAACATGGTGTGTAGTAGCTCTTTGAAACTTGACAAAATAAAGTAGTCTCAGTTTTGTCTGTAGGGTTTGTTTCCTATAAAAGTAGCCTTAAGCAGAGATTGGCGAAAAGCACTTTCATTGAAAGGGATTGCCAAGCGTCCAAGGATCTACGAGTTTCCGAAACACCAGCAAGTATCTTTTCACCCAGTCTTGATAATACTTGGTGGTAATGATTAGTACACAAATCCCACTTGACTCACCAAAGTTTGTTCTTCTAGGTTGAAGCGTTCGTTTACAATAGCAGTATTTATTTTTAGGTTTCACTCTGTTCTCTCTATATTAATACATGAATTTCGAAGTGTAAATTCATCATGGTTTGTAGTAGCTCTTTGAAAATTGACTAAATAAAGTAGTTCTCCGATTGTCACTATGGTTTGTTTCCTCTTCAAATAACCCGAAGCAGAGACTGGCGAAAAGCACTTTCATTTAAGGGATTGCCAAACTTCCAAGAATCTACGAGTTTCCAAATTACAAGCAAATATTTTTTCACCCAATATTGATGATACAAGTTGGTAATGATCAGTACAGAAATCTAAATTGGCTCACCAAATTTTGTTCTTCTAGGTTGAAGTGATAGTTCACAGTAGCAGTTTATATTTTTAGGTTTCACTCTGTTCTCTCCCATATAAAGAGATGAATTTCGATCTCTGAATCCAACAGGGTTTGTAGTAGCTCTTTTAAACTTGACAAAATAAAGTAGATCTCAGTTTTGTCTCTATGGTTTGTTTCCTCTTCAAGTAGCCCTAAGCAGATACTGGCGAAAAGCACTTTCATTGAATGGTTTTGCCAATCTTCCAAAAATCTTCGAGTTTCCAAAATACCAGAAAATATATTTTCACCCAATCTCGATGATACTTGGTTGTAATGATCAGTCCACGAATCTCACTTGGCTCAACAAATTTGGTTCTTCTAGTTTGAAGCGTGCGTTTACAGTAGCAGTTTATATTTTTAGGTTTCACTCTATTTTTTTTATATAGATAGATGAATTTAGAACCCTAAATCGAACATGGTTTGTAGTAGCTCATTGAACCTTGACAAAATAAAGTAGTTCTCCATTTTATCTCTATGGTTTGTTTCCTCTTCAAGTAGCCCTAAGCAGAGACATTCCAAAAGCACTTTCATTGAAAGGGGTTGCCAAGTTTCCAAAAATCTACGAGTTTCCTAAATACCAGCAAATATTTTCTTACCCAATCATGATGACATTTGATAGTAATGATCAGTACACAAATCCCATTTAGCTCACCAAATTTTGTTCTGCTAGGATTAAGCGTTTGTTTACAGTAGCAGTTTTCATTTTTAGGTTTCACTATGTTTTCTCATATATAGATAGATGAATTTGGAACTCTAAATCCAACATGGTTTGTAGTAGCTCTTTGAAACTTGATGTAAAAAGTAGTTCTCAGTTTTGTCTCTATCCTTTGTTTCCTCTTCAATAGCCCTAAGCAGAGACTGTCAAAAAGCATTTTCATTGAAAGGGGTTGCCAAGCGTGCAAACATCTACGAGTTACCGAAATTCCAGCAAATATTTTTTCACCCAGTCTTGATGATACTTGATCGTAATGATCAGTACACAAATTCCACTTGGCTCACCAAATTTTGTTCTTGTAGGGTGAAGCGTTCATTTTAAGTAGCAGTTTTTATTTTTAGGTTTCAATCTGTTCTCTCCTATATAGATAGATGAATTTGGAACTCTAAATCCAGCATGGTTTGTAGTAGCTCTTTGATACTTGACAAAATAAAGTCTACTCAGTTTTGTCTCTATGGATTGTTTCCTCTTCAATAGCACTAAGCAGAGATTGGCGAAAAGCATTGTCATGTAAAGGGTTGCCAAGGTTTCAAGAATCTACGAGTTTCCGAAATACCAGCAAAAATTATTTCACTTAATATTGATGATACTTGGTGGTAATGATCAGTACACAAATCCCACTTGGCTCACCAAATTTTGTTCTTCTAGGTTGAAGCGTTAATTTACAGTAGCAGTTTTATTTTTGGTTTCACTCTGTTTTCTCCTATACAGATAGATGAATTTGGAACTCTAAATCCTACATGGTTTGTAGTAGGTCTTTGAAACTTGACAAAAAACGTTGTTCTCAGTTTTGTCTGTATTATTTGTTTCCTCTTCAAGTAGCCCGAAGCAGAGACTGGCGAAAAGCACTTTCATTGAAAGGGTTTTCCAAGCGTCCAAGAATCCACGAATTTCCAAAATACCAGCAAAGATTTTTTCGCCAAATCTTGATAATACTTGCTTGTAATGATCAGTACACAACTTCCACTTTGCTCACCAAATTTTGTTCTTCTAGGTTGAAGCATTAGTTTACAATAGCAGTTTTTATTATTAGGTTTCACTCTGTTCTCTCTATATAAATAGATGAATTTCGAACTCTAAATATAACATGGTTGGTAGTAGCTCCTTGAAAATTGAAAAAATAAAGTAGTTCTCAGTTTTGTCCATCTGGATTGTTTCCTCTTCAAGTAGACCTAAGCAGAGACTGGCGAAAAGCACTTTCATGGAAAGGGTTGCCATGTGTTTAAGAATACTAGTTTCCGAAATATCAGCAAATATTTTTCCACCCAATCTTGATGAATCTTGGTGGTAATGATCAGTACACAAATTCCACTTGGCTCACCAAATTTGTTTGTTGTACTTTGAAGTGTTCGTTTACAGTAGCAGTTTATATCTTTAGGTTTCACTGTGTTCTCTCTTGTATAGATAGATGAATTTGGCACTCTAAATCCAACATGGTTTGTAGTAGCTCTTTGAAACTTGACAAAATAAAGTAGTTCTCAGTTTTGTCTCTATGGTTTGTTTCCTCTTCAAGTAGCCCTAAGCAGAGATTGGCGAAAAGCGCTTTTATTGAAATGGGTTGCCAAGGTTTCAAGAATGTATGAATTCTGAAATAACAGCAAATATTTTTTCACCCAATCTTAATGATACATGATTGTAATGATCAGTACAATAGTCCCACTTGGCTCACCAAATTATGTTCTTCTAGTTTGAAGCTTTCGTTTTCAGTAGAAGTTTATATTTTTAGGTTTCACTCTGTTCTATCCTATATGGATAGAAGAATTTGGAACTCTAAATCCAACATGGTTTGTAGTAGCTCTTTGAAACATGGCAAAATTTAGTAGCTCTCAGTTTTTTCTGTATGGTTTGTTTCGGCTTAAAGTAGCCCTAAGCAGAGTCTCACGATAAGTACGTTCATTGAAAGGTGTTGTCAAGCGTCCAAGAATCTACGAGTTTCCGAAATAGCAGCGAATTTTTTTTCACCCTAACTTGATGATACTTGGTGGTAATGATCAGTACACAAATCCCACTTGGCTCACCAAATTTTGTTCTTTTATGTTGAAGTGTCCGTTTTCAGTAGCTGTTTATATATATAGGTTTCAATCTGTTCTGTCCAAGTAGATAAATTTCGAACTCTAAATCCAACATGGTTTTTAGTAGCTCTTTGAAAATTGACAAAATAAAGTAGTTCTCAGTTTTTTCTCGATAGTTTGTTGCCTCCTCAAATAGCCCTAAGCAGAAACTGGTGAAAAGCACTTTCATTGGAAGGGGTTGCCACGCATCCAAGAATCGACGAGTTTCCGAAATACTAGCAAATATTATTTTACCCAATCTTAATGATACTTGATGGTAATGATCAGTACACAAATCCCACTTGGCTGAACAAATTTTGTTCTTCTAGGTTGATGCGTTTATTTACAGTAGCAGTTTTTATTTCTAGGTTTCACTCTGTTCTCTCCTATATAGATAAATGAATTTGGAACTCTAAATCCAACATGGTTTGTAGTAGCTCTTTGAACCTTGACAAAATAAAGTAGTTCTCAGTTTTTTCTCTATGGATTGTTTCCTCTTCAAGTAGCACTAAGCAGAGATTGGCGAAAAGCACTGTCATGTATAGAGGTTGCCAAGCTTCCAAGAATCTACGAGTTTCCGAAATACCAGCAAAAGTTATTTCACTTAATATTGATGATACTTGGTGGTAATGATCAGTACACAAATGTCACTTGGCTCACCAAATGTTGTTCTTCTAGGTTGAAGCATTAATTTATAGTAGCAGTTTATATTTTTAGGTTTCACTCTGTTTTCTCCTATATAGATAGATGAATTTGGAACTCTAAATCCAACATGGTTTGTAGTAGCTCTTTGAAACTTGACAAAAAAGTGGTTCTCAGTTTTGTCTCATTGGTTTGTTTCCTCTTCAAGTAGTCCTAAGCAGAGACTGGGATAAAGCACTTTCATTGAAAGGGTTTTCCAAGCGTCCAGGAATCTACGAGTTTCCCAAATACCAGCAAAGATTTTTTCGCTTAATCTTGATGATATTTGCTGGAAATGATCAGTACAAAACTCCCACTTTGCTCACCAAATTTTGTTCTTCTAGGTAGAAGCGTTAGTTTACAGTAGCAGTTTTTATTTTTAGGTTTCACTCTGTTCTCTCTATATAAATAGATGAATTTCGAACTCTTAATACAACATGGTTGGTAGTAGCTCTTTGAAAATTGAAAAAAAAAAGTAGTTCTCAGTTTTCTCCCTATGGATTGTTTACTCTTCAAGTACACCAACGCACAGACTGGCGAAACGCACTTTCATGGAAAGGGTTGCCATGCGTTCAAGAATACGAGTTTTTGAAATACCAGCAAATACTTTTTCACCCAATCTTGATGATACTTGGTGGTAATGATCAGTACACAAACACCTCTTGGCTCACCAAATTTGTTTGTTCTACTTTGAAGTGTTCGTTTACAGTAGCAGTTTATATCCTTAGGTTTCACTCTGTTGTCTCTTGTATAGGTAGATGAATTTGGAACTCTAAATCCAACATGGTTTGTAATCGCTCTTTGAAACTTCACACAAAAAAGTAGTTCTCAGTTTTTTCTCTACTGTTTTTTTCCTCTTCAAGTAGCCCTAATCAGCGACTGACGAAAACCACTTTCATTGAAAGGGGTTTGCAAGATTCCAAGAATCTACGATTTTTCGAAATACCAGCAAATATTTTTTCCCCAATCATGATGATACTTAGTGGTATTGATCAGTACACAAATCCCACTTGGCTAACCAAATTTGTTCTACTAGGTTGAAATGTTCGTTTACAGCAGCAGTTTTTAATTTTAGGTTTCACTCTGTTCTCTCCTATATAGATATATGGATTTGGAACTCTATATCCAACATGGTTTGTAGTAGCTCTTTGAAACTTGAAAAAATAATGTAGTTTTCAATTTTGTCTCTATGGTTTGTTTCTTCTGCAAGTAGCCCTAAGCAGAGACTGGCGAAAAGCAGATTCTTTGAAAGGTGTTGCCAAGAGTCCAAAAATCTACAAGTTTCTGAAATACCAGCAAATATTTTTTCACCCAATCTTGATGATACTTTGTGGTAATCATCAGTACACAAATCCCACTTGGCTCACCAAATTTTGTTCTTCTAGGTTGAAGCGTTCGTTTATAGTAGCAGTTTTTATTTTTAGGTTTCACTCTGTTCTCTCCTATATAAATAGATAAATTTCGAACTCTAAATCCAACATGGTTTCTAGTAGCTCTTTGAATCTTGACAAAATAAAGTAGTTCTCATTTTTGTCTTATGGTTTGTTTCCTCTTCAAGTAGCTCTAAACAGAGACTGGCGAAAAGCGCTTTCATTGAAAGGCGTTGCCAAGCGTCCAAGAATCTATGAGTTTCCGAAATACCAGCAAATATTTTTTCACCCAATCTTGATGATCCTTGGTGGTAATGATCAGTACAGAGTCCCACTTGGCTCACCAAATTTTATTCTTCTTGGTTGAAGCGTTCATTTACAGTTGCAATTTTTATTTTTAGGTTTTACTCTATTCTTTCCTGTCGTGACCCCTTGCCCACAAGGAAGGCGCAACTCAGGAATCTTCTTTCAGCAGTTTATTCAGGCTCTAGATATTTCTTCTCTCTCTCTCAGATGCCCCTCCCAGTCTTAATAAAGCATCTCAAGCTCCAATGCGATGCTTCCACGTGGAACTTTCTCATATGGTGTTGAAAAACCATGTGCCAACCCTCCCAAATAAGGAGTTGTTTGTCACAGACCACAGTGGAGCCAGCGCCATCTTGTAATGGCGACCATAATCTGCAGAAACGGCTCACCACAGTTTCCCCTTTCTGTTTTCTGAAAACAATACAGGCGAGAGTAGAGGTCCTATCCCACTGTGCAGAAGTGGCTGCATATTATGGCTCAGTCCTAAGGAGGGCCCTTCCCCAGATCTGAGGCCATATCAGCCGACGCCTTTTTTCGTGGGGCGGGGCGTGGACATCAAACCCGCATGCAATAGGACATGCTCTTCTTGAGGTCCACTTCAAGGATCACTCAAGTGCAGTGCCTTGCCTCGCATCCTGTATTGTGACGATGGTGGACGAAGGGGGATAGCTGAGGCTGAACTGTGGCTGTTTACAACGACAAACAAGTTGACAATACCCTGAAAGAAAGGCACGGACTTCAAGGTGATAGAGAAACACTAGTGTGGAAACCCATCTGCATGTAATGGCAGCAGGACCGGCAGAGTGCAAGGGCTTTCCAACATGAAGAGAATAACGAGGAAAGACATGCCGATCCCAGTGCAATGTTATAATAACTTGGGGTGCAACGACCATGTCAAAGATTTAGTGTTTAAGATGCGCAAGCCAGACTTGAGGTAAATTGCCATTTTCTAAAGCTGCAAGAGCTTGGATGATCGTGAGCACTGCGGGCCTTGAGGTGACAGAGAAACCACAAGCAGAGAAACATACTGAAGCAACACATTGCACCAAAAATGCCTACCACCACCCACTCTTTAAAAAAGGAAAAGGCAGAAGATATCCAATCAGCGAATTGACCCAAAGTCACGGGATCAACACGGGTACTATTCAAGACAGCTATCTGGGTTAGTTGAGACTGGATCATGTCTTCCGCTTCCATGGACCAATTTCCGGCCAAATATTCGCCAATGATGTGGGAAGCATTCCTGGAATCATTAAATCTGACAGAGGTTATGCATAAATGTGCACGTTGGTCAACACAACCCAAAAGCGCCAAGTCAGCCAATTCTTCTACCTGAGCTTGGAGTAAATCTATTCTTTGGTTGGCAGCTAAAATCCCTGACAAAATATGTTGATTAATTGTATTTTGGGATTCAAGTATAGTGAAAGTTTGTAGGACAACTTGATTAATAGTGGCAGCAGTTTGTACTTGATTGGCCATAGCCACTCCGGCCATAACCGCTGCAGCAGCAGATACCACCACGGCTGTCACTATAGCCGCTGTGATTCCAAAATCTCTGCGGACTCTAAGTAGCTCAACAATAGGGAATTTATCAGGATCCACAGTGACCGGGATTGGGACAAAAGTTGGAATTTTCATAACCACTGCTACAGTCCAGGAACCATTCCAACACTCAGATAAGAGACAGGTAGTTTGAGAACAATCCAGCATCCCCGACGAGGTGGCATTAGTCAAAAGGAATAAGAACGGGGATTGGACACATACCATTGCAGGAGGCAATGTGGCATTATACAACAGAGAGTTGAATGAAACAGATGTAAGTCTATTACCTCGTTCACTTTCCCTAACAGTACCAGAAACATTAGCCAGCCAACTTTTGGCTCCTAGCAACTGAGCCAATGCAGAAATATCGGCTGAAGCCCCCTTTTTATTGGAAATCAGCCATTGAAACCAGGACCAACCTACTCCTGTAGAGGAGTTGGCACTGTTGTTAAAGCTATAAACATACCTCTTAAAAGAGGGGGAAAGGGAGAAACCTTTAGCAACTTGATATTTCTCCCAAGAATGATCTTGACAAGGTGTAAATGTTGGGGGGAAACAAAGATTAGGGGAACAGTAAGGAGAGGCCTTGAAATGAGTGGCATTATAAATGCTACTAGAAGAAGGAGGCACTGGGATTAGTACCTAGGAGATAATAGCCAAGGTAGTTATGTTAAGAGCAGAGCTGCTGTTTGCGGGTGTCCCTGAGCCTGATTGCTTCCCCGAAACCACCTTGCTCAATACAGCACTGATAATGCTCCCTGAGACCTGACTGGACCGCAATGGGTCCTCCCAGTTAGTCAAATTTTTGGTCTTAAGGCTAATGCAATTAGCGTTTCTAAAGCTGAAACAAAAAACTCCTGTGAGATTAACTTGAGATTGATTAAAAATGCTCTCCATGTCCCCTCTAGGAGAGGCACAGGGAGCAGACATCTCACATGAGGTAGAAAAAAGAGTGGGGAGGACACTAGAATTACCATGAACCAGCATCGGCATTGGCCATGCCCGTGCCACTTCCCACCACTGCATTGGTGTTGCCTGTGCCATCGGCACCAGCACCAGAGCCAGAGCACTTAGCAGAATGAAGATCCTCATCACGGGATTGCTGTGGTATCTCTTGTTGCTGGTCAGTTGATGTCAAGACTCTTCTTGTCAGGCATTCAGGAACCCACAACTTTTCCATGCGATCCTGGGGAAAAACACATACAGATCCTCCCACCCATGTCAGCACAGGGTCGGGGCCATTCCATTGCCCCGTAAGAACATCCTTCCACTTTACATAGCCAATCACAGAGGGCTGAAGGGACATATGTCTATCAGCCGCAGAGCGACCATGAATATCCAAATTCAAAAAATTAATGGTAAAGAGAGCTAAGGACAGGTGTTCTTTAGGAGTGTGTTCAGCTCCTATTCCCCCTTTTTGTTTTCGTAAAGTTTCCTTTAAGGTGCGATGAGCACGCTCAACAATGCCTTGTCCTTGAGGATTGTAAGGCAGACCATGAGTAAGTTGCACTCCCATAGTAGAACAAAAAGATGTAAATTGTCTGCCAGTATAAGCAGGTCCATTATCAGTCTTAAGGGATGCAGGTGCACCCCATGCTGCCCATGCCTCTAAGCAGTGGGTAATGACATTACGTGCCTTTTCTCCCGATAAAGCAGAAGCATGGATAATTCCAGAGCACGTATCAATGGAAACATGCACATACTTGAGGTTACCAATGTCAGGTGTGTGTGTCCCATCCATTTGCCAGACAACCAATGGCTTCAATCCCCGTGGGTTTACTCCATAATTAGGGGGATGAAGAAATGTGACACAATGGGGACACTGCAATACTATCTGCCAAGCATCCGCTCTTGAAATGGAAAAACGCCTGCGCAGTGTTAATGCATTAACATGGAAGTTTTGGTGAAACAACTTAGCCCCCTCTAAGGAGGAAGCCAAGCATATCAACTGACCTCTAGTGGCTGAGTCCGCACAGGCATTACCCTGGGATAACGGACCAGGAAGAGAGGTGTGAGCCCGGATGTGCATTGGATAAAAAGAAGCAGTGCGGCTACAGATAAGCTGTTGAAGCTGATTAAAGTAAGCAAATACATTATGGGCATCACTTATAGCTCCCATGGCCTCCAGGACTTTTAGTGCTTGTACCACATAGATGGAGTCCGAAATGAGATTAAAAGGAAAAGAACACTGTTTAAAGACTTCAATAACAATTTGTAGTTCTACCCATTGTGGATTTCCAGGAGCAAATTGATGCTGGATAGGGGGAGAGTCATTAATTACATAGGCTCCCATTCCAGACTTGGAACCATCAGTAAAAATGTTAACAGCCCCGGGAATTGGGCTGGATGAAGTTACCTTAGAGAAAATGATGGGATGTTCTTTAACAAAATGGAGTAATGGATGAGAAGGGTAGTGATTATCAATACCTCCTTGAAACGAGCAACACAGAATAGCCCAGTTGTCTAGAGTAGCACATAAAACATTAAGTTGAGCTTTAGTGTAGGGTATGATAAGAGAAGAAGGTGATTGTCCAAAAAAATTGAATGCTTTGTTGAATCCTTTTAAGTGCCAATGCTGCAACAGCATCAGGATAATATTCTAAGGATTTTCCTGGGGATACATGTGGGTGGATCCATAGTAAAGGCCCATCTTGCCACAGTACTCCAGTAGGCTGCCGCATAGTGGCAAGCACACATAACTGGAAAGGTTTATCACTCTGGAGCCTGCATAGAGTAGCATGCTGTATAGCTTCTTCTACCTTTATAAGGGCCGCTGTAGCCTCTTTGGTGAGGCTACGAGGGGAAACAAGTGCTGGATCACCCTTAAGAGTAGCATACAAAGGCTGTAGCACAATATTAGGAATATGTAAATATCCTCTTATCCAATTAATATCTCCCAGTAGTTTCTGAACATCATTTAGAGTTTGGAGATCATGAGTCCTGATGGTGATTTTTTGCGGTTTTAGTTTGTCATACCCAATTGTTGCTCCCAAATACTTAATAGAATCCCCCGTTTGAACATTTTCAGGTGCGATGTGCAGTCCATATTGAGCTAACAGCATCACTAGTTCTTTATAAGCCTCATTAACTGTCTGTTCTAATTTTGCGGCCAATAACACATCATCCATATAATGAATGATCTTGGTGGAGGAATACTTAAGTCTGAGAGGTGCGAGTGCCTTCCCCACACACATCTGGCACATCGTGGGACTATTAGCCATTCTCTGCGGCAACGCTACCCACTCAAACCTTTGATCTGGTTCCTCGTGGTTACACGAGGGAAGGGTAAAGGCAAAACGTTGTGAATCTTTAGGATGCAAAGGAATAGAAAAGAAACAGTCTTTAATGTCAATAACAATAATATGCCAGCCTTGAGGAACAGAGGAGAGCAGAGGCAGCCCTCTTTGAATGGGCCCCATAAGTTGCATTTCGGCATTAACTGCTCGTAGATCATGCAGTAGGTGCCATTTCCCTGATTTTTTCTTAATGACAAATATGGGAGTATTCCATGGAGAAGTAGAAGGTTGGATGTGACCCAAGTCAAGCTGTTCTTTGACTAGATCATGGGGTGCTGCCAATTTAGCCGAGGGAAGAGGCCACTGAGGCACCCAAATAGGCTCCTCGGTGAGCCATGTTATGGGTATTTGAGCCCCAGTGGCCCCTAGGAAAAACACAGACCAAACCTGTTAAACTTTTGATGACCTTGCACAGGATGCCTACTCCCCTGTAGGCGTTTTCCTAGTCCTAGACCTGGCCTATACCCCATATTTTGCATGATTTGTTGAGACACTTGGGAATAGTCATTACTAAGAGTGAACCCCATGTCCTTCATCAGATCACGGCCCCATAAAGAAATAGGTAAATCAAGTACATAAGGCTGAAAGGTACCATTGTGTCCTTCCGAGTCCTTCCAAGATAGATGTCTACAGCTGATTTGAGGGGCTTGGGCATATCCAAGTCCTCTTAGGGATTGATCAGAAGTCTGCACTGGCCATCCATTAGACCAGTCCTTAAGGGCTATGATACTACGATCTGATCCTGTATCCAACAATCCCACAATAGATTTACCTTCTATGCTTAATTCCAAAGTGGGGTGATTGCTCATATCCAGTGACAAATAGGCATAATTCCCTCCGGTGATACCAATCTCATTTCCCGTCTGTGACCTTGAGTCAGCAGGGAAGTAGTTATGCAAGCTAGGCAAAATTAGCAATTGAGCAATCCTATCCCCTGGGGAGATAGACACAATGCCCCTTGGAGCTTCCACCATAACCTTTACTGCCCCTACAGTATCAGGGCTTATGACTCAGGGGAAAACATGAAGACCTTGTAGGATAGAGGATGCACGTCCAATTAGCAAACCTACAGTGCCAGGTGGTAAAGGCCCTTTGAACTCAGTTTCCACCAATTGGACTCCCATCTTAGGTGTTAATACGAGTATGGAGGTGGAACAGAGGTCCAATCCTGCGGCACCTGTAGTGGCTCTCCACGTCTCGTGGGATGGCGCAAAGAAGGCCATGTCTCGGGTTCGGGTGTGACATTCTCCACTGCCCCATATATTTGTGGGCCCTGGGGTCGGGGGCCCCTTCGGCCGTTTTTTGGCCCAGCTGAAATAGGCTGTCCATGGATGTCCCTCACTGATCTACAGTCTTTTGCCCAAAGCTTCCCCTTTTTGCATTTTGGACACAGCCCCGGTTGACGAGGGCCATTGGAAGGGGCACCGTGAGGAGGTCCAGTAAAATTGACATTTTTGGGACAGTCACGTTTGAAATGGCCGGATTGACCACAATGGAAGCATGTCCCGGCACCAGGACCACCCCCTTTTGCAATCCGAAGGACAGCAGCTGCAAGACCTGCATTAGTTAAAGGTCCTCCAATCTCTCTACACACTTTCATCCATGCTTCTATGCCCTTGTTTTTATAAGGAGTGATTGCTGCTTTACATTCCTTGGTGCATTGCTCAAAGACCAATTGCTTGATAAGGGGCATGGCTCTATCAGGATCCACAAAAATCTTTCCAGTGGCCCCACCATCCTTGCTACAAAATCTGAAAAGGGTTCTGTAGGGCCTTGTAGAATCTTGGTCAAATTACCAGACACCTCTCCTCTATTTGGAAGTGATTTCCATGTCCAAATGCAAATGTTGTTAATTTGATCATATGCCTCAAGAGGGAATCCTGTCTGTTGATTAGCAAATCTACCTTGTCCCAAAAGCATATCCTTGTCCCAATGGGGGTGTCCCGCCGCATGGTTTTGGGCGGGCTGCTCTACCGTGCCCTCTAGCACAAAGGCACTCCAGTCCAAATATTTACCTGGAGAAACACAAGCCCGAACAAGGCTAGCCGAGTCAGAGGGAGTCATACAGTATCTAGACAGACTCTCCACCTGAGTTAGTGTGAAGGCGGCATCCACCCCATAAGTGCGCACAGACTCCGCCAGGGTCTTCACAATTTTAAAATCTAAGGGCTCATGGAATCTTCCCCTATTGTCATCCTGGAAAACTGGATAAGCAAGACCCATCTCAGCGTTAACAGCCCTCCATGTTTGGGCATGGAAAGCTCTCCCTGAAACACCCCCACCGTATGGTGGTGGATCTGGAGGATCATTTTTCTTGAGCCTCTGTTTATTTGTGTTTCCTTCTCCTATAGCTAAACTCCCTAGCTGACGAGACAGCCTCCCAAGCTCTTCCTCCTCATCCTCCTCTTCCTCTGACCCACTTTTGTATGGGGGTGTGCGCAGCATACTTATATCTGGATACAATCATCTCCTCCCCTGTTTCACGCTCCGCACACTCCCATCCTCCTGAAATACCTCACTTCCTGCCGTCTCCGATTTTTCCTCATGTAATTGCTCTAGAACTTCCTGTCCTTTAGTAAGTGCTTCCTGACATCTGCCATCTATGAGGCAACTACGAACCATGTTCCAAAGGGGTATCACCCCACCCTCTAATATGCCCTGCTCAGAAGCAAAGTCAAGATCTTTGCCCAACTTATCCCAGCTAGGTATAGTAAGGCTTCCCGAAAACGCAAACCACGGTGCAGCAATATCTGTCTTCTGTAAAAATCTCTGTAAAATACTACGTTTCACTTCTAGGCCCTTGGAACGTAACAGGCCATCTAGGGCCAGGAGAAGCGGACTTGAAGATGCAGCACCCATGACACAACAAAAGACGCACAAAAAACAAAAGTGAAAGTACACAGTGCAGCTGCAATAAAATGTAATGCTCTCTCTGGCTTTACAGAGGAGCTGCCCAGCTTTGATCGCGGATCCCACTTACCTGGGACTAATCCCCGCTTTGATCCCGGATCCCACTTACGTGGGACTAATCGGTGCATCACCCCTGACTACTGAAAGTTCTGGTTCCCAGGTCTCGGCACCACCTGTCGCGACCCCTTGGCCGCAAGGAAGACGCAACTCAGGAATCTTCTTTCAGCAGTTTATTCAGGCCCTTAATATTTCTTCTCTCTCTTTCAGATGCCCCTCCCAGCCTTAATAAAGCATCTCAAGCCCCAGTGCAAAGCTGCCATGTGGAACTTTCTCATAGGGTGTTGAAAAACCATGCGCCAACCCTCCCAAATAAGGAGTTGTTTGTCACAGACCACAGCAGAGCCAGCGCCATCTTGTAATGGTGACCATAATCTGCAGAAACGGCTCACAAAACTTTCCTATAGAGATAGATGAATTTAGAACCCTAAATCCAACATGGTTTGTATTAGCTTTTTGGAACTTGACAAAATAATGTAGTTCTCAGTTTTGTCTCTACGGTTTGTTTCCTCTTCAAGTAGCCCTAAGCAGAGACTTTCGAAAAGCACTTTCATTGAAAGGGGTTGCCAAGCTTCCAAGAACCTACGAGTTTTCCAAATACCAGCAAATATTCTTTCACCCAATATTGATGATACCTGTTGGTAATGATCAGTACACAAATCTCAATTGGCTCACCAAATTTCGTTCTTCTAGGTTGAAGTGTTTGTTTACAGTAGCATTTTTTATTTTTAGGTTTCACACTGTTCTCTCTATATAAATAGATGATTTTCGAACTCTACATACAACATGGTTTTTAGAAGCACTTTGAAACTTGACAAAATAAAGTAGTTCTCAGTTTTGTCTCTATGCTTTGTTTCCTCGTCAAGTAGCCCTAAGCAGAGACTGGCGAAAAGCACTTTCATTGGAAGGGGTTACCACGCGTCCAAGAATCTACGAGTTTCCGAAATACTAGCAAATATTTTTTCACCCAATCTTGATCATACATGATGGTAATGATCAGTACAAAAATCCCACTTGGTCCCTTTCCTATCCTTTAGGCAGAATACAACAGACCCTAGCATGGCAATATATAAATCAGTGGAAGTGTAACTGATGTGATTCTGCAATTTGTATACAGGGTAAAAATGGGAGTTCATAACCCACTTGAATCAAAGTGTGAAATATGATATATCAAGAACTATGTAATGTTTTGAACAACCAACAATAAAAAAAATAATAAAAAAATAAAAAAATAAAGGAAAAAAAATAATAATAATAATAAACAATAACAATCACTAATAGTTATATCTTGCTTACTATGCTCCAGGGAGTTCTAGGTGTTTTCCAATTAATAACTCAATTCACAAAACAATACTGTGAGATACATACTAAAATTTCTTTGCTTTATGAAAGAATTGTAGAGAGGTTAAACCTCTTGCCTAACATCCAGCAACTACTTGGTAAAGCCCACATCAAAAACCTGAGTATGGGTCCCAAGTCTTTGTTCGTTTTTAAAAATATCTGTTTATTTAGTTTTTTAATATGGTGCCGGGGATCAAACCCAGTGACTCTCATGTGCTAGGCAAGTGCTCTACCACTGAGCCACAACCTCAGACCCCAAGTCTTTGTTCTTAATCACTATGCTTTACATGGAAGATAATTTGAAAACTCAGGATTCCAGGAAACCATTCAGTCAAATAGGGACCAAGATTTCTCAGAAAGATGTCTCAGCATAGTATTATTTGTTGAACACCTGCTATATAATGAAAGCTGCTTTTGGTGTTTGCACCTATCGGTAAAATTTCACCAAAAAAACCCTATGAGCTAGGAACTGTCATCCCACTTTTAGATGATGAATTTGAATTATGGAAACTAAGGGATAAAAGCACTTCTAGGCCAAGTCCATTTCAAAATGGTCCCATTTGTTCAGAGACCTGCCCTTGGTTAATCCCCAGTTTCTGGGAGTAGAGTTTAGTGGATATATAATCAGCAGATATCAGAACTCGCACACTGGTTTCCTGACCTAAGAAGTAAGAGTCTTTATTTTAGAAAGGGCCAAGTAAAAGCCCATAATATTACCCAGCTACTTCACAGCCCCAATAAAGCCAAGATAGTAAATTAGAAGCAATATCATATTCTGGAGGGAATTGTAGAGATTAATACTATCAAAATAGACAGAATGCAAACCTGTTTATCCCTATGATATCTCTATTCAAATTACCTCTCTATGGGCTGGGGCTGGGGCTCAGTGGTAGAGTGCTACCTGGTATGCGTGAGGCATTGGATTCAATCCTCAGTACCACATAAAAATAAAATAAAGTATTGTGTCCATCTACAACTAAATATATGTGTATATGTGTGTGTGTGTGTGTGTGTGTGTGTGTGTGTGTGTGTGTGTGTATATATATATATATATATATATATATATATATATATATATATATATATATAATATTTTTAATTACCTCTCTGGCCACTGCAAAATGATGGTGGGTGATGAGGGCCACAGCCAAGTCAAGATGGCACCTGGCACTTTGCCAAGAGGAGTGGTTTCAGAAGTAATGCCAGCGAGCCATTAAGATGATGGAGATTCCTTAATAACTGACGGTTGTGTCTAGATTATGTCAATTAAGTTAAGCTGTGTATAATTAAGATGATGAGGATTCCTTAATGACTGATTGCTGTAACTGGATGATGCTAAATTGAAACAAGCTGTGTATTCAGTTATGTATATACACCTCTGCTGTCCGACAATAAAGAGGCTCCCCCTGGAAAAAAAAATCCCACTTGGCTCAACAAATTTTGTTCTTCTAGGTTGAAGGGTTCGTTTACTGTAGCAGATTTTTTTCTAGGTTTCACTCTGTTCTCTCCTATATAGATAGAAGAATTTGGAACTCTAAATCCAACATGGTTTGTAGTAGCTCTTTGAACCTTGACAAAATAAAGTAGTTGTCAGTTTTGTATCTATGGTTTGTTTCCTCTTCAAGTATCCTTAAGCAGAGATTGGCGAAAAGCACTTTTATTGAATGGGGTTGCAAAGCTTCCAAGAATCTACGAATTTCCGAAATACCAGCAAATATTTTTTCACCCAATCTTGATGATACTTGGTGGTAATGATCAGTACACAAGTCTCACTTGGATCACCAAATTTTGTTCTTCTAGGTTGAAGCGTTTGTTTACAGGAGCAGTTTTTATTTTTAGGTTTCTCTCTGTTTTCTCCTATATAGATAGATGAATTTGGATCTCTAAATCCAGCATGGTTTGTAGTAGCTCTTTGAAACTTGACAAAATAAAGTAGCTCTCAGTTTTGTCTCTATGCTTACTTTCCTCTTCAATTAGCCCTATGCAGAGACTGAAGAAAAGCACTTTCATTGAAAGGGGTTGCCAAGTATCCAAGAATCTACGAGTTTTTGAAATACCAGAAAATATTTTTTCATTCAATCTTGATGATACTTCGTGGTAATTATTAGTACACAAATCTCACTTACTCAGCAAATATTGTTTCTCAAGGTTGAATCTTTCGTTTACAGTAGCTGTTTTTATTTATAGCTTTCACGCTGTTCCCTCCTAAATAAATAGATAAATTTCGAACTCTAAATCCACATGGTGTTTAGTAGCTCTTTGAAACTTGACAAAATAAAGTACTTCTCGGTTTTTTCTCGATAGATTGTTTCCTCTTTAAGTAGCCCTATGCAGAGACTGACGAAAAGCACTTTCATTGAAAGGAGTTGCAAAGCTTCCAAGAATCTACAAGTTTCCGAAATACCAGCAAATATTTTTTTTTATCCAATCATGATGATTCATGATGGTAATGATCAGTACACAAATCCCACTTGGCTCACCAAATTTTGTTCTTCTACGTTGAAGCGTTTGTTTTCAGTAGCAGTTTTTATTTTTAGTTTTCACTCTGTTTTCTCCTATATAGATAGATGAATTTGGAACTCTAAATCCAACATTGTTTGTAGTAGCTCTTTGAAACTTGACAAAATAAACTAGTTCTCAGTTTTGTCTCTATGGTTTTTTTCCTCTTCAAGTAGCCCTAAGCAGAGCTTGGTGAAAAGTGCTTAATTGAAAGGGGTTGCCAAGGTTTCAAGAATGTACGAATCCCGAAATAACAGCAAATATTTTTTCAACCAATCTTAATGATACTTGGTGGCAATGATCAGTACAAGTCCCCCTTGGCTCACAAAATTATGTTCTTCTAGGTTGAAGCATTCGTTTTCAGTAGCAGTTTTTATTTTTAGGTTTCACTTTGTTCTCTCCTATATAGATAGATGAATTTGGAACTCTAAATACAACATGGTTTGTACTAGTTCTCTGAAACTTGGCAAAATTAAGTAGCTCTCAGTTTTTTCTGTATGGTTTGTTTCCTCTTCAAGTAGCCCTAAGCAGAGCTTGGTGAAAAGTGCTTAATTGAAAGGGGTTGCCAAGGTTTCAAGAATGTACGAATCCCGAAATACCAGCAAATATTTTTTCAACCAATCTTAATGATACTTGGTGGCAATGATCAGTACAAATCCCCCTTGGCTCACAAAATTATGTTCTTCTAGGTTGAAGCATTCGTTTTCAGTAGCAGTTTTTATTTTTAGGTTTCACTCTGTTCTCTCCTATATAGATAGAAGAATTTGGAACTCTAAATCCAACATGGTTTGTAGTAGCTCTTTGAACCTTGACAAAATAAAGTAGTTGTCAGTTTTGTATCTATGGTTTGTTTCCTCTTCAAGTATCCTTAAGCAGAGATTGGCGAAAAGCACTTTTATTGAATGGGGTTGCAAAGCTTCCAAGAATCTACGAATTTCCGAAATACCAGCAAATATTTTTTCACCCAATCTTGATGATACTTGGTGGTAATGATCAGTACACAAGTCTCACTTGGATCACCAAATTTTGTTCTTCTAGGTTGAAGCGTTTGTTTACAGGAGCAGTTTTTATTTTTAGGTTTCTCTCTGTTTTCTCCTATATAGATAGATGAATTTGGATCTCTAAATCCAGCATGGTTTGTAGTAGCTCTTTGAAACTTGACAAAATAAAGTAGCTCTCAGTTTTGTCTCTATGCTTACTTTCCTCTTCAATTAGCCCTATGCAGAGACTGAAGAAAAGCACTTTCATTGAAAGGGGTTGCCAAGTATCCAAGAATCTACGAGTTTTTGAAATACCAGAAAATATTTTTTCATTCAATCTTGATGATACTTCGTGGTAATTATTAGTACACAAAT
This sequence comes from Callospermophilus lateralis, assembly GCF_048772815.1. Lineage (NCBI taxonomy): Eukaryota > Metazoa > Chordata > Mammalia > Rodentia > Sciuridae > Callospermophilus > Callospermophilus lateralis. Next base: position 952,331 of record NW_027514466.1, on the reverse strand, counting down.
CTCACTTACTCAGCAAATATTGTTTCTCAAGGTTGAATCTTTCGTTTACAGTAGCTGTTTTTATTTATAGCTTTCACGCTGTTCCCTCCTAAATAAATAGATAAATTTCGAACTCTAAATCCACATGGTGTTTAGTAGCTCTTTGAAACTTGACAAAATAAAGTACTTCTCGGTTTTTTCTCGATAGATTGTTTCCTCTTTAAGTAGCCCTATGCAGAGACTGACGAAAAGCACTTTCATTGAAAGGAGTTGCAAAGCTTCCAAGAATCTACAAGTTTCCGAAATACCAGCAAATATTTTTTTTTATCCAATCATGATGATTCATGATGGTAATGATCAGTACACAAATCCCACTTGGCTCACCAAATTTTGTTCTTCTACGTTGAAGCGTTTGTTTTCAGTAGCAGTTTTTATTTTTAGTTTTCACTCTGTTTTCTCCTATATAGATAGATGAATTTGGAACTCTAAATCCAACATTGTTTGTAGTAGCTCTTTGAAACTTGACAAAATAAACTAGTTCTCAGTTTTGTCTCTATGGTTTTTTTCCTCTTCAAGTAGCCCTAAGCAGAGCTTGGTGAAAAGTGCTTAATTGAAAGGGGTTGCCAAGGTTTCAAGAATGTACGAATCCCGAAAAAACAGCAAATATTTTTTCAACCAATCTTAATGATACTTGGTGGCAATGATCAGTACAAGTCCCCCTTGGCTCACAAAATTATGTTCTTCTAGGTTGAAGCATTCGTTTTCAGTAGCAGTTTTTATTTTTAGGTTTCACTTTGTTCTCTCCTATATAGATAGATGAATTTGGAACTCTAAATACAACATGGTTTGTACTAGTTCTCTGAAACTTGGCAAAATTAAGTAGCTCTCATATTTTTCTGTATGGTTTGTTTCCTCTTCAAGTAGCCCTAAGCATAGACTGGCAAAAAGCACTTTCATGGAAAGGGTTGCCAAGGGTCCAAGAATCCACGAGATTCAGAAATACCAGCAAATATTTTTTCAACCAATCTTGATGATACTTGGTGGTAATGATCAGTAAACAAATCCAAGTGGGCTCACCAAATTTTGTTCTTCTAAGTTGAAGCGTTCGTTTACAGTATCTGTTTTTATCTTTAGGTTTCACTCTGTTCTCTCTTATATAGATAGATGAATTTGCTACTCTAAATCCTCCATGGTTTTTAGTAGCTCTATGAAACTTGACAAAATAAAGTAGTTCTCAGTTTTGTCTCTATGGTTTCTTTCCTCTTCAAGTAGCCCTAAGCAGCGACTGACGAAAAGCACTTTCATTGAAAGGGGTTTCCAAGCTTCCAAGAATCTACGAGTTTCTGAAATACCAGCAAATATTTTTTTCACCCAATCTTGATGATCAGCACAGAAGTCCCACTTGGCTCACCAAATGTTGTTCTTCTACATTGATGCGTTCGTTTAAAGTTGCAGTTTTTATTTTTAGGTTTCACTCTATTCTTTCCTATATACACAGATGAATTTAGAACCCTAAATCCAAAATGGTTCATAGTAGTTCTTTGAAACTTGACAAAATAAAGTAATTTTGAATTTGGCTCTATGGGTTTTTTCCACTTCAAATAGCCCTAAGCAGAGACTTTCAAAAAGCACTTTCATTGAAAGGGGTTGCCAAGCTTCCAAGAATCTACGAGTTTCTGAAATACCAGCAAATATTTTTTTCACCCAATCTTGATGATCAGCACAGAAGTCCCACTTGGCTCACCAAATGCTGTTCTTCTACATTGATGCGTTCGTTTAAAGTTGCAGTTTTTACTTTTAGGTTTCACTCTATTCTTTCCAATATACACAGATGAATGTAGAACCCTAAATCCAAAATGGTTCATAGTAGTTCTTTGAAACTTGACAAAATAAAGTAATTTTGAATTTGGCTCTATGGTTTTTTTCCACTTCAAATAGCCCTAAGCAGAGACTTTCAAAAAGCACTTTCATTGAAAGGGGTTGCCAAACGTCCAAATATTTTTTTGCCCATTATTTATGATACTTGGTGGTAATGATCAGTACACAGAATTCACATGGCTCACCAAATTTTGTTCTTCTAGGTTGAAGCGTTAGTTTCCATTAGCAGTTTTTATTTTTAGCATTCACTCTGTTTTCTGTTCTATAAATAGATAAATTTTGTATGGAAATCCAACATGGTTTGTAGTAGCTATTTGAAACTCGAGAAAATAAAGTAGTTCTCAGTTTTGTCTCAATGGATTGTTTTCTCTTCAAGTAGCCCTAAGCAGAGACTGGTGAAAAGCACTTTCATGGAAAGGGTTGCCAAGCGTCCACGAATCTACGATTTTCTGAAATACCAGCAAAGATTTTTTACCCAATCTTAATGATACTTAGTGGTACTGATCAGTACACAAATCTCACTTGGCTCACCAAATTTTGTTCTTCTACATTGAAGCGTTCGTTTACAGTTGCAGTTTTTATTTTTAGGTTTCACTCTATTCTTTCCTATATAGATAGATGAATTTAGAATCCTAAAACCAACATGGTTTGTAGTAGCTTTTTGAAATTTGAAAAAATAAAGTAGTTCTCAGTTTTGTCTCTATGGTTTGTTTCCTCTTCAAGTAGCCCTAATGAGATACTGGCGAAAAGCACTTTCATTGAATGGGGTTGCCAAGCGTCCAAGTATCTACAAGTTTCCGAAATACCAGCAAATATTTTTTCACCCAATCTTGATGATACTTGGTGGTAATGATCAGTACTCAAGTCCCACTTGGCTCACCAAGTTTTGTTCCTCTAGGTTGAAGCGTTCGTTTACAATTGCACTTTTATTTTTAAGTTTCACTCTGTTCTTTCGTATGTAGATAGATGAATTTAAATCTCAAAATCCAACATGGGTTGTAGAAGCTCTTTGATACTTGACAAAATAAAGTCGTTCTCAGTTTTGTCTCTATGGTTTCTTTCCTCTTCTAGTAGCCCAAAGCAGAGACTTCCGAGAAGCCCTCTCTCTGAAAGCGGTTGCCAAGCTTCCAAGTATCTACGAGTTTCCAAAATATCAGCAAATATTTTTTCTCCCAATCTTGATGATACTTGGTGGTAATGATCAGTATACAAGTCCCACTTGGCTCACCAAATTTTGTTCTTCTAGGTTGAAGCTTTCGTTTACAGTAGCAGTTTTTATTTTTAGGTTTCACTCTGTTCTCTCCTATATAGATAGATGAATTTGGACCTCTAAATCCAACATGGTTTGTAGTAGCTCTTTAAACTTGATAAAATAAAGTAGTTCTGAATTTGGCTCTATGTTGTTTTTCCTCTTCAAGTAGCCCTAAGGAGCGACTTCCAAAAACCACTTTCATTGAAAGGGGTTGCCAAGCATCCAAGAATCTACGAGTTTCCGAAATACCAGCAAATATTTTTTCACCCATTTTTTATGATACTTGGTGGTAATGATCAGTACACAGAGTTCACTTGGCTCACCAAATTTTTTTCTTCTAGGTTGAAGCGTTAGTTTACAGTAGCAGTTTTTAATTTTAGGTTTCACTATGTTCTCTCCTATACAAATAGATAATTTTGCACTCTAAAACAAACATGGTTTTTAGTAGCTGTTTGAATCTTGACAAAATAATGTAGTTCCCGCTTTTTCTCAATAGTATGTTTTCTCTTCAAGTGCCCTATGCAGAGACTGTGGAAAACCACTTTCATTGAAAGAGGTTTCCAATTTTCAAAGAATCTACGAGTTTCCGAAATACCAGCAAATATTTTTTTAACCAATCTTGATGATAGTTGGTGGTAATGCTCAGTACAAAAATCACACTTTGCTCACCAAATTTGGTTCTTCTAGGTTAAAGCGTTCGTTTCCAGTAGTAGTTTTTATTTTTAGGATTCACTCTGTTCTCTTCTATATAAATAGATGAATTTCGAATTGAAATCCAACATGGTTTGTAGTAGCTCTTTGAAACTTGACCAAATAAAGTAGTTTTCAGTTCTGACTCTACGTATTGTTTTCTCATCAAGTAGCCCTAAGCAGAGACTGGCGAAAAGCACTTTCATGGAAAGCGTTGCCAAGCTTCCAAGAATCTAAGAGATTCCGTAATACAAGCAAATATTTTTTCACCCAATCTTGGTGATAATTCGTGGTAATGATTAGTACACAAATCCCACTTGGCTCACCAAATTTTGTTCTTCTATGTTGAAGCGTACGTTTACAGTAGCAGAATTTATCTTTAGGTTTCACACTGTTCTCTCCTATATAGATAGATAAATTTGGAACTCTAAATCCAACATGGTTTGTAGTAGCTCATTGAAACTTGACAAAATAAAGTAGTTCTCAGTTTTGTCTCTATGGTTTGTTTCCTCTTCAAGTAGCCCTAAGGTTAGACTTTGGAAAAGCACTTTCATTGAAAGGGCTGCCAGGCTTCCAAGAGTCTATGCTTTTCAAAAATACCAGCAAACATTTTTTCCCAATGCTGATGATACTTGCTGGTAATGATCAGTACACAAATCCCACTTGGTCACCAAATTCTGTTCTTCTAGGTTGAAGCGTTTTTTTTACAGCAGCAGTTTTTAATTTTAGGTTTCTCTCTTTTCTCTTCTTCATAGATAGACCAACTTTGAACTCTAAATCCAACATGGTTTGAAGTAGCTCTTTGATACTTGACAAAATAAAGTAGTTCTCAGTTTTGTCTCTATGGTTCGTTTCCTCTTCAAGTAGCCCTAATCAGAGACTGGCGAAAAGCACTTTCATTCAAAGGGTTTGCCAAGCGTCCAAGAAACCACGAGTTTCCGAAATACCAGCAAATACTTTTTCACCCAATCAGGTTGATACTTGGTGGTAATAATCAGTACACAAATCCCACTTGGTCACCAAATTCTGTTCTTCTAGGTTGAAGCGTTCGTTTACAGTAGCAGTTTTTAATTTTAGGTTTCACACTGTTATCTCCTATATACATAGATGAATGTGGAACTCTAAATCCAACATGGTTTGCATTTGCCTTTTGAAACTTTACAAAATAAAGTAGTTCTCAGTTTTGTCTCTACGGTTTCTTTCCTCATCAACTAGCCCTAAGCAGAGACAGGCGAAAGGCACATTCATTAAAAGGTTTTGCAAACCGTCCAAGAATCTACGAGTTTCCGAAATACCAGCAAATATTTTTTCACCCAATCTTGATGATACTTGTCGGTAATAATCAGTACAGAAGTTTCACTTGGCTCACCAAATTTTGTTCTTCTACGTTGAAACATTCGTTTACAGTTGCAGTTTTTATTTTTAGGTTTCACTCTGTTCTCTCCTACATAGATGAATTTAGATCTCTAAATCCAACATGGCTTGTAGTAGCTCTTTGAAACTTGACAAAATAAAGTAGTTCTCAATTTTGTCTCTATGGTTTGTTTCCTCCTCACGTAGCCCTAAGCAGAGACTGACGACAAGCACTTTTTATTTGAAAGGGGTTGGCCAGCTTGCAAGAATCTATGAATTTCCAAAATACCAGCAAATATATTTCCACCAATCATCATGATACTTGATGGTAATGATCAGTACACAAATCCCACTTCGCTCACCAAATTTTCTTCTTCTAGGTGGAAGCATTCGTTTACAGTAGCCATTTTTATCTTTAGGTTTCACTCAGTTCTTTCTTAAAGAGATACATGAATTTGGAACTCTAAATCCAACATGGTTTGTAGTAGCTCTTTGAAACTTGACAAAATAAAGTACTTCTCTGTTTTGTCTATATGGTTTGTTTCCTCTTCAAGTAGCCCTAAGAAGAGACTGGCAATAATCACGTTCATTGAAAGGGGTTGCCAAGCGTCAAAGCATCTACGAGTTTCCGAAAACCTGCAAATGTTTTTTCACCCAATCTTGATGATAGTAGGCAGAAATGATCAGTACACAAATCCCACTTGGCTCACCAAATCTTGTTCTTCTAGGTTAAAGCGTTCGTTTACAGCAGCAGTTTTTATTTTTAGTTTTCTATCTGTTCTCTCCTATATAGATAGATAAATTTGGAACACTAAATCCAACATTGTTTGTAGTAGTTCTTTGAAACTTGACAAAAAAAGTAGTTCTCAGTTTTGTCTCTATGGTTTGTTTCCTCTTCAAGTAGCCCTAAGAAGAGATGGTGCAAAGCCCTTTCATTGAAAAAGGTTTCCAAGCACCCAAGATACTAAGAATTTCCGACATACCAGCAAATATTTTTTTAACCGAATCTAGATGATACTTGGTCGTAATAATCAGTACACAAATTGCACTTGGCTCCCCAAATTTTGTTCTTCTAGGATGAAGCGTTCCTTTACAGCAGCAGTTTTTATTTTTAGGGTTCACTCTATTCTCTCCTAAATGGATAGATGAATTGGACCTCTAAATCCAACATGGTTTGCAGTATCTCTTTGAAACTTCACAAAATAAAATAGTTTTCAGTTTTGTCTCTATGGTTTGTTTCCTCTTCAAGTAGCCCTTGCAGAGATGTAGCAAAGCCCTTTCATTGAAAGGGGTTGCCAAGCATCCAAGAAACTCGAGTTTCTGAAATACCAGAAAATATTTTTTCACCCAGTCTTGATGATAGTTGGTGGTAATGATCAGTACACAATTCTCACTTGTCTCGCCAAATTTTATTCTTAAGGTTGAAGCGTTCGTTTATAGGAGAAGTTTTTAATTTTAGGTGTCACTCTGTTCTCTCCTACTTTGATAGATGAATTTGAAACTCTAAATCCAACATGGTTTGTAGTAGCTCTTTGAAACCTGACAAAATAAAGTAATTCTCAGTTTTGTCTCTATGGTTTGTTTACTTTACAAGTAGCCCTAAGCAGAGACTGGCAAAAAGCACTTCCATTGAAAGGGGTGGCCAATGTCCAAGAATCTGCGAAGTTCTGAAATACCAGCAAATATTTTTTCACCCAATCTTGATAATACTTGGTGGTAATGATCAGTACACAAATCCCACTTGGCTCACCAAATTTTGTTCTTCTAGGTTGAAGCGTTATTTTCAGTAGCAGTTTTTATTTTTAGGTTTCACTCTGTTCTCTCCTATACAGATAGATGAATTTGGAATTCTAAATCCAACATGGTTTGTAGTATCCTTTTGAAACTTGACAAAATAAAGTAGTTCTCTGTTTTGTCTCTATGTTTTGCTTCCTCTTCAAGTAGCCCTAAAGAGAGATGTAGCAAAGCCCTTTAATTGAAAGGGGTGGCCAAGCTTCCAAGAAACCCGAGATTCTGAAATCCCAGAAAATATTTCATCAACCAATCGTGATGATACTTGCTGGTAATTATCAGTATTCAAATCCCACTTGGCTCACCAAATTTTGTTCTTCTAGGTTGAAGTGTTCGTTTACAGTAACAGTTTTTATTTTTAGGTTTCATTCTATTCTCTTCTATATAGATAGATGAATTTGGACCTCTAAATCCAAAATGGTTTGTAGTAGCTCTTTGAAACTTGACAAAATAAAGTAGTTCTCAGTTTTGTCTCTATGGTTTGCTTCATCTTCAAGTATCCCTAAGCATAGTTTGGCGATAAACACGTTCATTGAAAGGGCTTGACAAGCGTCGAAGAATCTACGAGTTTCCGATATACCAGTAAATATTTTTCACACAATCTTGATGACACATGTTCTTAATGATCATTAGACCTATCACACTTGGCTCACCAAATTTTGTTCTTCAAGTTTCAAGCGTTCGTTTACAGTAGCAGTTTTTATTTTTAGGTTTCACTCTGTTCTCTCCTATATAGATAGATGAATTTGGAACTCTAAATCCGACATTGTTTGTAGTAGCTGTTTGAAACTTGACGAAATAAAGTAGTTCTCAGTTTTGTCTCTATGGTTTGTTTCCTCTTCAAGTAACCCTTTGCACAGATGGGGCAAAGCCCTTTCATTGAAAGGGGTTTCCAAGCATCCAAGAAACTAAGTATTTTCGAAATACCAGCAAATATTTTTTCACCGAATCTAGATGATACTTGGTGGTAATAATCAGTACACAAATCCCACTTGGCTCACCAAATTTTGTTCCTCTAGGTTGAAGCGTTAATTTACAGCGGCAGTTTTTATTTTTAGGTTTCACTCTGTTCTCTCCTATATAGATAGATGAAAGTAGAACTCTAAATCCAACATGGTTTGTACTAGCTCTTTGAAACTTGACAAAATGATGGAGTTCTCAGTTTTGTCTCTATGGTTTGTTTCCTCTTCACATAGCCCTAAGCAGAGACTGGCAAAAAGCACTTTCATTAAAAGGGGTTGTCAAGCGTCCAAGAATACACGAGTTTCCGAAATAACAGACAATATTTTTTCACCCAATCCTTATGATACTTGGTGGTAATGATCAGTACACAAGTCCCACTTGGCTCACCAAATTTTGTTCTTCAAGGTTAAAGCGTTCGTTTACAGTAGCAGTTTTTATTTTTAGGTTTCACTCTGTTCTCTTATATAGATAGATAAATTTGCAACTCTAAATCCAACATGGTTTGTAGCAGCTCTTTGAAACTTGACAAAGTAAAGTAGTTCTCAGTTTTGTCTCTATGGTTTGTTCACTCTTCAAGTAGCCCTAAGGAGAGACTGGCAATAAGCACTTTCATTGAAAGGGGTGGCCAATGTCCAAGAATCTACGAGTTTCCGTAATACCAGCAAATATATTTTCACCCAATCTTGATGATACTTCGTGGTAATGATCAGTACACAAATCCCACTTGGCTCACCAAATTTTGTTCTTCTAGGTTGAAGCGTTCGTTTACAGTAGCAATTTTTATTTTTACGTTTCACTCTGTTCTCTCCTATATAGATATATGAATTTGGAACTCTAAATTCAACATGGTTTGTAGTAGCTATTTGAAACTTGACAAAATAAAGTAGTTTTCATTTTTGTCTCTATGGTTTGTTTCCTCTTCACGTAGCCCTAAGCAGAGACTGGCGAAAAGCACTTTCATTAAAAAGGGTTGTCTTGCGTCCAATTATCTACGAGTTTCCGAAATACCAGCAAATATTTTTTCACCGAATCTAGATGACACTTTGTGGTAATAATCAGTACACAAATCCCACTTGGCTTACCAAATTTTGTTCTTCTAGGTTGAAGCGTTCGTTTACATTAGCAGTTTTTATTTTTAGGTTTCACTCTGTTCTCTCCTAAATGGATAGATGAATTTGGACCTCTAAATCCAACATGGTTTGTAGTATCTCTTTGAAACCTCAGAAAATAAAGTAGTTTACAGTTTTGTCTCTATGATTTGTTTCCTCTTCAAGTAGCCCTTGCAGAGATGTAGTAAATCCCTTTCATTGAATGGGATTGCCAAGCTTCCAAGAATCTCGAGTTTCTGAAATACCAGAAAACATTTTTTCACGCAATCTTGATGATACTTGGTGGTAATGATCAGTACACAAATCCCGTTTGGCTCACCAACTTTCCTTCTTCTAGGTTGAAGAGGTCGTTTACAGTAGCAGTTATTATTTTTAGGTTTCATTCTGTTCTCTCCTATATAGATAGATGAATTTGGAACTCTAAATCCAACATTGTCTGTAGTAGCTCTTTGAAACTTGACGAAATAAAGTTGTTTTCAGTTTTGTCTCTATGGTTTGTTTTCTCTTCAAGTAGCCCTAAGCAGAGACTGGCGAAAAACTCGTTCATTGAAAGGTGTTGCTAAGCGTCCAAGAATCTACGAGTTTCCGATATACCAGCAAATATTTTTTCACCCAATCTTGGTGACACATGGTCTTAATGATCAGTAGACAAATCCCACTTGGCTCACCAAATTTTGTTCTACAAGGTTGAAGCGTTCGTTTACAGTAGAAGTTTTTATGTTAGGTTACACTCTGTTCTCTCCAATTTTGATAGATGAATTTGGAACTCTAAATCCAACATGCTATGTAGTAGCTTTTCGAAACTTGACAAAATAAAGTAGTTCTCATTTTTGTCTCTATGGTTTGTTTGCTCTTCAAGTAGCCCTAAGCAGAGACTGGCAAAAAGCACTTCTATTGAAAGGGCTGGCCAATGTCTAAGAATCTACAAGTTTCCGAAATACCAGCAAATATTTTTTCACCCAATGTTGATGATACTTCGTGGTAATGATCAGTACACAAATCCGACTTGGCTCACCAAATTTTTTTCTTCTAGGTTGAAGCGTTCGTTTACAGTCACAGTTTTTATTTTTAGGTTTCACTCTGTTCTCTCCTATTTTGATAGATGAATTTGGTCTTCTACATCCGACTTGGATTGTAGTAGCTCTTTGAAACTTGACAAAATAAAGTAGTTTTCAGTTTTGTCTCTATGGTTTGTTTCCTCTTCAAGTAGCCCTAAGCAGAGATGTAGCAAAGCCCTTTCATTGAAAGGGGTTGCCAAGCTTCCAAGAAACTCGAGTTTCTGAAATACCAGAATACATTTTTTCATCCAATCTTGATGATACATGGCTCGTCAACTTTCGTTCTTCTAGGTTGAAGTTTTCGTTTACAGGAGCAGTTTTTATTTTTAGGTTTCACTCTGTTCTCTCCTATATAGATAGATGAATTTCAACCTCTAAATCCAACATGGTTTGCAGTAGCTCTTTGAAACTTGACAAATTAAAGAAGTTCTCAGTTTTGTCTCTATGGTTTGTTTCCTCTTCAAGTAGCTCTAAGCATAGTTTGGCGATAAACACGTTCATTGAAAGGGGTTGCCAAGCGTCCAAGTATCTACGAGTTTTTGCTATACCAGCCAATAATTTTTCAGCCAATCTTCATGATACTTCATGGTAATCATCAGTACACAAATCCCACTTGGGTCACCAAATTGTGTTCTTCTAGGTTGAAGAGTTTGTTTATAGTAGCAGTTTATATTTTTAGTTTTCATTGTGTTCTCTCCTATAGAAATAGATGAAATTGAACTCTAAATCCAACATTGTTTGTAGTAGCTCTTTGAAACTTGACAAAATAAAGTAGTTCTCAGTTTTGTCTCTATGGTTTGTTTCCTCTTCAAGTAGCCCTAAGCAGAGATGGTGCAATGCCCTTTCATTGAAAGGGGTTTTCAAGCATCCAAGAAACTAAGAATTTCCGAAATACCAGCAAATATTTTTTCACCGAATCCAGATGATACTTGGTGGTAATAATCAGGACACAAATCCCACTTGGCTCTCCAGATTTTGTTCTTCTAGGTTGAAGCATTCCTTTACAGCAGCAGTTTTTATTTTTAGGTTTCACTGTGTTCTCTCCTAAATGGATGGATGAATTTGGACCTCTAAATCCAACATGGTTTGTAGTATCTCTTTGAAACTTGAAAAATCAAAGTAGTTTTCAGTTTTGACTCTATGGTATGTTTCCTCTTCAAGTAGCCCTTGCAGAGATGTAGCAAAGCCCTTTCATTGAAAGGGGTTGCCAACTTCCAAGAAACTCGAGTTTCTGAAGTACCAGGAAACAGTTTTTCACCCAATCTTGATGATACTTGGTGGTAATGATCATTACTCAAATCCCACTTGGCACACCAACTTTCGTTCTTCTAGGTTGAAGCGTTCGTTTACAGTCGCAGTTTTTATTTTTAGGTTTCACTCTGTTCTCTCCTATTTTGGTAGATGAATTTGGTCTTCTACATCCGACTTGGATTGTAGTAGCTCTTTGAAACTTGACAAAATAAAGTAGTTTTTAGTTTTGTCTCTATGGTTTGTTTCCTCTTCAAGTAGCCCTAAGCAGAGATGTAGCAAAGCCCTTTCATTGAAAGGGGTTGCCAAGCTTCCAAGAAACTCGAGTTTCTGAAATACCAGAATACATTTTTTCATCCAATCTTGATGATACATGGCTCGCCAACTTTCGTTCTTCTAGGTTGAAGTTTTCGTTTACAGGAGCAGTTTTTATTTTTAGGTTTCATTCTGTTCTCTTCAATATAGATAGATGAATTTGAACCTCTAAATCCAACATGGTTTGCAGTAGCTCTTTGAAACTTGACAAATTAAAGAAGTTCTCAGTTTTGTCTCTATGGTTTGTTTCCTCTTCAAGTAGCTCTAAGCATAGTTTGGCGATAAACACGTTCATTGAAAGGGGTTGCCAAGCGTCCAAGTATCTACGAGTTTTTGCTATACCAGCCAATAATTTTTCACCCAATCTTCATGATACTTCATGGTAATCATCAGTATACAAATCCCACTTGGGTCAGCAAATTTTGTTCTTCTAGGTTGAAGAGTTTGTTTATAGTAGCAGTTTATATTTTTAGTTTTCATTCTGTTCTCTCCTATAGAAATAGATGAATTGGAACTCTAAATTCAACATTGTTTGTAGTAGCTCTTTGAAACTTGACAAAATAAAGTAGTTCTCAGTTTTGCCTCTATGGTTTGTTTCCTCTTCAAGTAGCCCTAAGCAGAGATGGTGCAATGCCCTTTCATTGAAAGGGGTTTTCAAGCATCCAAGAAACTAAGAATTTCCGAAATACCAGCAAATATTTTTTCACCGAATCCAGATGATACTTGGTGGTAATAATCAGGACACAAATCCCACTTGGCTCTCCAGATTTTGTTCTTCTAGGTTGAAGCATTCCTTTACAGAGGCAGTTTTTATTTTTAGGTTTCACTGTGTTCTCTCCAAAATGGATAGATGAATTTGGACCTCTAAATCCAACATGGTTTGTAGTATCTCTTTGAAACTTGAAAAATCAAAGTAGTTTTCAGTTTTGACTCTATGGTATGTTTCCTCTTCAAGTAGCCCTTGCAGAGATGTAGCAAAGCCCTTTCATTGAAAGGGGTTGCCAACTTCCAAGAAACTCGAGTTTCTGAAGTACCAGGAAACAGTTTTTCACGCAATCTTGATGATACTTGGTGGTAATGATCAGTACTCTAATCCCACTTGGCACACCAAGTTTCGTTCTTCTAGGTTGAAGCGTTCGTTTACAGTAGCAGTTTTTATTTTTAGGTTTCACTCTGTTCTCTGCTATATAGATAGATGAATGTAGAACTCTAAATCCAACATGGTTTGTAGCTGCTCTTTGAAACATGACAAAATGAAGTAGTTCTCAGTTTTGTCTCTATGGTTTGTTTCCTCTTCACGTAGCCCTAAGCAGAGACTGGCGAAAAGCAATTTCATTAAAAAGAGTTGTCAAGCGTCCAAGAATCTACGATTTTCCGAAATACCATACAATATTTTTTCACCCAATCTTGATGATACTTGGTGGTAATGATCAGTACACAAATCCCACTTGGCTCACCAAATTTTGTTCTTCAATTGAAGCGTTCGTTTAAAGTAGAAGTTTTTATTTTCAGGTTTCACTCTGTTCTCTCCTATTTTGATAGATAAATTTGGAACTCTAAATCCAACATGGTTTGTAGCAGCTCTTTGAAACTTGACAAAGTAAAGTAGTTCTCAGTTTTGTCTCTATGGTTTGTTTTCTCTTCAAGTAGCCCTAAGCAGAGACTGGCGAAAAACACGTTCATTGAAAGGTGTTGCTAAGTGTCCAGGAATCTACGAGTTTCCGATATACCAGCAAATATTTTTTCACCCAATCTTGGTGATACATGGTCTTAATGATCAGTAGACAAATCCCACTTGGCTCACCAAATTTTGTTCTACAAGGTTGAAGCGTTCGTTTACAGTAGAAGTTTTTATGTTAGGTTACACTCTGTTCTCTCCAATTTTGATAGATGAATTTGGAACTCTAAATCCAACATGCTATGTAGTAGGTCTTCGAAACTTGACAAAATAAAGTAGTTCTCATTTTTGTCTCTATGGTTTGTTTGCTCTTCAAGTAGCCCTAAGCAGAGACTGGCAAAAAGCACTTCTATTGAAAGGGCTGGCCAATGTCTAAGAATCTACAAGTTTCCGAAATACCAGCAAATATTTTTTCACCCAATGTTGATGATACTTCGTGGTAATGATCAGTACTCAAATCCGACTTGGCTCACCAAATTTTTTTCTTCTAGGTTGAAGCGTTCGTTTACAGTCGCAGTTTTTATTTTTAGGTTTCACTCTGTTCTCTCCTATTTTGGTAGATGAATTTGGTCTTCTACATCCGACTTGGATTGTAGTAGCTCTTTGAAACTTGACAAAATAAAGTAGTTTTCAGTTTTGTCTCTATGGTTTGTTTCCTCTTCAAGTAGCCCTAAGCAGAGATGTAGCAAAGCCCTTTCATTGAAAGGGGTTGCCAAACTTACAAGAAACTCGAGTTTCTGAAATACCAGAATACATTTTTTCATCCAATCTTGATGATATATGGCTCGCCAACTTTCGTTCTTCTAGGTTGAAGTTTTCGTTTACAGGAGCAGTTTTTATTTTTTGGTTTCATTCTGTTCTCTTCAATATAGATAGATGAATTTGAACCTCTAAATCCAACATGGTTTGCAGTAGCTCTTTGAAACTTGACAAATTAAAGAAGTTCTCAGTTTTGTCTCTATGGTTTGTTTCCTCTTCAAGTAGCTCTAAGCATAGTTTGGCGATAAACACGTTCATTGAAAGGGGTTGCCAAGCGTCCAAGTATCTACGAGTTTTTGCTATACCAGCCAATAATTTTTCACCCAATCTTCATGATACTTCATGGTAATCATCAGTACACAAATCCCACTTGGGTCACTAAATTGTGTTCTTCTAGGTTGAAGAGTTTGTTTATAGTAGCAGTTTATATTTTTAGTTTTCATTCTGTTCTCTCCTATAGAAATAGATGAATTGGAACTCTAAATCCAACATTGTTTGTAGTAGCTCTTTAAAACTTGACAAAATAAAGTAGTTCTCAGTTTTGTCTCTATGGTTTGTTTCCTCTTCAAGTAGCCCTAAGCAGAGATGGTGCAAAGCCCTTTCATTGAAAGGGGTTTTCAAGCATCCAAGAAACTAAGAATTTCCGAAATACCAGCAAATATTTTTTCACCGAATCCAGATGATACTTGGTGTTAATAATCAGGACAATAATCCCACTTGGCTCTCCAGATTTTGTTCTTCTAGGTTGAAGCGTTCCTTTACAGCAGCAGTTTTTATTTTTAGGTTTCACTGTGTTCTCTCCTAAATGAATGGATGAATTTGGACCTCTAAATCCAACATGGTTTGTAGTATCTCTTTGAAACTTGAAAAATCAAAGTAGTTTTCAGTTTTGACTCTATGGTATGTTTCCTCTTCAAGTAGCCCTTGCAGAGATGTAGCAAAGCCCTTTCATTGAAAGGGGTTGCCAACTTCCAAGAAACTCGAGTTTCTGAAGTACCAGGAAACAGTTTTTCACGCAATCTTGATGATACTTGGTGGTAATGATCAGTACTCAAATCCCACTTGGCACACCAACTTTCGTTCTTCTAGGTCGAAGCGATCGTTTACAGTAGCAGTTTTTATTTTTACGTTTCACTCTGTTCTCTGCTATATAGATAGATGAATGTAGAACTCTAAATCCAACATGGTTTGTAGCAGCTCTTTGAAACATGACAAAATGATTTACTTCTCAGTTTTGTCTCTATGGTTTGTTTCCTCTTCACGTAGCCCTAAGCAGAGACTGGCAAAAAGCACTTTCATTAAAAAGGGTTGTCAAGCGTCCAAGAATCTACGAGTTTCCGAAATACCAGACAATATTTTTTCACCCAATCTTGATGATACTTGGTGGTAATGATCAGTACACAAATCCCACTTGGCTCACCAAATTTTGTTCTTCAAGTTGAAGCGTTCATTTAAAGTAGAAGTTTTTATTTTTAGGTTTCACTCTGTTCTCTCCTATTTTGATAGATAAATTTGGAACTCTAAATCCAACATGGTTTGTAGTAGCTCTTTGAAACTTTACAAAATAAAGTAGTTCTTTGTTTTGTCTCTATGATTTTTTTACTCTTCAAGTAGCCCGAAGCAGAGACAGGCAAAAAGCACTTCCATTGAAAGTGGTGGCCAATGTCCAAGAATCTATGCGTTTCCAAAATACCAGCAAATATTTTTTCCCCAAATCTTGATGATACTTCGTGGTAATGATCAGTACACAAATCCGCCTTGGCTCACCTAATTTTGTTCTTCTAGGTTGAGGAGTTCATTTATAGTAGCAGTTTTTATTTTTAGGTTTCATTCTGTTCTCTCCTATATAGATAGATGAATTTTGAACACTAAATCCAACATTGTTTGTATTAGCTCTTGAAACTTTACGAAATAAAGTAGTTCTCAGTTTTGTTTCTATGATATGTTTCCTCTTCAAGTAGCCCTAAGCAGAGACTGGCGAAAAACACGTTCATTGAAAGGTGTTGCTAAGCGTCCAAGAATCTACGAGTTTCCGATATACCAGCAAATATTTTTTCACCCAATCTTGATGATACATGGTCTTAATGATCAGTAGACAAATCCCACTTGGCTCACCAAATTTTCTTCTTCTATGTTGAAGCGTACATTTACAGTAGCAGTTTTTATATTTAGTTTTAACTCTGTTCTCTCCTATATTGATAGATGAATGTAGAACTCTAAATCCAAAATGGTTTGTAGTAGCTCTTTGAAACTTGATAAAATAAAGTAGTTCTCAGTTTGGTCTCTATGGTTTGTTTCCTCTTCACGTAGCCCTAAACAGAGACTGGCGAAAAGCACTTTCATGAATAAGGGTTGTCAAGCGTCCAAGAATCTACGAGTTTCCGAAATACCAGACAATATTTTTTCACCCAATCTTGATGATACTTGGTGGTAATGATCAGTACACAAATCCCACTTGGCTCACCAAATTTTGTTCTTCAAGGTTGAAGCGTTTCTTTAAAGTAGATGTTTTTATTTTTAGGTTTCACTCTGTTCTCTCCTATTTTGATAGATGAATTTGGAACTCTAAATCCAACATGGTTTGTAGTAGCTCTTTGAAACTTGACAAAATAAAGTAGTTCTCAGTTTTGTCTGTATGGTTTGTTTACTTTTCAAGTAGCCCAAGCAGAGACTGGCAAAAAGCACTTCCATTGAAAGGGGTGGCCAATGTCCAAAAATCTACGAGTTTCTGAAATACCAGCAAATATTTTTTTCACCCAATCTTAATGATACTTCGTGGTAATGATCAGTACACAAATCCGACTTGGCTCACCAAATTGTGTTCTTCTAGGTTGAAGCGTCCGTTTACACTCGCAGTTTTTATTTTTAGGTTTCACTATGTTCTCTCCTATAGAGATAGATAAATTTGGACCTCTAAATCCAACATGGTATGTAGTATCTCTTTGAAACTTCACAAAATAAAGTCGTTTTCACTTTTGTCTCTATGGTTTGTTTCCTCTTCAAGTAGCTCTTGCAGAGATGTAGCAAAGCCCTTTCATTGGAAGGGGTCACCAAGGTTCCAAGAAAAACGAGTTTCTGAAAAACTAGAAAACATTTTTTCACCCAATCTTGATGATACTTGGTGGTAATGATCAGTACTCAAATCCCACTTGGCTCACCAAATTTTGTTCTTCTAGGATTTAGCCTTCGTTAACAGTAGCCGTTTTTATTTTTAGGTTTCACTCATTTCTCTCCTATATAGATAGATGAATTTGGAACTCTAAATCCAACATGGTTTGTAGTAGCTTTTTGAAACCTGACAAAATAAAGTACTTCTCTGTTTTTTCTCTATGGTTTCTTTCCTCTTCAAGTATACCTAAGCAGAGACTTGCCAAAAGCCCTTTCATTGAAAGGGGTTGCCAAGCGTCCGAGAATCTACGAGTTTCCGAAATACCAGGAAATATTTTTTCACCCAATCTTGATGATACCTGTTGGTAATGGTCAGTAAACAAATCCCACTTGGCTCATCATATTTTGTTCTTTTAGTTTGAATCATTCGTTTACAGTAGCAATTTTTATTTTTAGGTTTCACTCTGTTCTCTCCTATACAGATAGATGAAATTAGAACACTAATTCCAACATGGTTTGTAGTAGCTCATTGAAACTTCAAAAAATAAAGTAGTTCTCAGTTTTGTATCTATTGTTTGTTTCCTCTTCAAGTAGCTCTAAGCAGAGACTGGCGAAAAGCACTTTCATTAAAAGAGGTTGCCAAGCGTCCAAGAAAGTATAAGTTTCCTGAAATATCAGCAAATACTTTTTTCACCCAATCTTGATGATACTGGCATACCAAATTTTGTTCTTCTAGGTTGCAGCATTCATTTACAGTAGCTGTTTTTATTTTTAGGTTTCACTTTGTTCTCTCAAATATAGATAGATGCTTTTGGAACTCTCAATCCAACATGGTTTGTAGTAGCTTTTTGAAACTTGACAAAATAAAGTAGTTCTCAGTTTTGTCTCTATGGTTTCTTTCCATTCATGTACCCCTAAGCAGAGACTCGTGAAAAACACTTTCACTGAAAGGGGTTGCCAAGCTTCCAAGAAACTAGAAGTCTCCTGAAATATCAACATATATTTTTTCACCCAATGTTGATGACACTTCGTGGTAATGATCAGTACACCAATTCCACTTGGCTCAGCAAATTTTGTTCTTCTAGGATAAAGCATTCGTTTGCTAACATTTTGCATTTTAGGTTTCATTCTGTTCTCTCCTACATAGAAAGATGAATATGGAACTCTAAATTCAGCATGGGTTGTAATGGCTCTTTGAAACCTGACACAATAAAGTTGCTCTCAGTTTTGTGTCTATGGTTTCTTTCCTCTTGAATTAGCCCTAAGCAGAGACTGGCGAAAAGCACATTCATTGAAAGGGCTTGCCATGCTTCTAAGAAACTAGGATTTTCTGAAATATCAGCAAATAGTTTTTCAACTATATTAATAATACTTGGTATAAATGATCTGTACACCAATCTCACTTGGCTCACCATATTTTGTTCTTCTAGGTTGAATAGTTGGTTTGCAGTAACATTTTGCATATTTAGGTTTAACTCTGTTCTCTCCAAAATAGATAGATTAATTTGGAACTCTAAATACATCATGGTTGGTAGTAGCTTTTTGAAACTTGACAAAATAAAGTAGTTCTCGGTTTTGTCTCTATAGTTTCTTTTCTCTTGAAGAAGCCCTAAGCAGAGATTGGCAAAGAACACTTTCACTGAAAAGGGTTGCCTTGATTCCAAGAAACTAGGAGTTTCCTGAAATATCAGCAAATATATTTTCACTCAATCTTGATAATACTTGGTGGTAATGATCAGTACACCAATCCCACTTGGCTCACCAAATTTTGTTCTTCTAGGTTGAAGCGTTCGTTTTCAGTAATAGTTTGAATTTCTACATTTCACTCTGTTTTCTACTATATAAATAGATGAATTTGGAACTCTAAATCTAGCATGGTTTGTAGTAGCATTTTGAAACTTGACAAACTAATGTATTTCTGAGTTTTGTCTCTATGGTTCTTTCCTCTTGATGTAGCCATAAGCAGAGACTGGTGAATAGCAGTTTCATTGAAAGGGGTTTCCAAGCTTCCAAGAAATTTGAAATTCCCTGAAATATCTGCAAATATTTTTTCTACCAATCTTGAGGATACTTGGAGTTAATGATTAGTACACCAGTCCCACTTGGCTCACCAAATTTTGTTTTTTTATTTTGGATAGTTCATTTGCAGTAACAGTTTGAAATTTTAGGTTTTACTCTGTTTTCTCCTATATAAATGGATGAATTTGGAACTGTAAATACAGAATGGTTTTTTGTAGCTCCTTGAAACTTGACAAAATAAAGTAGTTCTCTGTTTTGTATCTATGCTTTCTTTCCTCTTTAAGTAGCCTAAGCAGAGATTGGCGAAGAACACTTTTACTAAAAAGGGTTGACAAGCTTCTAAAAACTAGTACTGTCCTGAAATATCAGCAAATATTATTTCACCCAATCTTGATGATAGTTTATGGTAATGATCAGTACACCAATCCCACTTGGCTCACCAAATTTTGTTCTTCTGGTCGAAGCGTTTGTTTGCAGTTACAGTTTGAATTTTTAGGGTTCACTCTGTTCTCTCCTATATAAATAGATAAATTTGGAACACTAAATCGAGCATGGATTATAGTAGCTCTTTGAAACTTGACAAAATAAATTTGTTCTCAATTTTGTCTCCATGATTTCTTTTCTCTTGAAGTAGCCCTAAGCAGAGACTGGCTAAGAACACTTTCTTTGTAAGGGATTTCGAAGCTTCCAAGAAACTTTGAGTTTCCTGAAGTATCAGCAAATATTTTTTCACCCAATCTTTATGATACTTGTTGTTAATGATCAGTACTCCAATCCTACTTGGCTCACCAAATTTTGCTCTTCTAGGTTGAAGCGTTCGTTTGCACTAAGTGTTTGAATTTTTAGGTTTCACTCTATTTTCTTTTACATAAATGGACGGATTTGGTACTCTAAATTCAGCATGGTTTGTAGTAGCTCTTTGAAACTTAACAAAATAAAGTAGATTTCAGTTTTGTCTCCATGGTTTCTCTCCTCTTGATGTAGCCCAAAGGAGAAACAGGCGAAAAATACTTTCACTGAAGGGTTTGCCAATCTTCCAAGAAAGTAGAAGTTTCCTGAAATATCAGCAAATATTTTTTCACCCAATCTTGATTATACTTGGTAGTAAAGATTAGTACACCAATCTCACTTGGCTTACCAAATTTTGTTCTTCTAGGTTGAAGCGTTCTTTTGCAGTAACAGTTTGAAATTTAGGTTTCACTCTGTTTTCTTCTATATAGAAAGATGAATTTGGAACACTAAATCCAGCATGGTTTGTAGTAGCTCTTTTAAACTTGACAAAATAAAGTAGTTCTTAGTTTTGTCTCAATGGTTTCTTTCTTCTTGAAGTATCCCTAAGCAGAGACTGGCGAAAAGTACTTTCATTAAAAAGGGTTGTCAAGCGTCCAAGAATCTACGAGTTTCCGAAATACCAGACAATATTTTTTCACCCAATCTTGATGTTACTTGGTGGTAATGATCAGTACACAAATCCCACTTGACTAACAAAATTTTATTCCTCTATGTTGAAGCGTTCGTTTGCAGTAACACTTTGAATTTTGAGGTTTCACTCTGTTCTCTCCTATATAGATAGATGAATTTGGAACTCTAAATCGAGCATGGTTTGTAATAGCTGTTTGAAAATTCATACAATAATGTAGTTCTCAGTTTGTCTGTATAATGTGTTTTCTCTTGAAGTAGCCCTAAGCAGAGACTGGTGAAAAGCACTTTCTTTGAAACGGGTTGCCAAGCTTACAAGAAACTAAGATTTTCCTGAAATATCAGCAAATATTTTTTGACCGAATCATGATGATACTTGGTGTTAATGATCAGTACACCAATTCCACTTGACTCTCCAAATTTTGTTTTTCTTGCATGAAGCGTTCTTTTGCTGTATCACTTTAAATTTTTAGGTTTCACTCCGTTCTCTACAATATAGAGAGATGAATTTGGAAATCTAAATCCAGAATAGTTTTTACTAGTTCTTTGAAACCTGAAAAAATAAAGTAGTTTTCAGTTTTGTCTCTGTGGTGTGTTTCCTGTTGAAGAAGCCCTTAGCAGTGAGTGGCGAAAAGCACTTTCATTGAAGGGGGTTGCCAAGCTTCCAGAAAACTAAGAGTTTCTTGAAATATCAGCAAATATTTTTTCACCCAATGTTGAAGACACTTGGTGTTAATGATCAATACACCCATCCCACATGGCTAACCAAATTTTGTTTTTCTAGGTTGAAGCGTTCGTTTTGAGTAACAGTTTGCATTTTTAGGTTTCAATGTGTTCTCTCCTATATAGATAGATGAATTTGGAACTCTACTTCCAGCATGGTTTGTAGTAGATCTTTGAAACTTGACACAATTCATTAGTTCTCAGTTTTGTCTCCATGGTTTCTTTCGTCTTGATGTAGCCGTAAGAAGATACTGGCGTAGAACAATTTCATTGAAAGCGGTTGCAAAACTTCCAAGAAACTAGGAGTTTCTTGAAATATCACCCATATTTTTTATCCCACTTTTGATGATACTTTGTGGTAATGATCAGTACACCACTCAGACTTGGCTCACCAAATTTTGTTTTTCTATGTTGAAGCGTACATTTGCAGTAAACGTTTGAATTTTTAGGTTTCACTCTGTTCTCTCCTATATAGATGGATGAATTTGGAACATTAAATCCAGCATTGTTTGTAGGAGCTCTTTGAAATTTGACAAAACAAAGTAGTTCTGATTTTTGTCTCTATGGTTTCTATCCTCTTGTGATAGCCCTGAGCAGAGACTCACG
Source organism: Callospermophilus lateralis (assembly GCF_048772815.1). Lineage (NCBI taxonomy): Eukaryota > Metazoa > Chordata > Mammalia > Rodentia > Sciuridae > Callospermophilus > Callospermophilus lateralis. The sequence continues at coordinate 930,383 of NW_027514466.1, read as the reverse complement.
AAAAACCCAATCATTGATCGGGGATGCCAAGCTTCTGAGAAACTACGAGTTTCCTGAAATATCAGCAAATATTTTTTCACCCAATACTGATGATACTTGGTGAAAATAATTAGTACAAAAATCCCAATTGGCTGTCCAAATTTTGTTCTTCTACGTTTAAGCGTTCGTTCTCAGTAACTGTTTGCATTTTTAGGTTTCACTCTGTTCTCTCCTATATAGATAGATGAATTTGGAACTCAAAATCCAGCATGATTTTAGTAGCTCTTTGAAACTTGAGAAAATTCAGTAGTTCTCAGTTTTGTCTTCATGGTTTCTTTCCTCTTGAGGTAGACCTAAGCAAAGACTGGCGAAAAACATTTTATTGAAAGGGGTTGCCAATTTTCCAAGAAACTATGATTTTCCTGAAATATCAGCAAATATTTTTTTTACCCAATCTTGATGATTCTAGGTGGTAATGATCAGTACAACAATCCCACTTGGCTCACCAAATTTTGTTACTCTAGGTTGAAGCGTTTGTTTTCAGTAACATTTTGCATTTTAGGTTTCACTCTGTTCTCTACTACATAGATAGATGAATTTGGAACTATAAATCCAGCATGGTTTGTAGTAGCTCTTTGAAACCTGACAGAATAAAGTAGTTCTCAGTTTTGTCTCTATGGTTTCTTTGCTCTTGAAGTTGCCCAAGGCAGAGACTGGGGAAAAACACACTCATTGAACAGGGATGCCAAGCTTCCAAGAAACTACGAGGTTCCTGATATATCATCAAATATTTTTTTAACTCAATCATGATGACACTTGGTGGTAATGATCAGTACACCAATCCCACATGGCTCACCAAATTTTTTTCTTCTGGGTTGAAGCGTTCATTTGCAGTAACAGTTTGGATTTTTACGTTTCACTCTGTTTTCTCCTATATAAATGTATGAGTTTGGAACTCTAAATCCAGCATGGTTTTTAGTAGCTCTTTGAAAGTTGACAAAATAAAGTAGTTCTCAGTTTTATCTACAGGGTATCTTTCCTCCTGATATAGCCCTAAGCAGAGATTGGCGAAAAACACTTTCACTGAAAGGGGTTCCCAAACTTCCAAGAAACTAGAAGATTGCTGAAATATCAGCAAATATTGTTTCACACAATCTAGATGATACTTTTTTGTAATGATTAGTACACAAATCCCACTTGGCTCACCAAATTTTATTCTTCTACATTGAAGCGTTCATTTGCACTAAGAGATTGAATTTGTGGTTTCACTATGTTTTCTCTTATATGAATAGATGATTTTGGAACTCTAAATCCAGCATGGTTTGTTGTAGCTCTCTGAAACTTGACAAAATAAAGTAGTTTTCAGTTTTGTCTCCTTGCTTTCTTTGCTCTTGAAGTTTCCGTAAACAGAGACTGGCGAAGAACACTTTTTTGAAAGGGTTTGCCAAACTTCCAGAACTACGAGTTTTCTGAAATATAAGCAAATGTTTTTTCACCCAATCTTGATGATACTTGGTTTTAATGATCAGTAACACCAATCCCACTTGGCTCACCAAGTTTTGTTTTTCTAGGTTGAAACGTTCGTTTGCTGTAACAGTTTGAATTTGTAATTACACGCTGTTCTCTCTTATATAGATAGACGAATTTGGAATTCAATATCCAGCATGATTTGCAGTAGTTCTTTGAAACTTGACAAAATAAAGTAGTTCTCAGTTTTGTCTCTATGGTTTCCTTCCTCTTGAAGTAGCTGTAAGCAGACACTGGCGAAAAACTCTTTCACTGAAGGGGTTACTCTAAATACAATATGGTTTGTTGTAGCTTTTTGAAACTTGACAAAATTAAGTAGTTCTGAGTTTCGTCTCTCTGTTTTTTTTCCTCTTGAGGTAGCCCTAATCTGAGGCTGTCGAAAAACATTTTCATTTAAAGGGGTTTCCAAGCTTCCAAGAAACTATGAGTTTCCTGAAATATCAGCAAATATTTTTCATCCAATCTTGATCATACATGACATAAATTATCAATACACCATTCCTATTTGGCTCTGCAAATTTCGTTCTTCTACATTGAAGCATTCTTTTGCAATAACAGTTTGAATTTTTAGGTTTCACTCTGTTTTCTCCCATATAGATAGATAATTTGGATCTCTAAATCCAGAATTCTGTTTTAGTAGCTCTTGAAAACTTATCAAAATATAGTAGTTCTCAGTTTTGTCTCTTTCTTTTGTTTCCTCTTGAAGTAGCCATAAGCAGACCCTGGCAAAATATACATTCATTGAAAGAGGTTGCCAAGCTTTCAAGAAACTACGAGTTTCCTGAAATATCAGCAAATATTTTTTCACCCAATCTTGATGATACTTGGTTGTAATGATCAGGACACTAATCCCATTTGGCTTACCAAATTTTGTTCTTCTAGGTTGAAGCATTCGTTTCCAGTAACAGTTTCTATTTTTAGGTTTCAATCTTTTTTCTCCTATATTAATCGATGTAGTTGAATGGCTAAATCAAACATGGTTTTAGCTAGCTTTTTGAAACTTGACACAATAAAGTAGTTCTTAAGTTCTATTTGTATTGTGTGTTTCTTCTATAAGTAGCCTTAAGCAGAGACTGGCGAAAATCGCTTTCATTTGAAAAGGTGTTCCAAGCTTCCAAAAAACTACGAGTTTCTTAAAATCTCAGCAAATATCTTTTAACCCAATCTTGATGATACATGGCGGTAATGATCAGTACACCATGCCCACTAGGCTCCCCAAATTTTGTTTTTCTAGGTTGAAGAATTCGTTTCCAGTGACAGTTTGAATGTTTAGGTTACACTCTGTTTTCTCATCTATTTATAGATGTAGTTGGATCTCTAAATCAAACATGGTTTGTGCTAGCTCGTTGAAACTCGGCACAATAAAGTAATTCTAAGTTCTATCACTATGGTTTGTTTCTTCTTGAAGTAGCCCTAAGCAGAGACTGGCGAAAAACACTTTAATTGAAAGGGTTGTCAAGCTTTAAAAAAACTAGGAATTTTTTGTTATCTCAGCCTATATTTTTTCACCCATTCTTGATGTTTCTTGGCGGTCATTATCAGTACACCAGGCCACTTGGCTCCCCAAATTCCGTTCTTCTAGGTTGAAGTGTTCGTTTACAGTGACAGTTTGAATTTTTAGGTTTTGCTCTGTTTTCTCCTCTATTGATAGGTGTAGTTGGAACTCTAAATCAAACACTGTTTTTGCTAGGTCTTTTAAACTTGACACAATTAGGTAGTTCTAAGTTCTATCTGTATGGTTTGTTTCCTTTTGAAGTAGCCCTAAGCAGAGATTGGCAAAAAACTCTTTCATTGAGAGGGGTTGCCAATCTTCCAAAAAACTACGAGTTTCCAGAAATGTCAGGAAATATTTTCTCAGCCAATCTTGATGATGCTTGGCGGTAATGATCAGTACACCAAGCCCACTCGACTCCCCAAATTTCGTTTTTCTAGGTTGAATCATTCGTTTCTAGTGACAGTTTGAATTTTTGGTTTCACTTTGTTTTCTCCTCTATTTTTTTCTTGGTTGTTCAAAATATTGCAAGGCTCTTGACATATCATATTTCATACATTAGATTCAAGTGAATTATGAACTCCCATTTTTACCCCAAATACAGATTGCAGAATCATATCGGTTACACATCCACATTTTTACATCATGCCCTATTAGTAACTGTTATATTCTGCTACCTTTCCTATTCTCTACTATCATCCCTCCCCCGCTCCCCTCCTATCTTTTCTACTGTAATTCATTTCCCTCTTTGTTTATTTTCCCCTTCCCCTCACAAGCTCTTATATGTAATTTTGTATAACATTGAGGGTCTCCCTCTATTTCCATGCAATTTCCCTTTTCTCTCTCTTTCCCTCCTACCTCATGTCTCTGTTTAATGTTAATCTTTTCTTTCTGCTCTTTCTCCCTGCTCTGTTCTTAGTTGCTCTCATATCAAAGAAGACATTTGGTATTTGTATTTTAGGGATTGACTAGCTTCACTAAGCATAATCTGCTCTAGTGCCATCCATTTCCCTGCAAATTCCATGATTTTGTCATTTTTTACTGCTGCATAATACTCCATGGTGTATAAATGCCACATTTTTTTATCCATTCATCTATTGAAGGGCACCTGGGTTGGTTCCACAGTCTAGCTATTGTGAATTTGCTGCTACGAACATCGATGTGGCAGTATCGCTGTAGTATGCACTTTTAAGTTCTTCAGGGAATAGTCTGAGAATGGCAATGGCTGGGTTAAATGGTGGTTCCATTCCCAGCTTTCCCAGGAATCTCCATATTGCTTTCCAAATTGGCTGCACCAGTTTGCAGTACAACCAGCAATGTACAAGAGTACCCTTTTCCCCACATCCTCACCAGCACTTGTTGTTGTTTGACTTCAGAATGGCTGCCAATCTTGCTGGAGTGAGATGGTATCTTAGGGTGGTTTTGATTTGCATTTCTCTGACTGCTAGAGATGGTGAGCATTTTTTCATGTACTTGTTGATTGATTGTATGTCCTCCTCTGAGAACTGTCTGTTCAGGTTTTTGGTCCATTTATTTATTGGGTTATTTTTTATCTTATTTTTTTAATTTTTTGAGTTCTTTGTATATTCTGGATATTAGGGCTCTATCTGAAGAGTGAGGAGTAAAAATTTCTTCCCATGATGTAGGCTCCCTATTTACCTCTCTTATTGTTTCTCTTGCTGAGAAAAAACTTTTCAGTTTATGTAAGTCCCATTTGTTGATTTTTGTTATTAACTCTTGTGCTATGGGTGTTCTATTAAGGAATTTGGAGCCCGACCCCACATTATGTATATTGGAGCCAACTTTTTCTTCTATCAGACACAGAGTCTCTGATTTGATATCTAGCTTCTTGATCCACTTTGAGTTAACTTTTGTGCATGGCGAGAGGAGGGGATTCAGTTTCATTTTGTTGCATATAGATTTCCAGTTTTTCCAACACCATTTGTTGAAGATGCTATCCTCCCTCCATTGCATGCTTTTAGCTCCTTTATCAAATAAAAGATAGTTGTAGCTTTGTGGATTAGTCTCTGTTTCTTCTATTCAGTACCATTGGTCCACCCGCCTGTTTTAGTAGCAGTACCATGCTGTTTTTGTTACTATTGCTCTGTAATATTGTTTGAAATCTGGTATCATTATACTGCCTCATTCACACTTCCTGCTTAGAATTGCTTTTGATATTCTGTGGTCTTTTATTTTTCCATATGAATTTCATGATTGCTTTATCTATTTCTACAAGGAATGCCTTTGGGATTTTGATTGGCATTGCATTAAACCTATAAAGAGCTTTTGGTAATATCGCCATTTTGATGATGTTAGTTCTGCCTATCCATGAACAGGGTATATTTTTCCATCTTCTAAGATCTTCTTCTACTTCTCTTTTTAGGGTTCTGTAGTTTTCATTGTATAAATATTTCACCTTTTTTGTTAGGTTGATTCCCAAGTATTTTATTTTATTTTTTTTTGAGGATATTGTGAATGGATTGTTTTTCCACATTTGCATTTCAGAAGTTTTGTCGCTGATATACAGAAATGCCTTTGATTTATGCATGTTGATTTTACATCCTGCCACTTTGCTGAATTCATTTAATAGTTCTAGTAGTTTTTTTGTAGACCCTTTTGGGTCTTCTAGGTATAGAATCATGTCATCTGCAAACAGTGATAATTTAAGTTCTTCTATTTTTATTTTTATGCCTTTAATTTCTTTCATCTGTCTAATTGCTCTGGCCAGTGTTTCGAGGACTATATTGAATAGAAGTGGTGATAGAGGGCATCCCTGTCTTGTTCCAGATTTTAGAGGGAATGCCTTCAATTTTTCTCGATTCAGTGTGATGCTAGCCTGAGGCTTAGCATAGATAGCTTTTACGATGTTGAGGAAAGTTCCTGTTATCCCTAGTTTTTCTAATGTTTTGAACATAAAAGAATGCTGTACTTTGTCGAATGCTTTTTCTGCATCTATTGAGATGATCATATGGTTCTTATCTTTAAGTCTATTTATGTGGTGAATAACATTTATTGATTTCCCTATATTGAACCATCCTTGCATCCCAGGGATGAATCCTACTTGATCATGGTGCACAATTTTTTTGATGTGCCTTTGTATCCGATTCGCCAGAATTTTATTGAGAATTTTTGCATCTAGGTTCATCAGAGATATTGGTCTGTAGTTTTCTTTCTTTTAGGTGTCTTTGTCTGGTTTCGGAATCAGGGTGATGTTGGCTTCATAGAATGAATTCGGCAGAGCTCCCTCTTTTTTATTTCCTGAAATAACTTGAAAAGTATTGGTATTAATTCTTCTTTAAAGGTTTTGTAAAACTCTGCTGTATACCCATCCGGTCCTGGGCTTTTCTTGGTTGGTAGTCTTTTGATTGCTTCTTCTATTTCATCCATTGAAATTGGTCTGTTTAAGTTGTGTGTATTCTCCTGACTCAGTCTGGGCAAATCATATGACTTAAGAAATTTATCGATGTCTTCACTATCTTCTATATTATTGAAATATAGGTTTTCAAATAATTTCTAATTGTCTTCTGTATTTCTGTAGCATCTGTTGTGATATTGCCTTTTTCATCCTGTATGTTAGTAATTTGAGTTCTCTCCTTTCTTCTCTTCGTTAGCATGGTTAAGGGTCTGTCGATCTTATTTATTTTTTCAAAGAACCAACTTTTAGTTTTGTTAATTTTTTCAATACTTTCTTTTGTTTCAATTTCGTTAATTTCCGCTCTGATTTTAATTATTTCTTGCCTTCTGCTATATTTGCTGTTGTTTTCCTCTTCCTTTTTTAGGGCTTTGAGATGAAGTGTGAGCTCATTTATTTGTTGGTTTTTCCTTTTTTTGAGGAATGACCTCTAGGCGATGAATTTCCGTCTTAAAACTGCTTTCATTCTGTCCCATAAATTCCTATATGTTGTGTTTGTATTTTCATTTATCTCTAAGAATTTTTTGATTTCCTCCTTTATGTCTTCTGTAACCCATTGATCATTCAGTAACATATTGTTCATTTTTCATGTGATGTAAGATTTTTCCTTCCTTCTTTTTGTCATTGATTTCCAGTTTCATTCCATTATGATCAGATAAAATGCATGGTATTATCTCCACCCCTTTTTATTTACTGAGGGTTGCCCTATGGCATAATATATGGTCTATTTTTGAGAAGGATCCATGTGCTGCTAAGAAAAAAGTATATCCATTTGATGATGGTTGATATATTCTATATATGTCAGTTAAGTCTAGGTTATTGAATGTGATATTGAGTTCAATAGTTTCTTTATTCAGCTTTTGTTTGGAGGATCTGTCCAATGGTGAGAGAGGTGTGTTGAAGTCACCCATAATTATTGTGTTGTGGTCTATTTGATTCTTGAACTTGAGGAGAATTTATTTTATGAACATCACAGTAGCATTATTTGGTGCATAAATATTGATAATTGTTATGTCTTGTTGATGAATGGTTCGTTTTAACAGTATATAATGTCCTTCCTTATCCCTTTGGATTAACTTAGTCTTGAAGTCAATTTTATTCGATATGAGAATGGTCACTCCTGCTTCCTTCCAAGGACTGTGTGCGTGGTATATATTTTCCCACCCTTTCACCTTCAGCCTGTGTATGTCTTTTGCAATCAGATGTGTCTCCTGAAGGCAACATATTGTTGGATTTGTTTTTTTAATCCATGTTACCAGCCTATGTCACTTTATTGTAGAGGTTAAGCCAATAACGTTTAGAGTTACTATTGATATATGGTTTGTACTGCCAGCCATGTTTGATTATTTATCTTTTTTTTAATTTAGTTTGTTTTTCCATGATTAGCTTTCCCCCTGCCCTCTGTCATTACCGAGGCACTTCCCACTGATGGTTTTGGTTGCTGTTTTTCATTTCTTCCTCATTTAGTGTTTTGCTCAAGACACTTTGCAATGCTGGTTTTCTGGCTGCAAATTCTTTTAGCTTTTGTTTATCATGAAAGATTTTTATTTCGTTGTCGAACCTGAAGCTTAATTTTGCTGGATACAGAATTCTTGGTTGGCATACATTATCTTTCAGTGTTTGAAATACGTTATTCCAGGATCTTCTCGCTTTCAGCGTCTGTGATAAAAAATCCGTTGTTTACCTTATTGGTTTAGCCCTGAATGTAATCTGCCTCCTTTCTCTTGTAGCTTTTAATATTTTCTCTTTGTTCTGTCTATTGGCTATCTTCATAACAATGTGTCTTGGCGTTGGTTTACTGTGATTTTGTGTGCTCGGTGTTTTGTATGCGTCTACAATTTGTATATCCATTTATTTTTTATATCTGGAAAGTTTTCTGTAATTATTTCATTCAGAAAGTTACTCATTCCCTTGGTTTGATTTTCTGTACCTTCCTCTATCCTGATGACTCGTAGGTTTTTTTTTTGTTTTATGTTGTCCCATATCTCTTGGATGTTTTTCTCGTGATTTTTTACTAGCCTTTATGAGTTGGCTAGACTCTTTTCAAGATGATATATTTTGTCTTCATTATCTGATGTTCTGGCTTCTACTTGCTCCACTCTGTTAGTGATACTCTCAATTGAGTTTTTAATTTGGTTTATAATTTCCTTCATTTCTAGAATTATTGTTTGATTTTTTTTATAATCTCTATCTCCTGATAAAAATGCTTTACTTCTTCTTTTATCTGTTTATGTAATTCATTTTCAATGTGTTCTTTCACTGTTTGGATTTGCTGTCTCGTATGCTCTTTAACGTCCCATTCCATCTGTCTAAGGTGTTCCTTGAGTTCTTTATATGACCATTTTTCTGGTGACTCTAGGTCCTCCTGAATATTTAGGCTGTCCTTCATTGTTTTTACTCCCTTTCTTTCTTGCTTTTTTATGCTGCTCATGTTACTTCTTGTTTTGTTTGATTGCTGAGTTACTGTTTACTCTTATAAATTTATTTGATGCTTGTGAGGGAAGATATTAGAAGGGAAGGGAAGAAGTCACTAAAGAGAATGAGCGTAGGCAGGTAGAATTCAATGAAGGGGGAAAAAGAAAATTGAAAAGAAATAAAAAGGCAAAAAATATAGAAAATAAGGGAAGAAAGAAAAAATTTTAAGATAATAATGATAATAAAAAAATGAAAATTAAAATTAAAAAAATAATAATAATAAAAACAAAAAAAATTTAAAAATTAAAAACATTTAAAAAAGTTAAAGAACAACAACCACAAATAAAATAAAAATGAAAGGAAAAAAACCTAAATTAAAAAAATAATAATAATAGTAATAATAAATAGAGTTCAATTAACTTCTCTTCCAGTAGGTGGAGCTGTGCCCTCTGGGTCAAGCTTCTCCTATCAATAGGTGGGAACCAATCACTGTGCAGTAGCTACTCCTCCCAGACTGGGCAAGTCTCCAATCCTGAGTGTCTAGAGCCTTCTCTTGTATTTCCTCGTGCCAGGCCCTGCTAACCTTTGAGGCTCACCACATGCCAGGTCTCCTGCTCCTGGGAGCCCTGTTTTCATTAGCGCCTGGGCACACTCTCCCTGTTTGCCTTCCTCAGACCCTAAGTTTGTAGAGCTTGGGTCTGAGAACCCCCAGCGAATTTGTTTACCTTCCGGTAGCCATGCCCATGGTATCTGGTGCAAGAGACCTCAGTTGTCAGCACTTGTGGGAGTGGTAGCCGGGAGTTCTGCACCACTCCTAATTCCCTCGATCTGGCTATCACGCTCACGGGAGAGCTGGGAGGAACCCTCAAGTTTTCCCCACTGTGTGGAGAGGAATGGCTAGGAGATTACACACCTGTCCTGGCTGGTTTTAATGATGTTCTCTCCTCCGCCCGTGACGTCAGTTCTCTGCCATGGTGGTATACCATGCAAATTGTGACCGTTTGTTCCCTTTGCCGGGTGACCAATGCAACGGGTGGGTCCAGACTGTCTCTCTCCCAAGTCCCGTTTCAATCCTGTGCCCACTGCCTATGAAGGCTCGATTGGCTTTTACCTCTGTAAGTTAGAAGGGCCAACCAGTTATTTCATGCTGGGTCACGAAAAGCAGGCAAACCGGAGCTTGAATGCATGTGATCCGGGCTCGGTGTGTGTTCTCCGCAGGTTCTTTAGCACTGAGCCTGAGTAATTTGTCTGCGAGACACAGGCAAATGGCAGCTTCCGTGGGTTCTTTTGCCCTGGGCCAGAGCAATTCCGGGAGGCGGAATTCAGCCACTCCGTGCTCGGTGTATGTTCTGATAGGAGCAGGCTCCAAGAAGCAGTTTCCATGGGTTCTTTAGCACTGAGCCTGAGTAATTTGTCTGCGAGACGCAGGCGAATGGCAGCCTAAAATTACCTGTTCTATAGCTGAAAGAGCTGCGATCAGTCAAAAACAGGAGTGGTGATGTCAGCTCTCCAAGATGGTGGCCGCTGGCTTTCTCTGTGGTATGACCGGTGTGGAGAACCGAATTGGAATGCTTCCTTCTCCTGTCTCAAACCTAGAATTCAGCTCTGAGTACAGTAATTGCACAGCTGGCAGGAGCCCACAGAATCTGGAGCACTGAATCTTTGCATTGCATTCTCGTTGTTTCCCACAGCATGCCGCAGACTCCAGCCGCGGGGCAATTTGCTGAATAAGCAGCTTGACCCTCTGTGTGGACAAATCTCTCTGGTTTGAGCCCCAAAGCTGATCTTCATGCGAAGGAAATCTTTCCTCTAGGTTTCAGAGCAACCCAATTTTGCTGGAAATTTCTAACAAGCTAGATTTTCACCATTCTACCTCGTCATTTTACTGCTCAGTTACGCGGTAATCGGGGGTGATGCACTCCCTTCGCCGCCATCATCCCTCTCTTCTCTGTTTTCTCCTCTATTGATAGATGTAGTTGGAACTCTAAATCAAACACAGTTTGGGCTAGCTCCATGATATTGGATAGAATAATGTAGTTATAAGTTCTATCTCTATGGTTTGTTTATTCTTAAAGGAGCCCTAAGCAGAGATTGGCAAAAAACACTTTCATTGAAAGTGGTTGATGAACTTCCAAAAAACTCCCAGTTTCCTGAAATCTCAGCAAATATTTTTCACCCAATCTTGATGATACTTGGCGGGAAGATTCAGTACACTTAGCCCACTTGGCAGCCCAAATTTCGTTATTCTTGGTTGAAGCGTTTGTTTCCAGTAACAGTTTCAATTTTTAGGTTCCACTCTGTTTTCTCCTATATTGATCTAAGTAGTTGGAAAGCTAAATCAAACATGGTTTGAGCTAGCTCCTTGAAACTTGACACAATAAAGTCATTCTAAGTTCAATCTGTATGGTTTCTTTTCTCTTGAAGTAGCACTAAGCAGAGACAGGCGACAATCACTTTCATTGAAAGTGGTTGCCGAGTTTCCTGAAATCTCAGAAAATATTTTTTCACCCAATTTGATGATACTTTGCGGGAATGATTAGTACACTGATGCCAACTTCACTGCCCAAATTTCGTTCTTCTAGGTTGAAGCGTTCGTTTCCAGTAACAGTTTCAATTTTTAGGTTTCACTCTGTTTTCTCCGATATTGATTGATGTAGATGGAACGCTAAATCAAACACAGTTTGAGCTAGCTCCTTGAAACTGGACACAATAATGTAGTTCTAAGTTCTAAATGTATGGTTTGTTTCACCTTGAAGTAGCCCTCAGCAGAGACTGCTGAAAAACACTTTCATTGAAAGGGGTTGCCAACGTTCAAAATACTACGAGTTTTGAAATTTCAGCATATATTTTTTCACCCAATCTTGATGATTTTTGGCGGGAATGTTCAGTACACTAAGCCCACTTGGCTGCCAAAATTTTGTTCTTCTTGGTTGAAGCATTCGTTTCCAGAAACAGTTTCAATTTTTAGGTTTCACTCTGCTTTCTCCTATATTCATAGGTGTAGTTGGAACTCTAAATCAAACACGGTGTGTGCTAGCTCTTTGAAACTTGACACAATAAAGTAGTTCTAAGTTCTATCTTTATGGTTTGTTTCCTCTTGAAGTAGCCCTAAGCACAGACTGGCGAAAAACACTTTCATTTCAAGGGGTTGCCAAGCTTCCAAAAAACTACCAGTTTCCGGAAATCTCAGCAAATATTTTCGGACCCAATCTTTATGATACTTGGTGGAAATGATCAGTATACCAAGTCCACTTGGCTCTCCAAATTTCATTCTTCTATGTTGAAGCGTTTGATTCCAGGGACAGTTTGAATTTTTAGGTTTCACTCTGTTTTCTCGTCTATAGATAGATGTAGTTACAACACTAAATCAAACATGGTTTGTGCTAGCTCCTTGAAACTTGACACAATAAAGTAGTTCTACATTCTATCTTTATGGCTTGTTTCCTCTTGAAGTAGCCCTAAGCAGAGACTGGGAAAAAACTCTTTAATTGAAATGTGTTGCCAGGCTCCTAAAAACTACGAGTTTTTGAAATTTCTGCATATATTTTATCACACAGTTTAGATGATACTAGGCGGTCATGATCAGTACACCAACCATACTTGGCTCCCTAAATTTCATTCATCTAGGTTGAAGCATTCATTTCCAGTAACAGTTTGAATTTTAGGTTTCACTCTGTTTTCTCCTCTATTGATAGATGAATTTAGAACTCTGAATCAAACACTGTTTGAGCTAGCTACTTGAAACTTGACACAATTAAGTAGTTCTAAGTTCTATGTGTATGGTGTGTTTCCGCTTGAAGTAGCCCTAAGCAGAGAGTGTCAAAAAAACTTTTATTTGAAAGGGGTTGCCAAGCTTCCAAAAAACTACGACTTTCCTGAAATCTCAGAAAGCATTTTCTCAATCAATCTTGATGATACTTGGCGGCAGTGATCAATACACTAAGCCACTTCGCTGCCAAATTTCGTTGATAGAGGTTGAAGCGTTGGTTTCCGGTAACAGTTTCAATGTTTAGGTTTCATTCTTTTTTGTCCTATATTGAACGATGTAGTTGGAACGATAAATCAAACATTGTTTGAGCTAGGTCCTTTAAACTTGACACAATAAAGTAGTTCTAAGTTCTATCTGTATGGATTGCTTCCTATTGAATTAGCACTAAGCAGAGACTGGCGAAAAAACTTTCATTGAAAGGGGTTGCCAAGCTTCCAAAAAAGTAAGAGTTTCCTGAAATCTCAGCAAATATTTTTTCACACAATTTGATGATACTTGGCAGTAATCATAAGTACACCAAGCCCACTTGGCTCCCCAAATTTGGTTCTTCTAGGTTGAAGCATTCGTTTCCAGTGACAGTTTGAATTTTTAGGTTTCACTCTGATTTCGCCTCTATTGATAGATGTAGTTGGGACTCTAAATCAAACACTGTTGTGCTAGCTCCTTGAAACTTGACACAATAAAGTAGTTCTAACTTCTATATCTATGGTTTGTTTCCTCTTGAGGTAGCCCTAAGCAGAGACTAGCCAAAAACACTTTTATTTGAAAGGGGTTCACAAGCTTTGAAAAAACTACAAGTTTCATGAAATCTCAGCAAATATTTTCACAGCCAATCTTGATGATACTTGGAAGCAATGATCAGTACACCAATCTCACTTGGCTCCCAAAATTTTGTTCTTCTAGATTGAAGCGTTCATTTCCAGTGACAGTTTGAATTTTTAGGTTTCAGTCTGTTTTTTCCTCTATTGATAGGTGTAGTTGGAACTCTAAATCAAAAACGGTTTGTGCTAGCTCCTTGAAACTTGACACAATAAAGTAGTTCTAAGTTCTATCTCTATAATATATTTCCTCTTGAAGTAGCCCTAAGCAGAGACTGGGGAAAAACTCTTTAATTGAAAGGGGTTGCCAGGCTCCTAAAAACTACGAGTTTTTGAAATTTCTGCATATATTTTTTTGCACAATTTTGATGATACTGGCCATGATCAGTATACCAACCCTACTTGGCTCCCTAAATTTCATTCATCTAGGTTTAAGCATTCGTTTCCAGTAACAGTTTGAATTTTTAGGTTTCACTCTGTTTTCTCCTCTTTTGATACATGAATTTGGAACTCTGAATCAAACATTGTTTGAGCTAGCTACTTGAAACTTGACACAATAAAATATTTCTAAGTTCTTGAAGTAGTCCTCAGCAGAGACTGGCGAGAAAACTTTCATTTGAAAGGGGATGCCAAGCTTCTAAAAAACTACAAGTTTCCGGAAATCTCAACAAATATTTTTGCAACCAATCTTCATGATACTTGGCATTAAGGATCAGTACACCAAGCCCACTTGGCTCTCCAAATTTTGTTCTTCTAGGTAGAATCATTTGTTTCTTTAAAGTTTGAATTATTAGGTTTCACTCTGTTTTCTTTTCTACTGATAGAAGTATTTGGAACTCTAAATAAAACACCGTTTGTGCTAGCTTTTTGAAACTTGACACAATAAAGTAGTTCTAAGTTCTATCCATATGGTTTGTTTCCTCTTGAAGTAGCCCTAAGCAGAGACTGGAGAAAAACACTTTCATTTCAAGGGCTTGCCAAGCCTCCAAAAAACGATGAGTTTCCGGAAATCTCAGCAAATATTTTCGTACCCAAAATTCATGATACTTGGCAGTAATGATCAGTACACCAAGCCCACTTGGCTCTCCAAATTTCATTCTTCTATGTAGAAGCGTTATTTTCTAGGGACAGTTGGAATTTTTATGTGTCACTCTGTTTTCTCCTCTATAGATAGATGTATTTGGAACTCTAAATCAAACACGGTTTTTGCAAGCTCTTTTAAACGTGACACAAAACAGTAGTTCTAAGTTCTATATCTATTGTTTGTTTCCTCTTGAAGTAGCCTTCAGCACAGACTGGAAAAAAACATTTTCATTGAAAGGGGTTGTCAAGCTTCTAAAAAACTACGAGATTCCTGAAATCTCAGCAAATATTTTCTCACCCAATCTTGATGGATCATGGTGATAATGATCACTCCACCAAGCCCACTTGGCACCCCAAAATTTATTCTTCTAGTTTGAAGCGTTCGTTTCCAGTGACAGTTTGAATTTTTAGGTGTCACTCTGTTTTCTCGTCTGCTGGGAGCCATCAGCCAAGTAGGTATGACAAATTCCTTGCCAGCTTACTCCCATGCTGTCTAGTGGAAGGACTTCTGAAAGGTGACCTTGCTCAAGGACCAGGGCAGGATCCGTGTTTAGGGTGTTCCCCCTTTAGAATAGGGTGGTTTAGCATAATAGGAGATTAGGGTGTTCCCCCTTTAGAATAGGGCGTATCCTGCTGCTGAGTTCCTCTTGAGTTCTTAGGGTCAGACAGTATATTTTGGGAGACAGAAGCCCATGCGCAGTGGATTTGGGCAGAGAGTGATTTTGGGAGAAGTGGATTTGGGCAGAGAACGTGGATTCCCCCAGAACGTGTTTGTAGACGGCCGGTGTGAGTTCGGGAATAAAGAATTGCTGTTTGAATCTACAAGCTGTGTGGAGACTCGTGATTTGTGCCCAGCCAGAGACTGCGGCATCTGGTGGCTCGTACGCAGAACGTCTGAAACTTGGAGGTAAGTGAAATTGCTCGCACCTGAGGGAAGGCGAGAGAATGGGTGACCATTTCAAAAAACAATGTGTTCTTCTTTTGATTTATTTTGTTTTTCTTTCAAGCTGCCTATCCCTAGAACTTTCTCAGGCAAACTGGGGAAAATGGTTCACTCAAAGTTTGAAGTTGTTCACCTCCGAGGAAGAGAAATTGTTAGAGAAAGGAGGCACCCCAGTAAGACCAAGAACAATCAGGACATATGTTGATAAAATACCATCATGGTATCCTGTAGAAGGGTTTTTCTTCAACAAGAAAGAGATGGATAGTTCTGTTTACTACAATTGTCTAAGATCTTGGTTTTTACAGACATCTAAATAATTTATAAAGCTAAAGTGTTAAAATCAACCACTAAATATAAAATCAAGTACTCTTTACTTATTAAGTTCCATAAGGTAATATATTTAATCATTATGTGTGTTTTCATAAATTGGTGAATGGAAAAATGTTTAATATTGCTTTGGTCTATGTCTTTGCTGAAACAAGTTTACTAAGTGTTAAGATTCTATCGTGTGTAATTTATATACAAAGAGTATAAGAAGTTTCAGTTGGGTTTCAATTATAGTATAGTACATAGTATAGTACCATAAAAAACATGAAAGTCTTTCATCTTCTTAAAGTGGAGTAATTTGTCTAAATCAGAAATTTTTATAAGGGTTATTTCAGAATGTGAATTTATAAAAAGGGTTAACGGCTAGAAAAGAGATATTAAAAGATTGAAGATGTAAAAATATATTTTAATATAAAAGGTTAAAGGAAAAATAAATGTTTCTAGATGAGATAATCTCTGTGTGGTAAAGTAAAAAGTTGTGAAATGCCATTTAAAAAGATTTTGAGGAAACTAGACTTACTTTAAAAGTTTGAGAAAGGAAGAAAAAGAAAAAGGTATTTGTACATGGCAGAGTGAGACAAAGCTTCTTAATGGAGTGAAAAAGGCCTTTGGTTGAAGGGCAGCCATGTAAACTAACATGAAAGCGATTTAAACAGAATCTAAGCCTCGTTTTAAAGAGTGAAGCAATAGGTGGTGAAAAAGTACATTTAAAAGTACAGTATAGATGATAATTAAAAGGCTTTAAAAGGTTAAATTGAAGGTGGTTAAGATGCCTTCATGATGGAGAAAAAAAAAACCCAGGATAATGGGAAGATAATAAGATAAAAGATATTTAGATAAAGAAGATTAAAAGTTTGAAGTGAAAAAATTTAAAGACAGAAGTATAGAAAGTTAAAAAGAAAAAAGATAAAGAAGATGTAAAAAGAAAAGATGTAGGAAGATAGAGAAGATGTAGGAAGACAAGAATTTTAAACCCACAAAGTAGGAAACAAAAGAAAACTAGGAAGAAAAAAAGCAACTAAGGGTGTATGTACAAACCTTAAATGAAAAATAGAAGATAGAAATAAGATAGAAAATGGTTGAAAATGTCAAGTAAAGGTATTTCAGATAGAAAATGCAAAAAGCTAAGACAACTATTAGATACAGACATTCAAGATAGAATTAAAACGTGCTTATTAAAGCAAAAAGAGGGAATTGGAAAGGGGTATATATCCCCCAAAGATAAACTTAAAATAACCCTTTTTACTCTAAACTTTTTAAATTTGGATTCATCAGGACTTAGTGCTGCGGAAAGGCATATGTATCCAAAAAATGTACATAAGACTAAAGTACTTTGGAAAGATATTCTAACAGGACAATTGAAAGATCCTGACCCAGTGATTTTCTGGAGTCGGGGTTCTGTTTGTTTTTCCACAGGAGAACAGCAACCGATTTGGATTCCAGAAAGACTAACTAAAATGATTTCTACAGATCGAAAAGAAGATGATTTGACTCAAATCCATAACAGCTGATATCCAGAACTCCAGCTTGGCTATCCTTACATCTGCAACAGTGATTAACCAGGATGCTTTTTTCAACATCTATTTTATTATTGCATTTTTCCACATCATAAGGTTCTATTTTTATTTTTTGAGCTCATACAAACCTAGGTTAATGTTTTTCTGATCAGTTTTATTTTTTGACTATGGAGTTTTTAAACATTGCAATGGAGATTTCACCTAGGTAAAGCTACAAGGCCTTTATTATTATCTTATGTGTTGTACGTTTGTTTGCACATTTGTGTTTTGTGTTATATGTCTGTGTGTGCATATGTTCATATTTCATATATGAGGAGCGCTCATGAGAAAATGGATCCAAATTATTATTTTTTTTATTCACGTGATTTAAATGGCTTAATTTAAATTAGGTAAACAGCTGTTAAGGATTGTTTTTAAAGGTGGTTAACAGATCTGCTTGTTTACTAATTTAAATCAGGTAAACAGCTGTTAAGGATTGTTTTTTAAGGAGGTTAACAGATCTGTTTGTTTACTTTCACCTTTCCTTTTCATTATATTTAATAATTCTTTTCAGGTTAATGTCTTTTTAGCATCAGAGACTGGGGCACTTGTCTATTGATAGATGTAGTTGGAACTCTAAATCAAACACGGTTTGTGCTAGCTCCTTGAAACTTGACACAATAAAGTAGTTCTAAGTTCTATCTCTATAATATGTTTCCTCTTGAAATAGCCCTAAGCAGAGACTGGGGAAAAATTCTTTAATTGAAAGGGGTTGCCAGGCTTCTAAAAACTATGAGTTTTTGAAATCCCTGCATATATTTTTTCACACAGTTTTGATGATACTTGGCAGTCATGATCAGTACACACGTCCTACTTGGCTGCCTAAATTTCATTCATCTAGGTTAAAGCATTCGTTTCCAGTAACAGTTTGAATTTTTAGGTTTTTCCTCTATTGATACATGAATTTGGAACTCTGAATCAAACACTGTTTTAGCTAGCTACTTGAAACTTGACACAATAAAGTAGTTCTAAGTTCTATGTGTATGGTGTGTTTCCTCTTTAAGTAGCCCTAAGCTGAGACTGGCTAAAAAACTTTCATTTGAAAGGGGTTGCCAAGCTTCCAAAAAACTACGAGTTTCCTGAAGTCTCAGCAAATATTTTCTCAACCAATCTTGATGATACTTGGCCATAATGATCAGCACACTAATCCCACTTCGCTTCCAAATTTTGTTGATCTAGGTTGAAGCGTTCGTTTCCAGTAACAGATTCAATTTTTAGGTTTCATTTTTTCCCCTATATTGATCGATGTCATTGGAATGCTAAATCAAACATGGTTTCATCTAGCTCCTTGAAACTTGACACAATAAAGTAGTTTCAATTTCTATCTGTATGGTTTGCCTCCTCTTGAAGTAGTCCTAAGCAGAGACAGGCGAAAAAACCTTTCATTGAAAGGGGTTGCCAGGTTCCAAAATTCTACGAGTTTACTGAAATCTCAGCAAATATTTTTTAACCCAATCTTGATGGATCTTGGCAAAAATGATCACTACACCAAGCCCACATGGCTCCCCAAATTTTATTCTACTAGGTTGAAGCATTCTTTTCCAGTGACAGTTTGAATTTTTAGGTTTCACTCTGATTTCTCCTCTTTTGATAGATGTAGTTGGGACTCTAAATCAAACACAGTTGTTCTAGCTCTTTGAAACTTGACACAATAAAGTAATTCTAACTTCTACTTCTATGGTTTGCTTTTTCTTGAGGTAGCCCTAATCAGACACTACTGAAAAACACTTTCATTTAAAGGGGTTGCCGAGCTTCCAAAAAACTACGAGTTTCCTGAAATCTCACCAAACATTTTCTCACCCAATTTTGATGATACTTGGCAGTAATGATCAGCACAACAAGCCCACTTTGCTCCCCAAATTTTTTGCTTCTAAATTGTAGCGTTCGTTTCCAGTGACAGTTTGAATTTTGGGGTTTCAGTCTGTTTTCTCCTAAATTGATATGTGTAGTTAAAACTCTAAATTCAAACACGGTTTGTGCTAGCTCCTTGAAACTTGAAACAATAAAGTACTCCAATGTTCTATCTTTATGGTTTGTTTCCTTTGAAGTAGCCCTAAGCAGAGACTGGCAAAAAACACTTTCATTGAAAGGGGCTGCCAAGCTTCCAAAAAACTATGAGTTTCCTGAAATCTCAGCAAATATATTTTCACCCAATCTTGATGATACTTGGCGGTAATGATTAGTACATCAAGCACACTTGGCTTCCCAAATTTCTTGTTTTAGGTTTAAGTGTTCATTTCCAGGAACAGTTTGAATTTTTAGGTTTTACTCTGTTTTATGCTCTATTGATAGATGTAGTTGGAACTCTAAATCAAACACAGTTTGTGCTAGCTTCTTGAAACTTAACCCAAGAAAGTAGTTCTATGTTCTATATCTATGGTTTGTTACCTCTTGAAGTAGCCATAAGCAGAGACTGGCAAAGAACACTTTCATTGAAAGGGGTTGGCAAGCTTACAAAAAACTACGAGTTTTCTGAATTCTCAGTAAATATTTTCTTACCCAATCTTGGTGACACTTGGCGGTAATGATCAGTACACCAAGCCCACTTGGCTTCCCAAATTTCATTCTTCTAGGTTGAAGCGTTTATTTCCAGTAACAGTTTGAATTTTTAGGTTTCACTCTGTTTTCTCCTCTATTGATACTTGTAGTTGGAACTCTAAATCAAACAAGGTTTGGGCTATCTTCTTGAAATTTGACACAATAAAATAGTTTTACGTTCTATCTGTATGGTTTGTTTCCTCTTGAAGTAGCCCTCAGCAGAGACTGGTGAAAAACACTTTCTTTGAAAGGGGTTCCCAAGCTTCCAAAAAACTACAAGTTTCCTGATATTTCAGCAAATATTTTTCACCCAATCTTGATGATACTTGGCGGTATTGATCAGTACACCAAGCCCACGTGACTCCCCAAGTTTCGTTCTTCTAGGTTGAAGCGTTGATTTCCAGTGACAGTTAGAATTTTCAGGTTTCACTCTGTTTTCTCCTCCAATGATAGATGTAGTTGGAACTCTGAATCAAACACGCATTGTGGTAGCTCCTTGAAAATTGACACACTAAGTAGTTCTAATTTCTATCTCTATAGTTTGTTTCCACTTGAACTAGCCCTAAGCAGAGACTGGTGAAAAACAATTTCATTTGAAAAGAGTTGCCAACCTTCCAAAAATCTACGAGTTTTCTAAAATCTCAGCAAATATTTTTTCACCCAATCTAGATAAAAATTTGCGTTGATAATCAGTACACTAAGCCCACTTGGCTGTCTAATTTTCGTTCTTCTAGGTTGAAGTGTTTGTTTCTAGTAAGAGTTTAAATTTTTAGGTTTCACCCTGTTTTCTCCTATATTGATAGATGTATTTGGAACTCTAAATCAAACGGGGTTTGTGCTAGCTCCTTGAATCTTGACACAACAAAGTAGTTCTAGGTTCTATCTGCATGGTTTGTTTTCTCCTGAAGTAGCTCTCAGGAGAGACTGGCGAAAAACCCTTTCATTTAAAGGAGTTGACAAGCTTCCAAAACCGACTAGTTTCCTGAAATCTCTGCAAATATTTTTACACCCAATCTTGATGGTAGTTTGTGGTAATTATCAGCACACCAAGCTCAATTTGCTTCCCAAATTTTGTTCTTCTGGGATGAAGCGTTTGTTTCCAGTAACAGTTTGAATTTTTGGGTTTCGCTCTGTTTTCTCCTATATTGATAATGTAGTTAGAATGCTAAATCAAACAAGGTTTGAGCTAGCTACTTGAAACTTGACACACTAAAGTAGTTCAAATTTCTATATTTATGGTTTGTTTCCTCTTGAAGTAGCCCACAGCAGAGACTGGAAAAAAAAACACTTTCATTTGAAAGGGCTTGACAAGCTTCCAAAAAACTACGAGTGTCCTGAAATCTCAGCAAATATTTTTTTCATCGAATCTTGATGATACTTGGCTGAAATTATCAGGACACCCAACCCACTTGGATCCCCAAATTTTATTCTTCTAGGTTGAAGCGTTCAATTCCAGTAACAGTTTGAACTTTAAGGTTTCACTCTGTTTTATCCTCTATTGATGGATGTAGTTGGAACTCTAAATCGAACGCAATTTGTGCTAGATCCTTGAAACTTAACACAACTAAGTAATTCTAACATCTATCTCTATGGTTTGTTTCCTGTTGAAATAGCCCTAAGCAGAGACAGGCAAAATACTTTAATTTCAAGGGGGTTGCCAAGCTTCCAAAAACCTACTAGTTTCCTGAAATCTCAGCAAATATTTTTTCAGTCAATCTTGATGATACTTGCTGGTAATGATCAGTATATCACGCCCACTTGGCTCCCCAAAATTTATTTTTCTAGGTTGAAGCGCTCGTTTCCAGTAACAGTTTGAATTTTTAGGGTTCACTCTGTTTTCTCCTCTCTTGATAGATGAAGTTGAAACTATAAATCAAACACGGTTGGGCTAGTTCCTTGATACTTAACACAATAAAGTAGTTCTACGTTCTACCAGTATGGTTTGTTTTCTCTTGAAGTACCCCTCAGCAGAGACTGGCAAAGACACTTTTATTGAAAGGGATTGCCAAGCTTCCAAAAAACTATGAGTTTCCTGAAATCTCAGCAAATATTTTTTCACCCAATCTTGATGATACTTCGTGGTAATGATAAGGACCCCAAGCCCATTTGGCTCCCCAAATTTCGTTCTTGTAGATTGAAGCATTCATTTCCAGTAACAGTTTAAATTTTTAGGTTTCACTCTGTTTTATCTTCTATTGAGTGATGTAGTTGGAACTATAATCAAACAGTTTGTCCTAGCTCCTTAAAATTAACACAAGTAATCTTTCTATTTCTATGGTTTTTTTCCTCTTGAAGTAGCCCTAAAAAGAGCCTGGCAAAAAACACTTTCATTTGTAATGGGTTGCCAAGCTTCCAAAATACTACGAGTGTCCTGAAATCTCAGCAAATATTTTTTCAACCATTCTTGATGATATTGGGCGGACATCATCAGTACACTAATCCCTCTTGGCTGCCCAAAATTCCTTCCTTTAGGTTGAAGCATTCGTTTCCAGTAAAACTTTGAATTTTCAGGTTTCATTCTGTTTTCTCCACATTTGATAGATGTAGTTAGAACACTAATTCAAACGTGGTTTGTGCTAGCTCCTTGAAACCAAACACAAGAAAGTAGTTCCGTGTCTATGGTTTGTTTTCTCATGAAGTAGTCTTCAGCAAAAACTGTTGAAAAAACACTTTCATTGAAAGGGGTTGCCAAGCTTCCAAAAAACTACGAGTTTCCTTAAATCTCAGCAAATATTTTTCTCCCAATCGTGATGATACTTGGCGGTAATGATCAGTACACCAAGCCCACTTGGCTCCCCAATTGTCGTTCTTCTAGGGTGAAGCGTTCGTTTCCAGTATCAGGTTGAATTTTCATGTTTCACTGTATTTACTGCTGTATTGATAGATGTAGTTGGAACTCTAAATCAAACACGGTTTGGGCTAGCTCCTTGAAGCTTGACAAAATAAAGTAGTTCTAAGTTCTATCTTTATAATTTGTTTCCTTTTGAAGTAGCCCTCAGCAGCAATTGGTGAAAAACACTTTTACTGAAAGGGGTTGCCAAGCTTCCAATAAAAACTACGAGTTTCCTGAAATCTCAGCAAATATGTTTTTACAAAATATTGAATATATTGGGTAAAAATTATCTGTACACAACGCCCACTGGGCTGCCACAATTTCGTTGTTCTACGTTGAAGCATTCTTTTCCAGTGAAAATTTGAATTTTTAGGTTTCACTCTGTTTTTTCCTTTATTGATAGATGTAGGTGAAACTCTAAATCCAACACGGTTTGGGCTAGCTCCTTGAAACTTGACACAATAAAGTAGTTCTAAGTTGTATCTCTATGGTTTCTTTTGAAATAACACTCGGCAGAGTCTGGCCTTTCATTGAAAGGTGTTTCCAAGCTCCCTAAAAACTACGAGTTTCCTGAAATCTCAGCAAATATCTCCTTACACAATATTTATGATACTTGGCGTTTATGATCAGCACACTAAGCCTACTCTGCTGCCCAAATTTAGTTTTTCTAGGTTTAAGCATTTGTTTCCAGTAACAGTTTGGATTTTTTGGTTTCACTCTCTTTTCTCCTCTATTGATTGATGTAGTTGGAACTCTAAATTAAACATGGTTTGTGCTAGCTCCTTGAAACTTAACACAAAAAAGTAGTTTTATGTCTGTGGTTTGTTTTCTCTTGAAGTAGCCCTAAGCAGAGACTGGCGAAAAACACTTTCATTGAAAGGTGTTGCCAAGCTTCAAAAAAACTACGAGTTTCCTGAAATATCAGCAAATATTTTATCACCCAATCTTGATGATACTTGTCGGTAATGATCAGAACTCCATGCCCACATTGATCCCCAATTTTCGTTCTTCTAGGTTGAAGCATTTGTTTCCAATGACTGTTTGAAATTTTAGGTTTCACTCTATTTTCATCTATATTAATAGATGTAGTTGGAACTCTAAATCAAACACCGTTCTTGCTACCTCTTTGAAGCTTGACAAAATAAAGTAGTTCTAAGATCTATCTCTATGGTTTGTTTTCTCTTGAAGTAGTCTTAATCAGAGACTGGCGAAAAGCAGTTTTATTTAAAAGGGGTTGACAAGCTTCCAAAAAACAAAGAGTTTCCTGAAATCTCAGCAAATATTTCTTCACCCAATCTTGATGATACTTGGCGGTAATAAACAGTACACTAAGCCCACTTCGCTTGAAATTTTCATTCTTTTAGGATGAAGAGTTCCTATCCAGTAACAGCTTGAATTTTAAGTTTCACTCTGTTTTCTCCTCTATTGATAGATGTAGTCTTAACTCTAAATCTCACACCATTTAGGCTAACACCTTGAAACTTAAGACAAGAAAGTAGTTCTAAGTTTTATCTCTATTGTTTTCTCCTCTTGAAGTAGCCCTGAGCAGAGACTGGCGAAAAACCCTTTCATTGAAAGGTGTTGACAAGCTTCCAAAAAACTACGAGTTTCTTGAAATCTCAGCAAATATTTTTTCACTCAATCTTGATGATACTTGGCAGGGAGAATTAGTACACTAAGCCCACTGGACTGCCCAAATTTCGTTCTTCTAGGTTGAAGCGTTCGGTTCCTGTAACAGTTTCAATTTTAAGGTTTCACTCTGTTTTCTCTTATATTGTTAGATGCAGTTGGAATGCTAAATCAAACACCATTTGAGCTAGATCCTTTAAACTTGACCATTAAAAGTAGTTCTGAGTTCTATTTGAATGGTTTGTTTCATCTTGAAATAGCCCTCAGCAGAAACTGGCGAAAAACACTTTCATTGAAAGGGTTTGCCAAGCTTCCAAAAACTACAAGTTTCCAGATATCTCAGCTAATATTTTTTCACTTAATCTTGATAATACTTTGCAGAAATGATCAGTACACCAAGCCCACTTGGCTCTCCAAATTTCGTTCTTCTTGGTTGAAACATTTGTTTCCACTAAGAGTTTGAATTTTTAGGTTTCACTTTGTTTTCTCCTCTATTGATAGATGTAGTTGCAAGTATAAATCAAACACGGATTGTGCAAGCTTCTTGAAAATAGACACAATAAAGTAGTTCTAACTTCTTTCTCTATGTTTTGTTTTCCCTTGAAGTAGCCCTAAGAAGAGACTGGCGAAAAACACTTTCATTTCAAAGGGGTTGCCAAGCATCCAAAATCTACGAGTTTCCTAAAATCTCAGCAAATATTTTTTCAGCCAATCTTGATGATACTTGGTGGTAATGATCAGTAAATCACGCCCACTTGGCTCCCCAAAATTCGTTCTTCTATGTTGAAGCACTCATTTCCAGTAAAAGTTTGAATTTTTAGGGTTTACTCTGTTTTCTCCTCTATTCATAGATGTAGTTGAAACTCTAAATCAAACACGGTTGGCCTAGCTCCTTGAAACTTAACACAATAAAGTAGTTCTAAGTTCTACCTGTATGGTTTGTTCTCTTGAAGTAGCCCTCAGCAGAGACAGGTGAAAAACACTTTCATTGAATGGGATTGCCAAGCTTCCAAAAAACTATGAGTTTCCTGAAATCTCAGCAAATATTTTTTCACCCAATCTTGATGATACTTGGTGGTAAAGATCATGACACCAAGCCCACTTGGCTCCCCAAATTTCGTTCCTCTAGATTGAAGCATTCATTTCCAGTAATAGTTTGAATTTTTAAGTTTCACTCTGTTTTATCCTCTATTGAGTGATGTAGTTGGAACTCTAAATCAAACACGGTTTGTGCTAGCTGCTTGAAATTAACAGAAGAAAGTAGTTCTCTCTATATAGTATGTTTCCACTTGAGGTAGCGCTGAGGAGAGACTTGCAAAAAAAACTTTCATTGAAAGGGTTGCCAAGGTTCCAAAAAAACTATGAGTTTCCTGGAATCTCAGCAAATATTTTCTCACCCAATCTTGATGGTAATTGGTGGTAATCATCAGGACACCAAGCCCACTGTCTCCCCAAATTTTTTTATTCTAGTTTGAAGCGTTCGTTTCCAGTAACAGTTTGAAATTTTAGTTTTCAGTCTGTTTTTTCCTCTATTGATAGATTTCTGTGGAACTCTAGATGAAACACAGTTTGTGCTACTTCCGTTAAACTTGGCACAATAAAGTAGTTCTGAGTTCTATCTGTATGGTTTGTTTCCGCTTGAAGTTGCCCTCAGCAGAGACTGTCGAAAAACCCTTTCATTGAAAGTTGTTCCCAAGCTTTTAAAAAACTACGAGTTTCCTGAAATCTCAGCAAATAGTTTCTCACCCAATCTTGATAATACTTGGTGGTAATGATCAGAACACCAAGACAATTTGCTCCCCAAATTACGATCTTCTAGGTTGAAGCGTTTGTTTCCAGGAACAGTTTAAATTTTTAGGTTTCACTCTTTTTTCTCCTCTATTGATAGATGTAGTTGGAACTCTAAATCAAACACGGTTTTTACTAGCTCCTTGAAACTTAACACAAGAAAGTAGTTCTATGTTCTATCTCTATGGTTTGTTTCCTCTTGAAGTTGCCCTGAGCAGAGACTGGCAAAAAACTCTTTCATTGAAAGCGGTTGCAAAGCTTCCAAAAAACTATGATATTCTTTAAATGTCAGCAAATATTTTTTCACACAATCTTGATGATACTTGGCGGGGATGATCAGTACACTAAGCCAAATGGGCTGCCCAAATTTTGTTCTTTTGGTTGAAGCGTTCGTTTCCTGTAACAGTTTCATTTTTTAGGTTTCAATTGGTTTTCTTCTCTATTGATAGATGTAGTTGGAACACTAAATCAAACACGGTCTGAGCTAGCTCCTTGAAACGTGACACAATAAAGTAGTTCTAAGTTCTATCTGTATGGCTTGTTTACTCTTGAAGGAGCCCTAAGCAGAGACTGGTGAAAAACACTTTTATTTGTAAGGGGTTGCCAAGCTTCCAAAAAACTACGAGTTTCCTAAACTCTCAGCAAATATTTTTTCACCAAATCTTGATGATCCTTTGTGGATGATCAGTAAACCAAGCCCACTTGCCTCCCCAAATTTGTTTCTTCTAGGTTGAAGCATTAGTTTTCAGTAACAGTTTGAATTTTTGTGTTTTAATCTGTTTTCTCCTATGTTGATAGATGTAGTTGGAACGCTAAATCAAACATGATTTTTGGTAGCTCCTTGAAACTTGACACATAAAAGTAGTTTGATGTCTTATCTGTATTGTTTCTTTCCTCTTGAAGGAGCCCTAAGCAGAGACTGGCGAAAAACACTTTCATTTGAAAGGGCTTGACAATTTTCCAAATTCTACAAGTTTCCTGAAATCTCAGCAAATATTTTTTTACCCAATCTTGATGATACATGGCGGGAATTATCAGTATACTAAGCCCACTTGCTTCTCCAAATTTTGTTCTTCTAGGTTAGAGCGTTCCTTTCCAGTAACAGTTTGAATTTTCAGGTTTTACTCTGTTTTCTCCTCTATTGATAGATGTAGTTGGAACTCTAAATCAAACACATTTCTCGCTAGCGCCTTGAAACTAAACACAAGAAAGTAGTTCTAAGTTCTCCCTGTATGGTTTTTTACCTCTTGAAGTAGCCGTAAGCAGAGACTGGTGATAAACACTTTCATTTGAAAGTGGTTGACAAGCTTCTAAAACACTACGAGTTTCCTGAAACCTAAGCAAATATTTTTTCACATAATCTTGATGATAGTTGGCGAGAATCCTCAGTACACTAAGCCCATTGAGCTGTCCAAATTTCTTTCTTTTAGGTTTAAGCGTTTGTTTCCAGTAACAGTTTAAATTTTTAGGTTTCACTCTGTTTTCTCCTATATTGATAGATGTAGTTGGAACCCAAAATCAAGAATAATCTGTACACTATGCCCACTGGGCTGCCCAAATTTCGTTCTTCTAGGTTGAAGCATTTGTTTGAAGTTACAGTTTGAATTTTTAGGTTTCACTCTGTTTTCTCCTATATTGACTGATGTAGATGGAACGCTAAATCAAACACGGTTTGAGCTAGCTCCTTGAAACTTGACACAATAACGTAGTTCTAAGTTCTATCTGTATGATTTCTTTCCTCTTGAAGTAGCCCTAATCAGAGACTGGGGAAAAACTTTTGCATTTTAAATGGGTTGACAAGCTTCCAAAAAACTATGAGTTTTTTGAAATCTCAGCTAATATTTTTTCACCCAATCTTGATAATACTTGGTGGTAATAATCAGTACACCAAGCCTACTTGGCTCCTGATATTTTGTTCTTCTAGGTTGAAGTGTTCGTTTCCAGTAACAGTTTGAATTTTTAGGTTTCACTCTTTTTTCTCCTCTGTTGATAGATGTATTTGGAACTCTAAATCAAACACATTTTGTGCTAGCTCCTTGAAACTTAACAAACGAAAGTTGTTCTAATTTTTATCACTATGGGTTCTTTCATCTTGAAGTAGCCCTAAGCAGAGACTGGTGAAAAACATTTTCATTTGAAAGGGGTTGAAATGCTTCCAGAAAAACTACAAATTTCCTTATATCTAAGCAAATATTTTTTCACCCAATCTTGAAGATTCTTGGCGATAATGATCAATAAACCAACCCCACTTGGATCCCCAAATTACCTTCTTCTAGGTTGAAGCGTTCATTTCCAGTAACAGTTTGAATTTTTAGGTTTCACTCTGTTTTCTCCTCTACTGAGTGATGTAGTTGGAACTCTAAATCAAACAAGGTTTGCGCTAGCTCCTTGAAACTTTAGACAATAAAGTAGTACTATGTTCTATCTCTATGGTTTGTTTCCTCTTGAAATAGCCCTCAGAAGTGACTGGCGAAAAACACTTTCATTGAAAGGGGTTGCCAAGCTTACAAAAAAGTACGAGTTTCCTGAAATCTCAGCAAATACTTTTTCACCCAATCTTGATGATTTTGGGCGAACATCATCAGTACACTAAGCCCTTTTGGCTGCCCAATATTCGTTCTTCTAGGTTGAAGCCTTCGTTTCCAGTAACACTTTGAATTTTCAGGTTTCACTTTGTTTTCTCCACATTTGATAGACGTAGTTGGAACACTAAATCAAACGTGGTTTGTGCTAGCTCCTTGAAACCAAACACAAGAAAGTAGTTCTATGTTTAAGGTTTGTTTCCTCTTGAAGTAGCCTTCAGCAGAAACTGTCGAAAAACACTTTCATTGAAAGGCGTTGCCAAGCTTTCAAAAAACTAAGAGTTTATTTAAATCTCAGCAAATATTTTTTTCTCCCAATTGTAATGATACTTGGTGCTAATGATCAGTACACCAAGCCAATTGGCTCCCCAATTGTCGTTCTTCAAGGTGAAGCGTTCGTTTCCAGTATCAGTTTGAATTTTCAGATTTCACTGTATTCACTCCTGTATTGATAGATGTAGTTGGAACTCTAAATCAAACACGGTTTGGGCTAGCTCCTTGAAGCATGACAAAACAAAGTAGTTCTAATTTCTATCTTTATGCTTTGTTTTCTTTTGAAGTAGCCCTCAGCAGAAACTGGTGGCAAACACTTTTATTGAAAGGGGTTGCCAAGCTTCAAAAAAAACTACGAGTTTCCTGAAATCTCAGCAAATACTTTTTCACACAATCTTGATGATATTTGGCAAGAGTAATCTGTACACTATGCCCACTGGGCTGCTCAAATTTCATTTTTCTAGGTTGAAGCATTTGTTTCCAGTTACAGTTTGAATTTTTTGGTTTCACTCTGTTTTCTCCTGTATTGATAGATGTAGTTGAAACTCTAAATCCAACACAGTTTGGGCTCGCTCTTTGAAACTTGACACAATAATGTACTTCTAAGTTGTATCTCTAAGGTTTGTTTCCTCTTGAAGCAGCCCTAAGCAGAGACTGGCATAAAACACTTTCATTGAAAGGGGTTGCCAAGCTTCCTAAAAACTACGACTTTCCTGAAATCTCAGCAAATATCTCCTCACACAATCTTGATGATACTTGGCATTTATGATCAGTACACTAAGCCTAATTTGCTGCCCAAATTTAGTTCTTCTAGGTTTAAGCGTTTGTTTCCAGTAACAGTTTGATTTTTTTGGTTTCACTCTCTTTTCTCCTCTATTGATTGATGTAGTTGGAACTCTAAATTAAACACGGTTTGTGCTAGCTCCTTGAAACTTAACACAAGAAAGTAGTTTTATGTCTATGGTTTGTTTCCTCTTGAAGTAGCCCTAAGCACAGACTGGTGAAAAACACTTTCATTGAAAGGGATTGCCAAACTTCCAAAAAATTAGAAGTTTCCTGAAATCTCAGCAAATATTTTATCAACAAATCTTGATGATACTTGGCGGTAATGAGCAGTACACCGTGCCCACGTGGCTTCCCAATTTTCGTTCTTCTAGGTTGAAGCGTTCGTTTCCAGTGACAGTTTTAATTTTTAGTTTTCACTATGTTTTTATCTATATTGATAGATGTAGTTGGAACTCTAAATCCAGAATGGTTTGTGCTAGCTCCTTGATACTTGACTCAATAAGCTAGTTCTACATTCTATCTCTCTTGTTTGTTTCCTCTTGAATTAGCCCTAAGCAGAGACTTGTGAAAAGCACTTGATTTGAAAGGGGTTGCTGAGCTTCCAAAAAACTATCAGTTTCCTGAAATCTCAGCAAATATTTTTTTACCCAATCTTGATGATACTTGGCAAGAATGATCAGTACACTAAACCCACTGTGCTGCCCAAATTTCTTTTTCTATGTTGAAGCATTTCTTTCCAGTAACAATTTCAATTTTTAGGTTTCATTCTGTTTTCTTCTCTATTGATAGATGTAGTTGGAACTCTAAATAAAACATGGTTTGTGCTAGCTCTTTGAAGCTTGATAAAATAAATTAGTTTTAAGTTGTATCTCTATGGTTTGTTTTCTCTTGAAGTAGTCGTAAGCAGAGACTGGCGAAAAGCAGTTTCATTTAAAAGGCGTTGACAAGCTTCCAAAAAACTAAGAATTTCCTTATATCACTGCAAATATTTCTTCACCCAATCTTGATGATTCTTGGTGGTAATGATCAGTACACTAAGCCCAATTTGCAGCGAATTTTTATTCTTTTAGGTTTAAGTGTTCGTTTTCAGTAACAGCTTGAATTTTAAGACTCACTCTGTTTTCTCCTCTATTCATAGATGTAGATTTAACCCTAAATCTCACACCGTTTGGGCTAGCTCCAGGAAACTTAACACAAGAAAGTAGTTCTAAGTTTTATCTCTATGGTTTGTTTCCTCTTGAATTTGCCCTGAGCCGAGACTGGCAAAAAACACTTTCATTGAAAGGGGTTGTGAAGCTTCCAAAAAACTATGAGTTTCCTGAAATCTCAGCAAATATTTTTTTCACCCAATCTTGATGATATTTGTTGGGCATGATCAGTACACCAAGCAAAAATGCCTTTCCAAATTTAGTTCTTCAATGTTCAAGCATTTGTTTCCAGGAACAGTTTGAACTTTTAGGTTTCACTCAGTTTTCTCCTCTATAGATAGATGTATTTGGAACTCTAAATCAAACACGGTTTTTGCTAGCTCCTTGAAACTTAGCACAAGAAAACAGTTCTAAGTTCTACCTATATGGTTTGTTTCCTCTTGAAGTAGCCCTTAGCAGAGACTAGCGAAAAACTCTTCATTGGAACGAGGTTGGTAAGCTTTCAGAAATCTACGAGTTTCCTGAAATATCAGCTAATGTTTTTAAAAACAATCTTGACAATACTTGGCGGTAATGATCAGTCCATCAAGCCCACTTGGCTACCGATATTTTGTTTATCTAGGTTGAGGTGTTCGTTTCCAGTAACTGTTTGAATTTTTTGGTTTCACTGTGTTTTTTTCTCTATTGATAGATGTAGTTGGAATGCTTAATCAAACACGGTTTGAGCCAGCTCCTTGAAACTTGACACAATAAAGTAGTTCTAAGTTCTATCTGTATGGCTTGTTTCCTCTTGAAGTAACCCTAAGAGGAGACTTGCGAAAAACACTTTCATTTGAAAGGGGTTTCCAAGCTTCCAAAAAACTACGAGTTTCCCGAAACCTCAGCAAATATTTTTTCACCCAATCTTAATGATACTTGGTGATATGATCAGTACACCAAGCCAAATTATTTCCCCAAATTTCGTTTTTCTAGGTTGAAGCGTTCGTTTCCAGTAACAGTTTGAATTTTTAGGTTTCAATCTCTTTTCTCCTCTCTATATAGATGTATTTGGAACTCTAAATCAAACACAGTTTGTGATAGCTCCTTGAAATGTAAGACAAGAAAGTAGTTCTAAGTTCTATCTTTATGGTTTGTTTCCTCTTGAAGTAGCCCTGAGCAGAGTCTGGCGAAATACACTTTCATTGAAAGGGGTAAACAAGCTTCCAAAAAACTACGAGTTTCTTGAAATCTCAGCAAATATTTTTTCACCCAATCTTGATGATACTTGGCGGGAATGATTAGTACACTATGCCCACTGGGCTGTCCAAATTTCGTTCTTCTAGGTTGAAACGTTCATTTCCAGTAATAGTTTCAAATTTTAGGTTTCACTCTGTTTTCTCCTATATTGATAGATGTAGTTGGAATGCTAAATTAAACACGGTTTGAGCTGGCTCCTTGAAACTTGATGAAATAATGTAGTTCTTAGTTCTATGTGTATGGTTTGTTTCCACTTGAAGTAGCCCTAAGCAGAGACTGGCGAAAAACACTTTCATTTGAAAGAGGTTGAAAAGCTTCAAAAAACTAGAAGTTACCTGATATCTCAGCTAAAATTTTTCTACCCAATCTTGATAATTCTTGGCAGTAATGATCAGAACACCAAGCACACTTGACTCCCCAAATTTCATTCTTCTTAGTTGAAGCATTCATTTCCAGTGACAGTTTCAAATTTCAAGTTTCACTGTGTTTTATCCTATGTTGATAGCTGTAGTTGGAACTCTAAATCAAACATAGTTTAAGTTATCTCTTTGAAACTTTACACAAAATAGTAGTGCTAAGTTTTGTCTGTATGGTTTGTTCCCTCTTTAAGTAGCCCTAAGCTGAGACTAGTGAAAAACACTTTCATTTGAAATGAGTTGACAAACTTCCAAAAAACTACGAGTTTCCTGAAATCTCACCAAATATTTTTTTCACCCAATCTTGATGATATTTTACAGGAATGATCAGTACACCAAGACCACTTTGTTCCCCAAATTTCGATCTTCTAGGTTGAAGCGTTTGTTTCTGGTTACTGTTTGAATTTTTAGGTTTCACTCTGTTTTCTCCTCTATTGTTACATGTAGTTGGAACACTAAATCAAACACGGTATGTGCTACTTCCTAGAGACTTAACACGAGAAAGTTGTTCTAAGTTCTCTCTTATGGTCTGTTTCTTCTTGATTTATCCCTAAGAAGAGAGTTGCAAAAAACACTTTCACTGAAAGGGGTTGCCAAGCTACCAAGAAACTAGGAGTATCCTGAAATATCAGCAAATATTTTTTTACCCAATCTTGATGATACTAGGCGGTAAAGATCAGTACACTAAGCCCACTTCGCTACCCAAAATTTGTTCTTCTAGGTTGAAGCATTTGTTTCCATCAACAGTTTCAATTTTCAGGTTTCACGCTGTTTTCTCCTATATTGATCGATGTAGTTGGAACGCTAAATCAAGCACGGTTTGTGCTAGCTCCTTGAGACTTCACACAACAAAGTAGTTCTACGTTCTATATGTATGGTTTGTTTCCTCTTGAAGTAGCCCTCTGCAGAGACTGGCGAAAAACCCTTTAATTTGAAAGGGGTTGCCAAGATTCCAAAAAATATCGAGTTTCCTGAAATCTCAGCAAATATATTTTCTTTCTTTATGTTTTTTTTTTTCTCTTGAATTAGCCCTAAGCAGAGACTGGCAAAAAACACTTTTATTTGAAATGGGTTGCCAAGCTTCCAAAAATCTACGAGTTTCCTAAAAACTGTGCAAATATTTTTTCACCCAATCTTGATGATACTTGATGGTAATGATCAGTATACTAAGCCCACTTGGCTGCCCAAATTTTGTTCTTCTTGGTTGAAGGGTTTGTTTCCAGGAAAAGTTGGAATTTTTAGGTTTCACTCTGTTTTTTCCTCTATTGATAGATGTAGTTGCAACACTAAATCAAACACGATTTGTGGTAGCTCCTTGAAACTTGACACAAGAAAGTAGTTCTAAGTTCTATCTCTATGGTTTATTTCCTCTTGAAGTAGTCCTCAGAAGAGACTGGCAAAAAACACTTTCATTGAAAGTATTTGCAAGCTTCCAAAAAACTACAAGTTTCCTGAAATCTCAGCACATATTTTTTCACCCAATCTTGATGATACTTGCCTGTAATGATAAGTCAACATAGCCCAGTTGGCTTCACATATTTCGTTCTTCTAGGTTGAAGCGTTAGTTTCCAGTGACAGTTTGAATTTTTAGGTTTCACTCTGATTTTTCTTCTATTGATAGATGTAGTTGAAACTCTAAATCACACAAGGTTTGTGCTAGCTACTTGAAACTTGACACAATAAAGTAGTTCTAAGTTCTATCTGTATGGTTTGCTTTCTCTTGATGTAGCCCTAAGCAGAGACTGGCGAAAAACACTTTCATTTGTAAGGGGTTGCCAAGCTTCCAAAAAACTACGAGTTTCCTGAAATCTCAGCGAATATTTTTTCAACCAATCTCGATGATACTTGATGGTAATAATCAGTACACTAAGCCTATTTCGCTGCCCAAATTTTGTCCTTCTAGGTTGAAGCGTTCGTTTCCAGTAACAGTTTAAATATTTAGGATTCACTCTTGTTTTCTCCTCTATTGATAGTTGTAGTTGAAAAGCATAATCAAACACGGTTTGAGGTAGCTCCTTGAAAATTGACAAAATAAAGTAGTTCTAAGTTCTTTCTTAATTGTTTGCTTCCTCTTGAAGTACCCCTAAGCAGAGAATGGCGAAATCACACTTTCTTTGAAAGGGGTTGCCAAGCTTCCGAAACCCTACGAGTTTCCTGAAATATCAGCAAATATTTTTTCACCCAATCTTGATGATACTTGGCGGTAATGATCAGTACACCAAGCCCACTTGTCTCCCCAATTTACTTTCTTCTAGCTTGAAGCATTTGTTTCCAGTAACAGTTTGAATTTTCAGATTTCACTTTGTTTTCTCCTCTATTGATAGATGTAGTTGGAAATTTAAATCAAAAGCGGTTTGTGCTAGATTTTTGAACTTAACAAAATAAAGTAGCTTTAAGTTGTTTTCTAGGTTGAAGCGTTCGTTTACAGTAACAGTTTGAATTCTCAGGTTTCACTTTTTTTTCTCCTATATTGACAAATGTAGTTAGAATGCTAAATCAAACACGGTTTTAGCTAGCTCCTTATAACTTGACACAATAAAGTAGTTCTCAGTTGTATCTGTATGGTTTGTTTCCTCTTGAAGTAGCCCTAAGCAGAGACTGGCAAAAAACTCTTACATATGAAAAGGGTTGACAAGCTTCAAAAAAAGTACAAGTTTCATGAAATCTCAGAAAATGTTTTTTTGCCCAATTTGATGATACTTGGTGGTAATGATCAGAACACCAAGCCCACTTGGCTCCCCAAGTTTCGTTCTTCTAGGTTGAAGCCATCGTTTCCAGTAACAGTTTGAATTTTCAGGTTTCACTCTGTAATGTCCTCTATTGATAGATGTAGTTGAAACTGTAAACCATACGAGGTTTGTGCTAGCTACTTGAAACATAACAGAACAAATTAAGGCTAAGTTCTATATTTATGGTTTGTTACATCTTGAAGTAGACATCAGCAGAGACTGGTGAAAAACACTTTCATTGAATGGGGTTGCCAAGCTTACATAAAACTACGAATTTCCTGAAATCTCAGCAAATAAATTTTCAACTAATCTTGATGATACATGGCG
Source organism: Callospermophilus lateralis (assembly GCF_048772815.1). Classification (NCBI taxonomy): domain Eukaryota; kingdom Metazoa; phylum Chordata; class Mammalia; order Rodentia; family Sciuridae; genus Callospermophilus; species Callospermophilus lateralis. The sequence goes on along the minus strand of NW_027514466.1, from coordinate 894,777 downwards.
GTAATGATCAGTACACTAAGCCCACTTGGCTGCCCTAATTTCGTTCTTCTAGTTTGAAGAGTTTGTTTCTAGTAACAGTTTGAATTTTCAGTTTTCACTCAGTTTCATTCTCTACATATACATGTAGTTGGAACTCTAAATCAAACACGGTTTGTTCTAGCTCCTTGAATATTGACACAATAAGGTAGTTTTAAATTGTATTTTTATGGTTTGTTTTATCTTGAAGTAGCCCTCAGTAGAGACTGGCAAAAAACACTTTTATTTGAAAGTGGTTGATAAGCTTCCAAAAAACTACGAGTTTCCTGAAATCTCATCAAATACTTTTTCATCCAATCTTGATGATACTAATCTGTAATGATTAGTACACCTAGACCACTTGGCTCCCCAAATTTCATTCTTCTAGGTTGAAGCAATCATTTCCAGTATCAGTTTGTATTTTTAGGTTTTACTCTGTTTTTTGCTCTAACGATAGATGTAGTTGAAAATCTATATCAAACAGGGTTTGTACTAGTTCCTTGAAACATAACACAAGAAAGTAGTTCTAAGTTCTATCTCAATGTATTTTTCCTCTTGAAGTAGGCCTCAGCAGAGACTGGTGGAAAACAGTTTCATTGAAAGGGTTTGCCAAGCATCCAAAAAACTATGAGTTTCCTGAAATCTCAGCAAATATTTTTTCACCAAATCTTGATGATATTTTGCGGGAAGGATCAGTACACAAAGCTTAATTGGCTGCCCAAATTTCATTCTTCTAGGTTGAAGTGTTCATTTCCAGGAACAGTTTCAATTTTTAGATTTCACTCTGTTTTCTTCTATATTAATAGACGTATTTGGAATGCTAAATAAAACACGGTTTGTGCAAGCTCCTTGAAACTTGAAACAATAAAGTAGTTTTAATTTCTATCTTTATGGTTTGTTTTCTCTTGAAGTAGCCCTCAACAGAGACTGGCGAAAAACACTTTCATTGAAAGGGGTTGCAAGCTTCCAAAAAACTACAAGTTCTTTGAAATCTCGGCAAATATTTTTTCACCCAATCTTGATGATTTTTGGCTGTAATGATAAGTAAATGTAGCCCAGTTGGCTTCACAAATTTCGTTCTTCTAGGTTGAAGTGTTCGTTTCCAGTGACAGTTTGAATTGTTAGGTTTCACTCTGATTTTTCTTCTGTTGATAGATATAGTTGGAACTCTAAGTCAAACAAGGTTTGTGCTAGATCCTTGAAACTTGACACAGTGAGGTAGTATTTAGTTGTATTTTTATGTTTTTTTTTTACCTTGAAGTACCCCTCAGCAGAGACTGGTGAAAAACACTTTCATTTGAAAGTGGTTGACAAGCTTCCAAAAAACTACGAGTTTCCTGAAATCTCAGCAAATACTTTTTCACCCAATCTTGATGATACTGATCTGTAATGATAAGTACACTTAACCCACTTGGATCCCCAAATTTCGTTCTTCTAGGTTGAAGCAATCATTTGCAGGAACAGTTTGTATTTTTAGGTTTCACTCTGTTTTTTGCTCCAATGATAGATGTCGTTGAAAATCTATATCAAACACGGTTTGTATTAGTTTCTTGAAACATAACACAAGAAAGTAGTTCTAAGTTCTATCTCTATGTATGTGTCCTCTTGAAGTAGGTCTCAGCAGAGACTGGCGGAAAACACTTTCATTGAAAGGGGTTGCCACGCTTCCAAAAAACTATGAGTTTCCTGAAATCTCAGCAAATATTTTTTCACCAAATCTTGATGATACTTTGCAGGAAGGATCAGTACACAAAGCTTAATTGGCTGCCCAAATTTCATTCTTCTAGGTGAAGTGTTCGTTTCCAGTAACAGTTTCAATTTTTAGGTTTCACTCTGTTTTCTCCTATATTAATAGACGTATTTGTAATGCTAAATAAAACACCGTTTGAGGAAGCTCCTTGAAACTTGACACAATAAAGTAGTTCTAAGTTCTATCTTTATGGTTTGTTTCCTCTTGAGGTAGCCCTCAGCAGAGACTGGCGAAAAACACTTTCATTGAAAAGGGTTGCAAGCTTCCAAAAAACTACAAGTTTCCTGAAATCTCAGCAAATACTTTTTCACCCAATCTTGATGATACGTGGCTGTAATGATATGTAAACGTAACCCAGTTGGCTTCCCAAATTTCATTCTTTAGGTTGAAGCGTTCGTTTCCAGTGACAGTTTGAATTATTAGGTTTCACTCTTGTTTTTCTTCTCTTGATATATGTAGTTGGAACTCTAAATTAAACAAGGTTTTTGCTAGCTCCTTGAAGCTTGACACAATAAAGTACTTCTAAGTTGTATCTGTATGGTTTGTTTCCTCTTGAAGTAGCCTTAAGCAGAGACTGGCAAAAAACACTTTCAATTGAAAGGGGTTGCCAAGCTTCCAAAAAACTTCTAGTTTCTTGAAATCTCATCAAATATTTTTTTAACCCAATCTTGATGATACTTGGCAGGAATGATTACTACACTAAGCCCTCATGGCTTTTCTAATTTCGTTTTTCTTTGTTGAAGCGTTTGTTTTCAGTAACAGTTTCAATATTTAGGTTCCACTCTGTATCCTTCTATATTGATAGATGTAGTTGGAACGTTAAGTCAAAAACAGTTTAAGCTAGCTCCTTGAAACTTGACACAGTAAAGTAGTTCTAAGTTCTATCTCTATGGTTTGTTTCCTCTTGAAGTAGCCCTAAGCAGAGGCTGGAGAAAAACACTTTCATTGAAAGGGGTTGCCAAGCTTCAAAAAAACTACAAGTTTCCTGAAATCTCAGTGAATGTTTTTTCACCCAATCTTGATGATAATTGGCGGTAATGATCAGTGCACTAAGCCTACTTGGCTACCCAAATTTTGTCCTTCTAGGTTGAAGCGTTCATTTCCAGTAACAGTTTAAATATTTAGGTTTCAACTCTATTGATAGACGTAGTTAAAGCTCTAAATCAAACGCGGTTCGTGCTAGCTCTTTGAAATGTGACAAAATAATGTAGTTCTAAGTTCTATATGTATGGTTTGTTTCCCCTTGAAGTAACCCTCAGCAGAGACTGGCGAAAAACCCTTTTATTGAAATAGGTTGGCAAGCATCCAAAAAACACTATCATTTGAAAGGGCTTGCCAAGCATCTTTAAAACTACGAGTTTCCTGAAAACTCAGCAAATATTTTTTCACCCAATTTTGATAATACTTGGAGGGAATTTTCAGTTCACTAAGCCCACTTGGCTGCCCAAATTTCATTTGACTTGGTTGAAGTGTTCGTTTCCAGTAACAGTTTCAATTTTTAGGTTTCCCTCTGTTTTCTCCTATATAGATCGATGTAGTGAGAACGCTAAATCAAACACGGTTTGAGCTAGCTCTTTGAAACTTGACACAATAATGTAGTTCTAAGTTCTATCTGTATGGTGTATTTTCTCTTGAAGTAGCCCTAAACAGAGACTGGCAAAAAACACGTTCATTGAAAGGGGTTTCCAAGCTACCAAAAAACTACGAGTTTCCTGAAATCTCAGCAAATATTTTTTCACCCACGCTTGATATACTTGAAGGGAATATTCAGTACACAAAGCCCACTTGGCTGCCCAAATTTTGTTCTTCTAGGTTGAAGCGTTCATTTCAGTAGCAATTTGAAATTTAGGTTTTACTCTGTTTTCCCCCTCTATTGATAGATATAGTTGGAACTGTAAATCAAACACAGTTTGGGCATTCTCCTCGAAACTTGACACAATAAAGTAGTTCTAAGTTCTATCTCTATGGTTTCTTTCCTCTTGAGGTAGCTATAAGCAGAGACTGGTGACCAACACTTTCATTGAAAGGGGTTATTGAGCTTCCATAAAACTACGAGTTTCCTGAAATCTCATCAAATATTTTTTAATCCAATATTGATGATACTTGGCAGGAATGATTAGTACACTAAGCCCACTTGGCTTCCCTAATTTCGTGTTTTTGCTTGAAGCGTTTGTTTCCAGTAACAGTTTCAATTTTTAGGTTTCACTCCGTATCATCCTATATTGATAGATGTAGTTGGAACGTTAAGTCAAACACGGTTTAAGCTAGCTCCGTGAAGCTTGACACAGTAAAGTAGTTCTAAGTTCTACATCTATGGTTTGTTTCCTCTTGAAGTAGCCCTAATCAGAGACTGGAAAAAAACACTTTCATTGAAAGGGTTTGCCAAGCTTCCAAAAAACTACGAGTTTCCTGAAATCTCAGCAAATATTTTTTCACTCAATCTTGATGATATGTGGTAATAATGATCAGTACATCAAGCCCACTTGGCTCCCCAACTTTTATTTCTCTAGGTTGAAGCGTTCGTTTCCAGTAAGAGTTTGAATTTCTAGGTTTCAGTCTGTTTTCTCCTCTTGAAACTTAACACAAGAAACTAGTTTTAAGTTCTATCTCTATGGTTTTTGTTTTTTTCTTTTTGAAGTAGCCAACAGCAGAGACTGGCGAAAAACGCTTTCATTGAAAGGGGTTGACAAGCTTACAAAATACTACGAGTTTCCTGAAATTGTAGCAAATATTTTTACAACCAATCTTGATGGCACTTGGCAGTAATGATTAGTACACCAAGTCCACTTGGCTCCTCATATTTCATTCTTCTAGGTTGAAGGGTTCATTTCCAGTAACAGTTTCAGTTTAGGTTTCACTCTGTTTTCTCCTCTCTTGGTAGATGTAGTGGGAACTCTAAAACAAACACGGTTTGTGCTAGGTCCTTGAAACTTGACACAATAAAGTAGTTCTTAGTTCTATCTCTATGTTTTTTTTCTCTTGAAGGAGCCCTCAGCAGACTGGCAAAAAACACTTTAATTGAAAAGGGTTGCCAAGCATCCAAAAAACTACGAGTTTCCTGAAATCACAGCAAATATTTTTTCACCCAATCTTGATGACATTGAGCGGGAATGATCAGTAAACTAAGCCCAGTGGGCTGCCCTAATTTTTTTTTTCTGAGTTGAAGCGATCGTTTCCAGTAACAGTTTCAATTTTTTGGTTTCACTCTATTTTCTGTTATATTGATAGATGTAGTTGGAATGCTAAATCAAACACGGTTTGAGCTAGCTCCTTGAAGCTTGACACAATAAAGTAGTTCTATGTTATATCTGTATGGTTTGTGTCCTCTTGAAGTAGCCCTAAGCAGAGAATGGCATTGTTCTAGGTTGAAGCATTCATTTCCAGTAACTATTTGAATATTCAGGTTTCACTCTGTTTTCTCCTCTATTGACAGATGTAGTTAGAACTCTAAATCAAACGCGGTTTGTGCTAGCTTCTTGAAATTTGACACAATAAATTAGTTCTATCTGTATGGTTTGTTTCCTCTTGAAGTGGCCCTAAGCAGAGACTGGCGAAAAACACTTTCATTGAAAGGGGTTGCCAAGCTTCCAAAAAACAAAGAGTTTTTTGGAATCTCAGCAAATATGTTTTCACCCAAACTTTATGATACTTGGCGGTAATGATCAGTACACTAAGCCCACTTGGCTGCTCAAATTTTGTTTTTCAAGGTTGAAGCGTTCGTTTCCAGTGACAGTTTGAATTTTTAGGTGTCACTCTGTTTTCTCGTCTATTGATAGATGTAGTTGGATCTCTAAATCAAACACGGTTTGTGCTAGCTTTTTGAAACTTGACACAATAATGTAGTTCTAAGTTCTATCTGTATAGTTTGTTTCTTCTTGAAGTAGACCTAAGAGAGACTGGCAATAAACACTTTCATTTGAAAGAGGTTGACAAGCTCCCAAAAAAGTACAAGTTTCCTGAAATCTCAGCAAATAGATTTTCACCCAATCTTGATAATACTTGACATTAATGATCACTATACCAAGCCACCTTGCCGTCTCTAATTTTGTTCTTTTAGGTTGAAGCATTCATTTCCGGTAACTGTTTGAATTTTTAGGTTTCATTCTGTTTTCTCCTCTATTGATAGATGTAGTTGGAACTCTAAATCAAACACGGTTTGTGCTAGCTCCTAGAAACTTAACACAAGAAAGTTATTCAAAGTTCTATGTCTATGGTCTGTTTCCTCTTGAAGTAGCCCTAAGAAGAGACTGGCGAAAAACGCTTTCATTTGAAAGGGGTTGCCAACCTTTGAAAAAAATAGAGTTTCCTGAAATATCAGCAAATATTTTTTCACCCAATCTTGATGATACTTGGGAGCAATGATCAGTACACCAAGCCCACTTGGCTCCCCAATTTTCATTTTTCTAGATTGAAGTGTTCGTTTCCAGTACAGTTTGAATTTTCATTTTTCACTCTGTTTTCTCCTCTATTGATAGATGTAGTTGGAACTCTCAATCAAACGCGGTTTGTGCTAGCTCCTTGAAACTTGACACAATAAAGTAGTTCTAAGTTCTATCTGTATGTTTTGTTTCTTCTTGAAGTAGTCCTAAGAGAGACTGGCAATAAACACTTTCATTTGAAAGGCGTTGACAAGCTTCCAAAAAATAACTATAGTCCAAACTCTAGCTCTAACTCTATCCATTATCCTAAACATAACCCTAAACCTAATGCTAAACCTAGCGCTAAACCTAACCCAGACCCTAACCCTAACTCTATCCCTAGCACTGATTCTAACCTGAAGCCTCAGCTTAGCAATAACACTTACTCAATGCCTGATCCTTACCCTTAACCTAACCTTAAAAATAAGGTAAGCCTGCCTTAATCCTAAACTTAAAACTAGACTTAACCTTAGCTCTAACCCCACCAATTCCCCTAAACCTAATCATAAAAATCACAAAAAATTTAGCCCTAAACCTAAAACTACCCTAACCCTAACTGTAAACCTAACCCTGACCTAACAATAAACCTAACCTTTGCCATAGTCCTAACACTAGATCAACTATAACAATTATGTTAAATTTAACACTAACCCAAGCCTAAACTTAAATCTATCTCTAACACTAACTTGATATCTAAACCAGACAATTACCTTAACCCTAATTATAAACCTAGTCCTAACCCTACACCTAATCCTAAACCAAACCCTATCCTTAGCACTAAACCTAGTTCAAACCCTAACCCATACCCTAACGTAATCTTATCCTTAACCATAACCATAACCCTAACTCTAACCTAATCCTAAACATAACCCTAGCCCTAACCCTTGCTCTAACCCTATCCATTACCCTAATGATAACCATAAACCTAATGCTAACCCTAGGGCTAACCCTAACCCTATCCACTACCCTAAACCTAATCTGAGCCCTAAACCTTACTTGAAGTCTAAATTTATCCTTATCCATTACCCTAACCCTAACTGAAACTTAATGCTAATTTGAGCCATGACCCTAAAACTCAACCTAACCCAAACCCGAAACCTGACTTTGACTATTACAATACCCCTAGCTTTCAACTTGAATGTCAAATGAAACCTAACTCTTAAACGAGACCTAGCCATAAATTTACCTGAAAACTATCCTTAAACATAACCCTAGACCTGATTTTAGCCCTAGCCATTATTTTTGCCATAACCCTAACACAAATGGTAGCCCTCATTCTAGCCCTATACCTAGACTTGGTCATAACCCGAACCCTAACTGTAGCCCTATTTCTAATTTTATCCATTTCCATAATTCTGAACCTTGCTATAACCCCATCCCTTTCACCAAATCTAAACTTAACTCTACCTCTAGTATTAACCCTTACAATAATTCTAGACCTGATCCTAGCCCTAATTTAGCCCTAACCCTACCACTAGCACTAAGACTAACTCTAACTCACACCCTATCCGTATTCCTAGATCTAATACTATCCCTTAACATACCCTAACACTTGCCCTAACCTTAGCCCTAACACAAGTCCTAACCCTAACCCTAGAACTAACCATAACTCTAAGTCCAAACCTAACCATTAGCATAAACCTCACACTAACACTAGCCTTAACAATAACACTAATCCTAAAACTAGCCCTAATCTAGTTCAAGCCCTAACACCAAATCAAGACATTGCCCTAACCCTAATCCTTAACCTAATCTAAAACCTAATGATACTCCTAGCCCTAACTTTAGCCCTAATTCCAGTCCTAATCTAACCTAAAACTAACCTTGAGCCTGACTCTGACCTTATACTAACCCTAGCTCTGATATCACCCTAAAAGTAGACTTAATCCTAAAATTAGAACTATCCCTAATGGTAACCCAAAAAGTAGCCCTAATGATAACTCTAGTTCTTACATTAGTCATAGCCCTAATACTAGCCCTAACTTAACCCAAAACCTAGCCCTAAACTCAGCCTTGCCCCTTGTTTTAACCCTAAACCTACCCTTGCACTAACAATTACCTTAAACCTATGTGTATCCCTAAAACTTGCCCTAAATCTAAACCTAACTCTAGACATTATCCTAACCATAATCCTAGCACTAACTCTAGCTTTAAACCTATCAATTATCTAAACATAACCGTAACCCTAATGCTAACCCTAGTCCTAAGCTTAACCATAATCCTAAACCTAGACATGACACTAACCCTAACTGTCCCCCTAGCCTTAACCATAGCTCAAACCCTAACACTTACCCTAAACCTAACCCTAACACTAACCCTAGGCCTAACCCTAACCCAAACCCTAGCCTAATCCTAGTCATAACCATAGCCCTAAACCTAACCATTACTCCAACAGAAGCCTAAAACAAATATAGATCTAAACATAGCTCTAACCCCAACCATTACCCTAACTGTAACTATAAACATCATGATAACACTAGCCCTAACCCTAAACCTACTCTAACCCTAACTGTAAAGTTAACCCTAGTCCTAACTCTAAACCTACACTAAGCCTAACTGTAAACCTAACCCTAGACCTAACCGTAAAATAACACTTGCCAAAATCCTAATCCTAGCTCAAACCCTAACACTTACCCTAAACCAAACCCTAACACGAACCCTAGGAGTAACCCAAACCATAGCCCTAATCCTAACCTTAACCTAAGCCCTAATGCTAGAACTGAACCTATTCATTTGGTTAGCCTAAACCAAATGCTAACCCTAGGTCTAACATTAACCCTATTTCTAACAATAACCCTATATATTGCTCTAAAACTAATCTGAACTGTAAACCTAACTCTATCCATTACTGTAACCCCAAACAAAACCTAATGCTAACTGAGCCCTAGCCTTAAACCTTAACCCAAACCCAACTGTAACCCATACTCTGACACTAATAATAACCTAGCTACATACCTGAACCCTACACTAGACCTAACCCTTACACTAGACCTAGCCATAAACCTATCCCTAACCCTATCGATAACCATAACCCTAGACCTGACATTATCCCTACCCTAATCCTAGCCCTAACCTTAACACAAACCCTAGCCCTCATCCTGTGCCTAAACCTAGACTTAATCCTAACCCTCGCCCTCACCCTAGCCAAATACCTAAATATAACATCGCCCTAGAACTGAACCTAGCTATATAACCCCATCTCTTTTCCTAAAACTAACCCTAACACTAGCCCTAATATAGGGCTAACACTAACACTAATCATAGTGCTAATACTAGCCCTATTTGAACCCTAAACTTAACCCTACCTCTAACCCTAGCCCTCAGACTAACTCTAAATCACACCCTAGCCCTATTTCTATTTATAACCCTATTATAAATGGTAGGGTTATATGGTAACACCATAACCCTCACAATAGTCCTAACCTGAGCCATTAACCTAACCATAGCCCTAACCCTACAACTAAACATAACTCTAAATCTAACCCTAATCTTAAACCTAAACCTTGTTCTAAAACTAGCTCTAAAACTATTGCTAATCATAAATCTAGCCCTAATCCAAGACCTAGCCCTAAAACAAAACATAGCCATTACTCTAACCCTAAACCTTAACCTAAATCAAACCCTAACCCATAAGTAGCCATAACCTAAGCTCTAATTCGAGTCCTAGGCCTAAAACTAACCCTCACCCTGACTCATATCCAAACACATACCCTAGCTCTAAATATCACCCTAAACCTAAAATTAATGCTAAAACTAGACCTAGCCAAAACCCTAACCCTAAAACTGACCATAATCATAACCCTAGTTCTTACATTGGCCTTAGCAAAACCCTAGCCCTAACTCTAACACAAGAAGAGCCAAAATCCGAGACCTATCACAAGATTTAATCTTAACCCTAACCCTAAAACTAGCCTTAAACTTAACCCTAATCCAAGCCCTAACCCTAGCTCTAATCTTATCCATTACCCTAAACAAAATCTTATTCATAATGCTAACTCTAGTCCTAATCTTAATCTCTAGCCTAACCCAAGCAACAACCTATTACGAGTTCTAACAGTAGCCCTCATTCTAGATCTAACCCTAACCCAAAACCTCACCCTAACCATCACCCTTATTCTAACCCTAACACTAATAATAGGTCTAAACCTGACCGTAAACTGAAACCGAAACCTGAAACTACCCCTACCAGTAAACTTATACATAAACCTAACTCTAACACTAGCCCTAGACCTAAATCTAATCCCCAATCTACTTATTACTCAAGCCCTTGACCTAAACAAAAACATAGTGCTAGCCCTAACCAGAAACCTTGACATAAAACAGACACTAACCCTACCAGAAGACCTAACCCTAGTCCTATTCTGGTTCCACCCTAACACAAACTTTTACCTGAATACTGGCTGTGACACTAACATTAAACCTAGCTCTAAACCTGAACTTAAACTTAAACCTTAATCTAACACTAGACTTAGCCATAAACCTAATCTGAAAACTAGCTCTAATAAGAACCCTAGATCTTACATTACATATAGCACTAACCCTAGGCTTAAAACTAACAGAAAACTTAAATAACCCTAACAATAAATGGGACCTAAACCTACCCTAAGAATAACCCTCACACTAACCCTAACCATAGTCCTAACCCTAACCCTACCTCTCACCTTAGTCCAAACCCTAGCTCAAAGCCTAAACCTTAGCCTAAACATAAGTCTAGCACTATCCCTAAACATAACCTTAACCATAGCCCTAATCTTAACCTTAACAATAGACCTAACACTAGCTCTAACCTTAGCCATTACCCTAACTGTAACCCTAATGATAACCCTATCGCTAACTAAAACCTTAACCCAAACCATAAACCTAACCCTAGACCTAACCCTAAACCTAAATCTTGTCATAGCCTTAACCCTAACTCAAACCCTAACTCTTACCCTAAAGCCAACAGTAAACTTGGCCCTAAAACTAAACTTAAACGTAAACCTAACCTCAACCATAAAGCTAAACTTACATCTAACCCAATATATTACCCTCAACCTAATTCTAACACTAATGAATACCCTAGCCCTAACCCTAAACCTAACTCTGACAATAACACTAAACCGAACCCTCATCATAGACCTAACTCTAGCTCAAAACCTAAACTTTAGCCTAAATATAACCCTAACCCTAACCCTAAGTTAGTGTTACTAGCCCTAACCCAAAACCTAACCTAACTCTATCCTAATCCTAACCTAACCCTAGTCCTAAACATAGATCTAACCCTATATATTATCCTTATGATAATCCTAAACCTAATGCCAACCCTAGGCATAACCCTAACCCTTTTGCTAATCCTAAAGCTTTCCATTGCCCTAAAGCTACTCTGAAACCTAAACCTAATCCAGTCAATTACCCTAATCCTAAATCTAACCCTAATGCTCATTTGAGCCCTATCCCTAAACCTTAACCTAAAACAAACCATGACCCTGATCCTGACCCTAAAAATACACGTAGCTCTAAACCTGACCCTTACCCTAAGCCTAACACTTACACTAGACATAGACACAAACCTAACCCTAAATCTATCCCTAACTGTAACACTATACCTGACATTAGCCCTAGCCCTAATTCTATACCTAACCCTACAACAAACCCTAGCCCTCATCATAGGCAAAAACCTAGCTTTATTCATAACCCTAACCCTAACCATAGCCCTAACCCTAATTCTAACCCTCACCTTACCTCTAAACTTAGCTATAACACCATACCTTATCCTAAAATTAATTATAACCCTAGCCCTAACACTAGGCCTAAGCTGAACACTTACTGTAGCCTTAATCCCAGCCATAACTTAGCCCTATCCCTAAAACTAATCAAAACCCCTAGGCCTAAGACTAATTCTAAATCTCACTGTAGCTTTAGGCCTAGTTCTAACCCTATCAGTTACTGTAACCATAACCCTAGCCCTAACCATTGCCCTATAGTTAGACCTAGCCCTAATCCTAGATGTAATGCTAAATCCAAATCTAACCATAACCCAAAGTCTAAGCCTAACACTAACACTATCCCTAACCCTAATAATAATCTTATAACTAGCCCAACCCTAAACCTAGGACTAAAAAAAACTGAACAACAGCCCTAAACCTAAACCTTAAGTTAAACCAAATTCTAACACTACACCTAGAAATAACCCTAGGCCTAATTCGAGTCCTGACCATAACCTTAAATTTACCCTGACCCTGACTCATATTCTAACACTGACCCTAGCTCTAAAGACCACCCTAAACTTAAACCAAAAGCTAACAGTAAACCTAGCTCTAATTTAAGTCATAACACCAACCTTAAAGCTAACCGTGACCCTGACTGATATCCTAATGGTCACCCTATCTCTGAACACAGCCTTTACCTAAAACTGAACACTAACAGTAACACTAGCCCTTATTTGAGTCCTAAACCTAACCCTAAAACTAACCCTGATGCTGACGCACATCCTAACAATAAACCTAGCTCTAAATATTACCCTGACCTCAAACCTAAAACTAACAACATTAGAGTTACCCGAAACCCTAAACCTAAAACTAACCCTAATTGTAACCCTGGCTTTTACATTAGCCAATGCCCAAATCTAGCCCTAACCCTAACACAAAAACTAGCCCTATTCCGAGCTCTAAACCTATTTTTAACGCTAACCCTAACCCTAACTCTAGCATTAACTCTAGCTCTAAGGCTATACCTTAACCTAAGAAAAACCCTAACCCTAATTGTAACCCTAGAACTACTTCTTATCTTTAGGCTAACGAAAACTCTAATTCTATTAATAATCGTAACCCTAGCCCTCATTATAGCTCTAAACTTATCCCAAACCCTAACACTAACCCTGACCCTTATTCTGACGCTAACACTAACCCTAGGTCTAAAACTGACCCTTTCCCTAGACCAAACCCTAACACTAGCCCTAGACATAAACCAAATCCTAAATCTAGCATTAACTTTAGTCCTAGACCTAAAAATAAACCTAGCCCTAGACCTAACAATAATCCTTAACATAACTCAAATACGAACCCTAACCATAGACCTAAACATAGTCCGATTTCTAGATTTAACACTCACACTAACTCTAACCAAAACAATGACCCGACCTTTAGAGTAAACCCATCTCTAAATCTGACCCTATCCGAAAATCTAAACCTAAGACTAGACATAGCCATAACCCTATCCCTACAACTAGTGCTCAACATAACCCTAGCTCTTACATTCCCATAGCCCTAATCCTAGGCCTGAACCTAACACAAAACCTAGAGCTTATCCTAGGCCTTAAGCATTACCCTAACCCTAGCCGTAACCCTAACCTAACCCTCACCTTAGACGTAATCCTAGCTCAAAGCCTAAACACTACTCTAAACATAAACCTACAACTATTCTTCAATCTAACTCTAACTCCAGCCCTAATCCTAAACTTAACTGTATCCCAAAACCTAGCTCTAAACTTACCAATTACTCTAAACATAAACCTAAACTTATTGATAATCCTAGGCTTAATGCTAAACCTAAACCTAACAGGGAAGACTAAACCTAGACCTAATCTTAAACATCATACTTTGCATAACCTAACCCTAGCTCAAACCCTAAATCTTAGTATAAACCTAAACATATCTATAATCTTAACTCTAAGCCTAAGCCACAATCTAACAATAAACATAGCCCTAAATCTATGTCTAATCTTATACATTACCCTAACCCTAACCCTATCCCTAATGTTGTAACTAGCCCTAATCCCAACCCTAACCCTATGAGTACTATATTCTTATCCCTATAAGTAACCGTAAAACTAACTCTCACCATAGCCCTAACCCTAGCTCAAAACCTAACCCTTATGCTAAACAAAAAGCATGTCCCTAATTTTAATCCTAGCCCTAACTCTAATTCAAGAACAATTCCAAACCATAAACATACTCCTAAACTTAGCTCTAATCCTTTCCATTATACTAACCATAACCCTTACCCTAATGCAAACCCTAGGCCTAACCTTAAACCTTTCACAAACGCTCACCCTGTCAATTATTCTAAACTTAATATGAACTCTAAATAAAACCGTATCATTACTTTAACCCACACCCTAGTGCTAATACAAGCCCAAAACCTAAAACCTAACCTGAACCAAACTCTAACACTGACCCTGATCCTAATAAATCTCCTAGCTCTAAAGCCAATTTTAACACTAAACCTAAGCCTTAAACTGGACCTATTCATAACCCTAATCCTAAAACTATTCCCAACTGTAAGCTTAGTCCTGGCATTAGCCATAGCCCTAATTCTAGCCCTAAACATAACACAAACCCGAGCCCTTATCCTAGCCCTAATCCTAGCCTTAATCCTAGTCATTAAGCAAACTTTAGGCCTAAGTCAAAAACTAAACTAATCTTAGCTCTAATTTAGTCCTATTCCTAACCCTAGCCCTAAAACTAACACTAACTCTCACCCTATTCGCATCCCTAGTTCTAACCCTATTTCTTACCAGAAAACTAATCCTAGCCCTAAACCCAGCCCTAACCCTTTCCCTATCATTAGTTCTAGCCCTAACCTACATCTAATTTTAACTCTAAATCAAACATAACCCTAAGCCTAACCTTAAACCTAAACCTAACTCTAAATCTAACTTTATATCTAGCCCTAAAACAAAACCGAGCCATAGCCTAAACCTTAACCTAAACCAACCCTTAACCCTAACCCTAACCTTAGCTCTAATTCTAGTTTTAAGATGAAAACTTCAACTAACACTGAATCTGACACTGACCATAATACTAACCCTAGTCTAAACATCACCCTAACCCTAATCCTAAACCTACCACTAGACCTACCACAAACTCTAACCCTAAATTTAACCTTAATTGTAACCCTGGTACTTACATTACCCTTACTTATAACCCTAGCAGTAACTTAACCCAAAACCTAGCACTAATCTAAGCTCTAATTCAAGTTTTCACACTAACTCTAATCCTAAACCTAGCCCTAATCAAAACCATAACCCTAGCCCTTACCCAAACTCTAACCCTATTTATTGCCGTAACCATAACCCTACGCCTAAACCTAACCCTATCCCTAATCCTAAACCTATGCGTTATTCTAAACCAAACCTAAACCCTAACTTTAATTGTATCATTACACTAACACTAACCATAAAGCTAATTTGAGCCCTAACTTTAAACCTTAACCTATCCCAAACTTCTAACCCACACCTTGACCCTAATACTATGCTTACCTCTAAACCTGACCCTAACGCTAAACCTACCCTTACATTACATGTAGCCGTAAATCTAACCCTAAAACTATCTTTAATCATAACCCTAGATCTCATATTAACCCTAGAACGAATCCTAGCCCTAAACCTGAAATGAACAATAGCCCTAATCCTAGCCCCAAAGCTAGTCTTAATAATAACCCTAAACATATCCATAGCCCTAACCCTAATTCTAACCCTCACTCTATCTCTAAACCTATCTATAATGCCATTCCTTACCCTAAACTTAACCCTAACACTAAGCATCACTCTAGGTCTAAGGTGAACACTAACCCTAGCCCTAATTCTAGCCTTAATGTAAACCTATCCTTAACTCTAACCATAACCCTAGCCCTAAGACTAACCCTAACACTCACACTAGCCCTGCAACTACTTCTAACCCTATCCATTACCGTAATCCTAACCCTACCCCTAAACCTAGCCATAACCATTGCCTAATCCTTATTCCTAGTCCTAACCCTAGATAAAACCCTAAGTCTAAATCTAACCCTAACCCTAAGCCTAAGCCTAACATTAACACTAGCCCTAGGCCTAAAGCTAATCATAAAACTAGCACTAACCCTAACCCTTGCAGTAAAACAAGACCTAACAATAGCCCTAACCCTAAACCTTAACTTAAACCAAAACTTAACACTATATGTAAACCTAATCTTAGCTCTAATTTGAGTCCTAATCTTAACCTTAATACTAACCATAACTCTGACTCATATCGTCACTCTCACCCTAGCTCTAAACACCACCCTAATGTTAAACCGAACCCTTATTATAACCCTTGCCTTAATTTGAGGCTTAAACCTAACCCTAAATTGAAACCTGATCCTGAATATTATTAACCTAACATTAAAAGTAGCTCTAAATTTCACCCTAACCTTAAACCTAATCCTAACACTAGAGGTGTAAACCCTAACCATAACCCTAAAACTAACCCTAAAACCCTAGTTCTTATGTTAGCCATTTCTCTAACCCTACCCATAACCCTAACACAAAAACTAGCCCTAATCTGAGTCCTAAACCTACGTTTAACCCTAACCCAAGCCCTAACTCTAGCTCTAATCCTATCCCTTATTCTATGCCAAACCTAAACCTAATGCAAATCCTAATTTGAATCATAAACCTTAACCTAACCCAATCCCTACCCTATTTTTAGTCATAACCCTAGTCCTTATTCTAACTCTAAGCATAACCAAAACCCTAACATTAACCTTATTCTGACAATAACACCAATCATAGATCTAAAACTGAACCTAACCCTAAACTGAACTCTAACACTAGAACCTTATACCTAAACCTAACCCTAACACTAGCCCTAGACATAAACCTAATCCTAATCTATCCATAACTTTAGCCCTAGACTTAAAGAAAAACCTAGCCCTAGCCCAAATAATAACCCTTAGACTAAAACCAAACACTAACCCTTTTCCTAGCCTTAACCCTAGTCCTAATTCTGGGTTTCACATTACCATAACCTAAACTGAACACTTATCCTGACACTAAAACTAACCCTAGCTCTAAACATCACCCTAACCCTAAACCTAACCCTAAAACTATACTGAGCTCTAACATTAACCCTAAAACAAGCCCTAATCATAACAAAGTTCTTACATTTGCCATAACACTGCCCTATTGCAAAACCTACCACTATTCCAAGCCCTACCCTAGCATTAACCCTAAAGCTAACCATAACCCTTAATGTAGCCCTAACCCTAAACCTAAGCCTAACCCTAGACTTTTCCCTAAGCATAACACTAGCCCTATCACAAGCTTTAACCTTATCATTTACACTAATGTTAACCCTAACACTTCTGCTAGCCCTAGTCCTAACAATAATCTTATCCCTAACCCTAATCCTATCCATTACCTTACACCTAACCTGAACTCTAGACCTGAAACTATCATTAACCTATCCATAACCATAATGATAACTCGAACCTTAACCCTAAACATTAATCTAATAAAAAACCTAACTCTGACCATGACCCTAATAATACCCATAGCTCTAAACCTGACCCTAACAGAAAACCTGATCCTTAAAATAGACCTATCTATAAACCTAACCCTAAAACTCTTCCTAACTGTAACCCTAGACCTAACATTAGTCCTAGCTCTAATCCTAGTCCTAATATTAACACAAATCTTAGACGACACCTAGCCATAAACCTTACTTTAATCACAAACCTAACCCTAAACATAACTCTAATTCTAATCCTCACCCTAGTCCTAAAAATAGCTATAATCCCATTCTTTAACGTAAACCTAACCCTAACACTAACACTAACATTAGCCCTAAAACTAGGCTTAACCCTAACACTAACCATAGTCCTAATCCCAGCCCTAACTTAGCCCTACACCTAACCCAACCCTAACCTTAGCCCTAAGACTATCTCAAACTCTCGCCTTAGCCTTATACCAAGTTTTAACCCTATCCCTTACCATCACCCTAAACCTAGCCCTAAACTTAGCCCTAATCCTAGACCTATCCTTATCCTTTGCTCAAAGCAAATATCTAAACCTAAGTCTGAATCTAACCCTAAACCTAAGTCTAAACATCACACTTACACTAGCCCTAATCCTATCATTAATTCTAAATATAGCCCTAACTCTACCCCTAGCCCTAAAACAAAACCGAATCATAATCCTAACCCTAATACTTAACCTAAACCACACCCTAACCCTACACCTAGCCCAATTCCTATCTCTAATTTTAGTCCTAACCCTAACCTGAAAACTAATCCGAACCCTGACTCTGACCCTAATATTAAACCTACCTCTAAACATCATTGAAACCATTAACATAACCATAACACTAGACGTAGCCCTAACCCTGACCCTATCCCTAGCTCTAATCATAACGCTACTTTGTACATTAGCCGTAGCCTTAACCCTAGCCCTAACCTAACCAACAACCTAGCCTTAATCCAAGTCCTAAACCTAGTTTTCTTTTACTATTTATTTTTTAGTTTTTGGTGGACAAAACATCTTTATTTTATTGGTTTGTGGTGCTGTGATGCCCTGAGCATGCTAGGCAAGAATGCTACTTCTTTAGCTGCATGCCCAGCCACTAAACCTAGCTTTAATCCTATATGTAAATCTAACCCTAACTTAAACAAAAGCCCTAATCCTATACATAACCCTATCCCTCATCTTAGGTCTAACCCTATCCATTACCCTAATGATAACCCATTATGTTAACTCTAGGCCTAACCCTAAACCTATCCATTACACTAAACCACACCTAAACCCTAACCCTAACCCAAACAAAAGCCCTAATCCTATACATAACCCTACCTCTAATTTTAGGTCTAACGCTAACAATTACCCTAATGATAACCCTTATGCTAACCCTAAGCCTAACCCTAAACCTATCCATTACACTAAACCACACCTAAACCCTAAACCAAACCCTTTCATTACCTTAACCCAAAACCCTAATGGCAATTCAAGCCCTAAACCTAAACCCTAACCTAACCCAAATGCTCACCCTGATCCTGAACCTAATAATAACCCTAGCTCTAAAAATGACCATTAGTATAAACCTAACCCCTTCACTGGACCAAGCCATAAACCTAAAACTAAATCTATTCATAACTCTTACCCTAGACCTAACATTATCCCTATCCCTAATATTAGCCCTATCCTTAACACAAACATTAGTTCTCATCCTAGCCCTAAACATAGCTTATTAATAACCCTAAACCTAACCCTAGCATTCACCCTAATACTAAACCATGTCCTAGCCCTCAACCTAGTTATAATCTAATACCTTACCCTAAACGTAATACAAAACCTAACCCTAACCCAAGGCCTAAACCTAACACTAACACTAGTCCTAATTTAGCCCTATTCCTAACCCTAACCCTAAACCTAATCCTAGCCCTAAGACTTACTCTAACTCTCATACTAGCCGTATCACTAGTTCTAACCCTATTCCTTAACATAATCCTAAACCTAACCAAAACCTTTGCCTATCCCTTGCCCTATTCTTAGCCCTTCCCCTAACCATAGATCAAAACCTAACTCTAAATCTAACCCTAACTGGAAGTCTAAGCCTAATCATTATATATACATTCATATTTAGACTCTGTATCTACAGATGTTGGCTTCAATTATTATTTAGAATATAGTCATTAGTTTCATAAAAGGCATACCATTTCTGGTGGTATATAGATAATTGAGGGTCAGAGGTAGGATGCTATGATAAGGGGGAAAGGAATGAGGTTATGTGATTCAACTAACTTAGCAACTTGGAGGAGAACTCTAATGAATAGACAGGGGAAATTTATGGAAGAAGGTATAAATTTAAGCTTATTATAAGAATTCATAAAATTATCCTATGTATAAATATTAAAAGTTAGGGGGCTAATAGTGGGATAGAGGGAGAAAGAAAAAAGAAGAAAAAAATAACAAGAAAACAAAGAAACAGAAGGAGAAAGAAAATAAGAGCAAATAAAGAGGTAGTGAGGTGGGGCCTGTGCAAATCCTCTATATTATACATTTCTACCTTTTCAGTTCTTGAAGTCCAATTTCAAGGAAAATTTTTGTTTTCACAAATATTGAGGTTGTGAGGACCAGAGGGGGAAGGGTAGAGGAGTTTAGATGAGAAGAGCAAGAAAAGAAAATTAAGAAAGAAAAAAATTCTCTCAGAACTCTGTTTCTTTTCTTGCAGTAGGTGGAGTTGTCTATTCCTAGCTTGAGTCTCTGTGCTCAGGGTGGTGGAGGTAGCGAGTGTGAGAGGGCTCGAGCTTCTACCTGGAGACTCCCTACTCTTAATCTATGAATTGGAAACCAGGTGCCTGTACAGTTGCTGTTCCGAATTGATATATACACCCCCCGAAAGCTTGTGAGAAAAATCTTGATTTATCACAGCTGGAGGTAGGGGAGTTGGAAACTGGGTACCTGATAAGCTGCAGAACCAAGCTGGTAGCTACGCCCACTGTAGATGGCGTATAAAGTTTTGCAAGATGGATTCCATCTATTACCCATGTATGGTGTTTGGTGAGGTGGGTGATTCTGGAGTGACCTTGTGCTATGTCCAGATTTCGGTCTGGTGACCTGCAAGCAAGCCTTTGTGTTCTCTGCTGCCTTCCGTCTGAGCAGAGTGCACCTTTATGGCTGCGACTGCTCTCTGCTCCCAGAGACACTGCACAGCCCAGCCTTCCATCTGCACTGAGAGCATCCATACGGCCCTAGTCTTTTTTTCAAATTTCTATGATACTTGGCAGGATTCCTCTTTTACTAGCCTTACTATGCTCCACAGGTTTGGGCCTTGTCAGTTCAATGGTTTGCTGTCAGGAAGAGTGTGAATATTAATGTTTCCATTCATTATTGCTTATTGATGTGAATGAAAATTGAGCAGGAAATCAAACAGGGTTGGCACGAGGTGCTTGAAACTTCACACAATCATTTCTCAGTGGGCACTCTCTGGTTTCTGGTTTTTTTGTTGTTGTTGTTGTTTTTTTTTAAGGTAGGCCAAAGATGAAGCATGTAAAAACAACTGTATCTGAGAGCCCTTATGGAGAAAACAGAGAAACATGTATGTACTGAAATAAGTCTTCCAACAATTTGATCAGATTTCTTTGAGAGTACACAGTATTCATCTTTTAGCTTGCTCCACTAGGTTTCCCAAAGTTGGCACTTCTAGGAACAATGGTTCTCTCAACAGGTAAGTGTTAGTGTTACGGTTAGGGTTAGGGCTAGGTTTAGAGCTAGTGTTAGGTTTAGCGTTTGTTTTGTACAAAATTTCTTTGATACTGAGAAGATTTATCTTTTATCTAGCCTTACTATGTGGCCCAGTTTGGGGCCTTCTCAGTTCAATGGTTCGCTGTTGGGAATAGTTTGTTTTTAATGTCTCACTTCATTTTTACCTATATGAATAAATGGGAATGGAGCTGGAAATCAGAGAGTTGGTGTTAGCTGATTGAAACTTCACATACTCAGTCAGTTTTCTGTGGGCACGCTCTGGTTTCTTCCTTGTAAAAGTAGCAATAACTTGAATCATGCAAAACAAGTTTATCTAAGAGCACTTTAGGAGAAAACAGGCCAATATGCATGTACTGCAATACCTCCCCCAATTATTTTGTCAGATTTCCTTGATACTGTGCAGAATTCATATGTAAACTTGCCCCTCTAGTCTCCCCAAGTATAAAACTTCTATGATCAAAGGTTTGCTTAACAGGTTATAATTAGGGTTATGGTTAGAGTTAGGGTTAGAGTTAGTATTTTTCAACCTTTTGGATACTGGGCAGGAT
This sequence comes from Callospermophilus lateralis, assembly GCF_048772815.1. Taxonomy (NCBI): domain Eukaryota; kingdom Metazoa; phylum Chordata; class Mammalia; order Rodentia; family Sciuridae; genus Callospermophilus; species Callospermophilus lateralis. The sequence continues at coordinate 873,072 of NW_027514466.1, read as the reverse complement.
TTATCTTTTTCCTACTATTAGTATGCTCCCCAAGTTTGGGCCTCCTAGTAAAAGGGTTTTCTCTCAGGAGCAGTTTTAATTTTCATGTTTCACTTCATTTTGCCCTATAGGGATGAATGGAAATTGAGCTGGACTCAAACATGGTTTGTGCTAGCTGCTTGAAACTTCACACACTCAATCTGTTCTCAGTGCACATTCTCTCATTATTTTCATGTGGTAGTAGTTCAAAGCTGAATTAGAAAAAAAAACATCTTTATCTGTGAGCACATTAGGAGCAAGCTTCATTTTTTTTGCATGGAATACTTTAATATTGTATAGGATTCATCCTTTTTCTAGGCTTAGTAGGATCCCCAATTTCGGTTTTCCAGGTTTGCCAGTAAACTGTCAGGAACAGGTTGAATTTCTAGGTTTCATATTATTATGGCCTATAGACATGAATGAAAATGGAGCTGGAAATCAAACAGAGTTTGAAACTTCACACACTCAATCAGCTCTCTTTGGGCACTCTCTGGTTGTTCCTTGTGAAAGTACCTTAAACTGAAGCATTAAAAAATAATTTATCCAAGAGCACATTAAGAGAAAGAAAACAGAGAAATATGCATGTACTGAAATACCTCCTCCAATTATTTGGTCACATTTCTTTGATACTGCACAGAATTCATCTGTTAGCTTGCCCCACTGTTCTCCTTTATTTGGGGACTACTATTATCAATGCTTTTATAAACAGGTTAGGTTAGATTAGTATTAGTTTGGGGCTAGGGTTACAGCTAGTGTTTTGTTAGATTTGGTATTGTTCAAATTTTTTGATACTGGGCAGGATTCAACTTTTACCTAGCATTACTATATTTTTTTAGGTTTGAGCCTCTTGGGTCAAGGGTTTGCTTTCCTGGACAGTTTGTACTTTAAGTTTTAATTTCATTTTGACCTTTGTGTGTAAATGGAAATGAAGCTGGAAATCCAACAGGTTTGGTGCTAGCTACTTCAAACCTCACACACTCAATCACTTTTCTATGGACATTCTATGGTTTATTCCTTGTAAACGTAGCCCTAAGCTGAAGCATGCAAAGCAAATTTATGTGAGAGCACTTTAGGAGAAAACAGGGAAATATGCATGTATTGGACTGCCTTCCCAATTATTTGGTCAGATTTCTTTGACATTATGAAATATTCATCTGTTACCCTACACAACTTGGTTCCCCAATGTGGGACTTCTAGGATCAAAGTACTCTACATAGGTTAAGGTTAGTGTTAGAGTTAGTGTTAGGACTAGGATTAGACCTGGTGTTAAGGTAAGAGTTAGTTTTGTTTTCAAATTTCTATGATATTGTTAGGATTCATCTTTTTCCTATTTTGACTATACTCCAAATGTTTGGGCCTCCTACATAAAGGGTTTGCCTTCAGGAACAGTTTCAATTTTCATGTTTCTCTTCTTCTTGCCCTGTAGGAGTGAATGGAACTGAAGCTCCAAATCGACCAGGTTTTGGCTAGCTGCTTGAAACTTCACACACTTCATCAATTTTCAGTAATCATAATCTGGTGTTTGCCATGGAAGTAGACCTAAGATGAAGTGGAAAGTAACAGCTTTATCTCTGAGTTCTTCAGGAGCAAGCAGAATACCTATCTACTGAAAGAGCTTCATTTTTTTGGTTGGATTAATTTTATACTGTACAGGATTCATTCTTTTCCTAGCCTTATTTGGCTCCCCAAGTTTGGGCCTTCAAGATTTGATGGTTCAGTGTCAAGAAAGGTTTGAATTTTTAGGTTTCTCTTCATTATGACCTATAGGTGTGAATGCAATGAAGCTGGAAATCAAAAAGGTCTCATGCTAGCTGCATGAAACTTTACACACTCAATCAGTTCCCTGTGAGCACTCTTTTTTTCCTTTGTGAAATTACTTTAATCTGAAGCATGAAAAACAATTTGTCCATGTGCACTTTAAGAAAAAAAAACCAGCAAATATGAATGTACTAAATTACCTCCCACAATTTTTCATCAAATTTCTTTGATACTTCACAAGATTTATGTGTTAAATTGTGCAGCTATGCTCCCCGAGTTTGGGACTTCTAGGATCATAGGTACTTTAAACAGGTTAGAATAAGTTTAGGGTTGGGTTAGATCTAATTTTAGTTTTAGAGTGAGTTTTGTTCAAATTCATGTGATTCTTGGCATAATTCGTCTTTTACCCAGCCTTACTATTATTCCCAGGTTAGGACCTTATCCCTTCAATGGTTTGCTGTCAGGAACAGTTTGTATTTTAAGGTTCCACTTTATTTTGAAGTAATTTGTTGAAGAGAAATAAAGCACGAAATGAAACAGGGTTGGTGCTAGCTGCTTGAAACTGCACACACTCAATCAGTTCTCTGGGGGCAATTTTGTTTGTTCCTTGTGAATGTTGCCCTCAGGTGAAACATGCAAAGCAACTTTATCCCAGAGCACTTTTTGAGAAATCAAGGAAGGATGCATGTATGAAACACTTCCCCAATTATATGCTCAGATTTCTTTGATATGGTGCAGGATTCATCTGTTAGCTTTCCCCACTTGGCTCCCTTAGTTTGGAACTTCAATGATCAAAGGTTCTCAAAACAGGCTAGGGTGAGCTGTAGGGTTAGGATTAAGGATAGATCCAGTGTTAGGTTTACAGGAGTTTTGTTCAAATTTCTTTGATACAAGGCAAGATGTATCTTTTACCTAGCCTTATTATGTTCCCCAGGGTTGGACCTTCTAATTTCACTGGTTTGCTGTCAGTATTTCAGTTTTTATTTTAAAGTTTCACTTCATTTTGACCTATATGGGTAAATGGAAATGGAGCTAGAAATCAAACAGGGTTTTTGTTAGAAACTTCACATCCTCAATAAGTTCTTCACATCCTCAATAAGTGCTTGAAACTTCACATCCTCAATAAGTTCTCTCTGAGGACGCCCTGTTTTATCCATGTGAAAGTTTCCCAAAGATGAAGCATGTAAAAACAACATTATGCGAGAGCATTTTAGGAGACAACAGGAAAATATGCATGTACTGAATTACTTCCTCCAATCATTTGGTCTATTTATTTGATACTGGGCAGGATTCATCTGTTAGCTCTTCCCACTATGCTCTTCAACTTTGAGACTTCTATAATCAAAGGTTCTCTAAACCGGTTAAGTTAGAGTTAGGTCTAGTGTTAGGGTTAGAGTTTGTATTTTTCAAATTTCTTTGATACTGGGGACAATACATTTTTACCTAGTATTACTATGTTTCCCAGGTTTCGGCCTTCTTGTTTCAATTCTTTGCTGACAGGAACAATTTCTATTTTACCTATTCACTTCATTTTGACCTACATGGGTAAGTGGACATGGAGCTGAAAATCAAACAAGGTTGGTGCTAACTGCTTGAAACTTCACACATTCAATCAATTTTATGTGGGCACTTTCTGGTTTGTTCCTTTTGAAATTAGTAATAAGCTGAAGCGTGCAATACAAATTTATTTGAGAACACTTCATGAGAAAACAGGAAAATATGCGTGTACTGAAATATCTCCCCCAAATATTTTGTCAGATTTCTTTGAAACTGCCCATGATTCATCTGTAAGTTGCCCCACTAGACTCCCCAATTTCGAAATTTCTATGAAAGGTTCCCAAAACATATTAGGTTTAGGGTTAGACTTAGTGTTAAAACTAGGTTTAGACCTGGTGTTAGGGATAGAGTGAGGTTTTTTTTTTTTTTTTTTTTTTTTTTTTTTTTTTTAATTTCTATGGATCTGAGCAGGATTCATCTTTTTCCTATTTATACTATAGCACAAAACTTTGAGCCTTCTATGTAAAAGGGTTTTCTCTCAAGAACAGTTTCAATTTTCATGTTTGTCTTCTTTTTGCCCTATAGGGGTGAATGGAATTGAAGCTGGAAATCAAACAGGGTTTGTGCTAGCTGCTTTAAACTTCACACACTCAGTCAGTTCTCAGTGAACATTCTCTGGTTTGTTTCCTGTGAAGTATTCCTAAGCTGAAGTAGAAAGAAGCAACTTTAGGAGTTTTGAGTGCTTTAGGAACAAGCAAAATACACATGTACTGAAAGAGCTTCGAATTTTTTTGGTCAGATTACTTTGATACTGTACTGGATTTATCTTTGACCAACCTTAGTAGGCTTCCCAAGTTTGGACCTTCAAGGTTCAATGGTTCAGTGTCAGGAACAGTTAGAATTTTTAGTTTTCACTACATTATGGACTGTAGGTGTGAATGGAAATGAAGCTGGAATTCAAACAGGGTTCGTGTTAGGTGCATGAAACTTCACACACTCAATCACTTCACTGTGGGCGTGCTCTTGTATGTTCCTTTTGAAAGTACCTTAAGCTGAAGCATGAAGAAAAAAAAAACAATTTATCCAAGAGCACTTTAGGAGAAAACAGGGGACATAAGCATGTACTGAAACACCTTCCCCAATTATTGGTCAGAATTTTTGATACTGGGCAAGATTCATCTGTTACCTTGCCCTGCTAGGCAGCCCGAATCTTTGACTTTTATGATCAAGCTCTATAAACAGGAAAGTCTTAGTTTTAGGATAAGGGTTAGGGCTAGGGTTAGAACTAATGTTTGGGTTAGAGTTAGTTTTGTTCAATTTTTTTTTAATACCGTTGAGGATTCATCTTTTACATAGCATTACTATGTTTCCCAGGTTAGGAATTCTCAGTTCAATGTTCGTTGTCAGGAACAGTTTGTGTTTTAAGGTTTCACTTTATCTTGACTTCTATCATTTAGGGTTAGGGTTAGGGTTAGGGCTATGACTCGGCTTTGTTTTACGGCTAGGGCTAGGGTCAGGGCTATATTTTGAATTAGTGTTAGGGTTAGGGCTAGTTTTAGGGTGAGATGTAGACTTGGGGTTAGGGTTAGATTTAGAGTTAGGTTTAGATCAAGCGTTAGGGTTATGGCTATGGTTAGCTTTATGGTAAGGGATAGGGTTATAACTAGGGAAATGGCTAGGACAACAGTTAGATTTAGATTTATGACTAAGCTTTGGGTTAGGGTTAGGGTTAAAGCTAATATAGGGCTAGGATTAGGGCTAGGGTTAGTGTTAGGATTAGGCCTAGAGGTAGGGCTAGGTTTAGGATTAGCATTCGGATTAGTATTAAATTTAGGGGAATGGGTGTGGTTATAGCTAGCTTTAGGGCTAGAGTGAGGGTTAGAACTAGGATTAGGGCTAGGGTTAGTGTTTAGGTTAGGATTAAGACTAGGTTTAGGGCTAAGGTTTCTGTTTGGTTAAGTGCTAGAACTAGGGCTAGGGCTAATGTTAAGTGTATGGTTATGATTAAGGATAGTTTTAGGGTTAGGTTATGTCTAGGTCTAGTGTGAGAGCTATGTTTAGGGTAAGGGTCAGGTTTAGAGTTAGGAGTATTTTTAGGTTCAAGGTCAGGGTTAGCATTTGGTTTCGGTCACCGTTTAGGATTAGGCTTGAATTAGTGTTAGGTTTAGGCTTAGGGTTAGGTTAATGGGTAGGGTTAGGTTTAGAATTCAATTAAGGATTAGGGTGGATGGGTTAGATTTAGCATCGGGATATGGTTAGTATTAGGTTATGATTATTTTTAGTATAATGGATAGATTTAGAGGTACAGTTAGGGCTAGGTTATGGTTTGGATTAAGTCTAAAATTAGAGTTAGGTTTAGGAATATTGATAGAATTTGGTTTACAGTAACTATTAGGTTTAGGGCTAGGGTTATGGTTATGTTAGGGTAAGGGTTACTGTTTGAGCTAGGGTAATGGCTAGGGAGAGGTTTAGGTTTATTTTCAGGTCTAGGGATATGTTTCTGGTTAGAGTTTTGTTTAGGGTTCGGGTTATGGCTAGAGTTTTCATTATAGTTAGGGTTAGGTTTAGTGTAAGGCTTAATATTTTCACTGGGGTTAGGACTTTGGCCAGGTTTAGGTTTATGTTTAGGTCTTGGGATACGTTTATGGTTAGGGTAGATTTAGTGTTAGGGATTGGGTTATAATTAGGATAATTGACAGGGTTAGAACTAAAATTTGAGCTAGGATTAAGGTTAGGATGAGAGCTAGGTTTATGTATTAGTATAGGGCTAGGGTAATATTTAGGGTAAGGGTTTGACTTTGAGCTACTGTTATGTCTAATGCAAGTGTTTGTGTTAAAGTTAGTTTTAGGGCTAGGGTTAGGGTTAGGATTATGTTTAAGGCTAACTTTAGGCCTAGGATTATGGCTAGGTTTTGTGTTAGGTTTAGGGCTAGGGTTAGCTCTATAGTTAGGGTTAGGGCTACTGTTAGGGTTAAGATTACGGATAAATAGGTTTAGGGATAGGGTTATGTTTAGGGCTAGTATTAGGGTTAGGATTATGGCTAGGTCTAGTGTTAGGACTTGAATTTGGGTTAGGGTAAGGTTTAGAGATAGGTTAATTTTAGCGTCAGGGTCAGTGTTCCGGATAAGATTAGGGTTAGGGTTAGATCCAGAATTAGGACTAGTGTTAGGTCTATAGGTAGGGTAAGTGTTTAGTTTAATTTAAGGGTTATTGTTAGGGCTAGAGCTAGGATTTTGTTTAGGTCTAGGGCTATAATTATAGCTATATTTAGGATTAGTTTTGGGTCTAGATCTATGTTAGGTTTAGCTATAGATATAGTCTTACTGGTAGGGCTAGTGCCAGTACTTGGTTTAGGGTGGGGTCACGTTTAGACCTAGGCTAACTGTTAGGATCAGAATAAGGGTCAGGGTTAGGGTCAGAATTAGAATGAGGACTAGTTGTAGGACTACTAATACTGTTAGAGTTTAAGTTAGGCTAAGGATTAGGGTTAGGATTAGGGTTAGCATTTGGATTAGGGTTTGGCTTAGGGTAAGGGATAGGGTTAGAGCTAGGGTTATGGCTAGGATTAGGGTTAGGGTTAGGGATAATGTTAGGGTTAAATTTAGGGTTTAAGCTATGGTTAGGACTAGAATTAGGGGTAGGATTTTTTTAAGGTTAGAGTTAGGGTTATGACAATGACTAATGTATTAACTAGGGTTATGATTAGGGCTCGTTTAACCCTAACACAAAACATAATAACCCTAACACTAACCCTAACCTAAGAATAACCAAAACCTCATTGCAACCCTAGCCCTAACTCTAACCCTAATATTAATACAAACCCTAAGTCTTCCCCTAAACCTAAACCTAACACAAACACTAATCCTAAGTGTAAACCTAATTCTAACTCTAACCCTAACCCTAACACTTAACTTAACCTTAACCCTTACCCAAACACTAACCCTAACACTAAACCTAACCCTAATGGTAACCTTAACACTAACCCTAAATCTAAGCCTAATGCTAACCCTAATACTAACCTTAACATTAACCCCAACCCTAAATCTAATCCTAACCATAATCCTAACCCTAACTCTTACCACAAACCTGAAACAAACCCTAAACTAACCATACCACTAAAACAAACCCTAACCTTAACCGTAAACCTAAAACTAATATTAACACAAAACCCAACCCTAACCTTAAACCTAACCCTAACACTAACCCTAATCCTAAACCTAACAATAAACCTATCACTAAAATTAACACTAACCATAACCGTAAACCTAACTTTAACACTAACCCTAATCACAAACCTTAACCAAAGCCTAACTCTACCCTAATACTAAACCTAACACAAACCCTAAACCTAACACGAACCCTAACCCTAAACATAACAGTAAGCCTAATGCTAAACCTAACCCTAACCCTAACATTAACACTAACCCTTACAGTAACCCTAACCCTAAACCTAACAGTAAACCTAACCCCATCCCTAACCCTATCACTAATTCTAACCCTAGCACAAACACTAAACCTAACCCTAAATCTAAACCTAACCATAACTCTAAACCTATCCCGAACCCTAACACTATGCTTAACACTAACCCTAACACTAAAGCAAACACTATTACTAAATCTAAACCTAACTCTAAACCTAACACTCATGCTATCCCTAACCTAACACAAACCCTAAACATAAGCCTAACACAAAACCTAACCCTAAACCTAAGAAAAACCCTAAACTTATTCCTAACCATAACACTAACATTAAGCCTAAACTTCAGCCTAATCGAAAACCTAACAATAACCCTAACTCTAACTCTAAACCTAACCCTGACACTAAACTAACACTAACTTTAATACAAAACTTAACACAACAGTAACCATAACACTAATCTGAATCTTACCCATAAACCTAACTATACACTTACCTTAAACCTAACCTTATCACAAACATTAACCCTAATCCTAACACTAATATTAATTCTAAAAATAAACCTAAACTTACACTTAACTTAAACCTAATCTTAACACAAACCCTTACACTAACCCTAACATTACCCTAACTCTAATCCTTACCCTAATATTAACCCTAACACTAACCCTAAACCTTACCCTAATGCCAAACCTAACACTAACTCTAATCATTTCTCAACCCTTACATTAACCCTAAAACTAACAAAAACCTAACACTAAACCTAACCATAATCTTAACCCTAACAATACCCCTAACCCTAAAACTAACCCTAAACCTAACTCTAACACAAACACTAACCTTAACCCTAATACTAACCATAACCTTAACCCTAACCAAATCACTAACCCTAACACTAAATCTTAACCTACTAATAATCTAACCCTAAAAATAACACTAACCCTAACCCAAAACCTACCTTTAACCATAACCCTAACCTAACCCTAACTCTAACCCTAACACTAACCCTAAAAATAACTATAATGCTAACCCTAACCCTAACCCAACCATAACAATAACCCTAACCCTAATACTAAACCTAAAACTAACTCTAACCCTAACCCAAAACATAATGCTAATCCTAGCCTTAATCCTAATCCTAACCCTAACCCTAACACTACCATAAACACTAACCCTGATCCTAACGCTAACGCTAACATTAACATTAACCCAAACCCTACCACAAACACTAACCCTAACCCTAACAGTAACACCAACCCTAGTCTTAACACTAACTCTAACCCTAATCCTACCCGTAATTAAACCCTAGCTCTAACCCTAACACAAACCCTGACCCTAACCCTAACACAAACCCAACCCTAACTCTAAAACTAACAATAACTCTAACACTAACCCTAACCCTAACACAAACCATAATGCTAACCATAACCCTAATCCAAACCTAAAGCTTACCCTACCCTAAACCTTACCCTAACCCTAAACCTACCACTAACTCAAAAACTAACCTTAACCCTAAATCTAAAGATAACACTAACAATAACCCTAACCCAAAACCTAACCCTAAATTTAACCTAATACAAACCTTAACGCTAACCGTAACCCAAACCTAACTGTAACCATAAACTTACCTGAATCCTGACTGGAACCATAAACCTAACCATAACTGTAAACTTCACCCTAACACAAAACCTAACACTGACCTTAACACTAACCATAACACTAACCCTAACCCTAACCCTAACACTAACTATATCTGTAACCATAACCCTAACCCTAACACGTACCCTAATTATAACCCTAAACCTAACCCTTACCCTAACACTAAACCTAACAGTAACCTTAACTGTGTCCCTAAAGCTAACACTAACCCTAACACTAATCCTAACCCTATCCTAACACTAAACCTAACCCCAATCCTAACCCTATCACTAAAACTAACCCTAATCATAACCCTAAATCTATCACTATTTCTAACAATATCCCTAACCCTAACAATAACACTAACCCTAAACCTAAAACTAACCTAACATTAACACCAATACTAAACTTAAATTAAACTTAAAGTTAACACTAACCCTAACATTTACCCTAACAATAATCATATCCCTAATCCTAACCCTAACCCTACCCTCACACTAACCGTAAACATAATCATAACCCTAACCATAACACTAACCCTGAATTTATCCCTAACCCCAATTCTATCCATAACCCTAACCCTAACCCAAGCACTAAAACCCACTAAAACTTACCCTAACCCTAAACCTAACCATAACACTCACCTTAAAACTAACCCCAACATGAAACCTAACCCTAATTCTAACATTAACCCTATTTCTAACCCTAACACTAACATTTAACCTAACCCTTATCATAACTCTAACCGTAACCCCAACACTAACAAAAACCCTAATTCTAACCTTCACCCTAACACTAAAACTAACCCTAAACCTAAATCTAATCCTAATCTGAACTGAAACTCTAACCCTAATACTTACCCTACACTAAAACCGACACTAATACTAAGCCTAAAATGTACCCTAACCTAACCCTAACCCTAACTCTAACACAAACCTTAACAATAAACCTAACCTTAAACCTAAACCTAACCATAACCCTAAACCTTACCATAAAACTAACCTTAACACTAACACTGACAGGAAATCTAAACCTAAACATTTACCCTACACATAACCATAACCCTAACCCTAAATCTAAGCCTGATACAAAAACTAACACAAATCATAACCCTAAACCAAACCGAACCCTAACACTAACATTATTGAATTCTAACACTAACCCTAACATTAACCATAAAACTATAGCTAAAACTAACCATAACCCTTACACAAACACTAATCCTAACCCTAATTTTATCCCTAACACTAAAAGTAACCCTAAACCTAACCCTAACACAAACCCTAAATCTATCCCAAAACCTAAGACTAACCATAATTCTAACACTTATCATTTACCCTAACACTAAAACTAACCCTATCCATATCCCTAAAACTAATACTAGAATGAACCCTATCCCTATTCCTAACACTAAACCTAACCCTAAACCTATTACTAAAACTAATCCTAACACTAATCTTAACTCTAATGCTAACACTAACCCTAAACCTAATCCTAACCCTAATCCTAACCCTAAAAGAAACAATAAGCCTAACCCGATATGTAACACTAACAAAAACCCTATACCTAACCATAAACTAACCCTAATCTTAACTGAAATCCTAACCTAAACCTGACCCTAACACAAACCTTAACCCTAAACCAAACAATAACCCTACTCCTAACTAACCCTAAATCTAATCCTCAACCTAAGAGTAAACCTAACACTAATCCTAACACTAACCCTAAACCTAAACCAAACCCTAATGCTAACACGTTTACTAACCCTAAACCTAACCCTAATTCTAAGCGTAACACTAAACCTAACCCTAACACTAACCCTAAACCTCAACCTATCCCTAACATTAACACTATCCCTAACCCTAACACTAACCCTAACCTTAATGCTAACACTAACTCTAACCCTAATCCTAAACTTTACCCTAATCCTATCCCAAACCCTAACAGAAAACCTAACACTAACCCTAAAACTAACCCAATCACAAACCCTAACACTAACCCTAACAGTAATGCTAACCCTAAACTTCACCCTATCCCTAACACTAACCCTAACCATAACACAAAACCTCATGCTAACCATAACACTAACACTAAACTAACCCTAACCCTAAACCTAACCTAAACCTTATCCTAACCCTAACCCTAATATTAAACAATAAACATAACCATAAATCTAACCCTAATTCTAACCCTAACACAAACATTAACTCTAACACTAACCCAGACCTAACCATACGCCAACATAAACTTAATCTGAATACTAACTGTAACCATAACCCTAACCCTAAATATCAACCTCACCCTAACACAAACCCTAACACAAACCCTAACACTAAACATAACCCTAACCCTAACCCTAACCATAACACTAACAATAAACCTAACCCTAAACCTAACACTAACACTAACGTTATTTGTAACCTTATCCCTAACCCTTATAGTTACCATAACACTAACCTTAACTCTATCCCTAACACTAACACTAATGCTAACACTAATCCTAACCCTAACCCAAACATTAACCCTAACCCCAACCCTAAACCTATCATTAACACTAACTCTAAATGTAAGACTAACACTAACCCTAAACCTATCCCTAACCCTAACACTCTCCATAAACCTAAACCTAACAATAACCTAAACACTAAAACTAAGCCAACCCAAAATCTAACCCTAACCTTAACCCTAACCCTAACGTTCACCCTAACCCTAACCCTAACACGAACCCTAATTCTAACCCTAACATTAACCCTAATTCTAACCCTAACCCTAATACTAACCCTAAAACTAACCCTAAGACTAACACTAATATTAATTCTAACCCTAACCCTAATATAAACTGTAACCATTACCCTAATACAAAACCAAAAACTAAGCCTAAAAGCAACCCTAACCTATCTCTAACACTAACTGTAACACTAAACCTAACCAAAACCCGAACACTAAACCTAAACTTAAACCTAAATCTAAGCCTAAACCTAAACCTTACCCTAAACCTAGCACTAACAATAACCCTTACCCTAACCGTAACACTAAACCTAAACCTAAACTTAACCCTAATACTAACCCTAACCCTAAACCTATCCCTAAACTTAACACTATCCCTAACCCTAACACTAAGCCTAATCCTAACCCTAAACTTAAACCTAACACAAACCCTAAATCTTTTCCTAACATTCACCCTAACCCTATCCCAAATTCTAACTCTAATCCTATTACTAATTTTAACCGTAACCCTAACCATACCCTTATTTTAAACCTAAATACAACCCTAAACCTATCCCTAACCATAACCCTAACCCTGACCCTAAACCTTACACAAACCTAAACATAATCTTAACCCTAACACTAATTCTAAATTTAATTGTAACCCTAATTCTAAATGTAACACTAACCCGAAGCCTAACCCTAACCCTAATTCTAAACCTCACCCTATCCCTAACCCTAATCCTAACACTAAACCTAAACTTAACACTAGCCCTAACAAAAGCATTAATCCTAACCCTTAACCTAACCCTAAAACTAAACTAAACATAACACTACCCTAAACATATACCTAACATGAATCCTAACCTTAAACTAAACCATAAAATTAACACAAACCCTAACCCTAAACCTAACCCTAACCCTAAACCTAACCCTAACCTGAATCCTAACTGTAACCGTAACCATTACCATTAACCTAAACCTCACCCTAACACAAACTCTACAACTAACTATAACAATAACTCTATCCCTAACACCACATCTATCATTAACCATAACCCTAACCCTAACACTTTTCCTAACTCTAACCCTCACCCTAACCCTAACCCTAAACCTAACCCTAACCCTAACATTAACCCTAACACTAAACTTAACCCTATCTCTATTAGTAACCCTAACCCTAACCCTAATAGTAACACAAACCCTAATCCTATCCTAAAAGTAACACTATCCCTAACCCTAAAAATAAATGTAAACTTAAGAATAACCCTAAAACTAACACTTATTCTAACACTAACCCGAATCCCTAAACCTAACCATAAAACTAACCCTAAAATTAACACCAACCCTAAAGGTAAAATTAACCCTGAACCTCAACCTAAAACTAAACCTAAATCTATCCCAAACCCTAACACTATCCATAACCCTAACCCTAACATTAATTCAAACACTAAAACTAACCCTAACCCGAAACCTAACCCTAACCCTAACACTTAGCCTAACTCTAACCCTAACATTAACTCTAAACTAAACACTAACACTAACAGTATTTCTAATTCTAACACTAATCCTAAACCTATCCGTTACCATAACTCTAACTCTAACCCTAACCCTAACCCTAACACTAACCCTAACCCTAACCGTAACACTTATCCTAACACTAAACCTAACCCTATTCCGAACTGTAAACCTAACCCTAACACAAACCAAAACAAAAAGCCTAAAATTTACCCTAAATTAACTCTAACACTAACCCTAATATTAAATCTAACCCAAAACTAAAACTAAACCTAAACTTAAACCTAAACCTAACCCTAACCATTAACCTTACCCTAACCCTAACTCTTACTCGAGCACCAAACCTAACCCTAATCCTAACCCTAACACTAACCCTTACATTAACCCTAACCCTAATAGTAAGCCTAAAACCTTCCCTAACCATAACACTAACCCTAAACCTAATGTAAACACTAACACTAATTATAAATCTTAACCTAACTTTAACTCTAACACTAAATCTAACCCTAATCCTTTATCTAACCTTAACCATAATCCTAACCCTAATCCTAAAACAAACCCTAGACCAAACTATAACATTAAACCTAACCCAACCCTAATCCTAACCCTTTTCTAACCCTAACTCTAAACCCAACACTAAACTTAACCCTAATGCTAATCTTAACCCTATTCTAAACCTAACCTAAACCTAACACTAACCCTAAACCTAACCATAACTCTAACATTAACATTAAATGTAACCATAACCCTAAATATAAAACTAATCCTTAACCTATTCCTAAGCCTAACACTATACCTATGCCTAATCATAATTCTAACACTAACAACACCCCTAACACTAAACCTAAACATAATACTAAATCTAAACGTAAAGCTAACATGAACCCTAACACTAATCCTAAGACTAACCCTAACCCTAACACAAACCGCAAACCTAATCCTAACACTAACTCTAACCCTAACCCTAAACGTAAGCCTAACAGGAAACCTAACCCAAACCCTAACCCTAATTCTCTTACTAACATAACCCTAACCCTAAATCTACACAAACCCTAACCCTAAGACTAACCCTAACACAAAAAATTAACCATAACCCTAACACTAATACTAATCCTAACCCTAACACTAACTCTGTCACTAACCCTATCGCTAAAGCTAAACCTAATACTAATGATAACCCTAACCCTAGCACTAACATTAAACCTATTCCTAAACCTAAAACTATACCTAAATTTAACCATAACCCAAACACTAACACTAACCCTAATACTAAACCTAAACCTAATATTAAAGCTAACCCTAACCCTAACACAAACCATTACATGAATCCTAACACTAATCCTAACCCTAAAACTAAAACTAAACATAACCATAACACTAACACTAATTATAACCCTAACACTATCCCTGTGACTAAGAATAAGCCTAAACACAAACCTAATTCTAACCCTAACCCTAAGACTATCACTAACATTAAAACTAACCCTAATTATAAATGAATCACTAACCCTAACGATAACCATAACACTAACCAAAACCCTAATCCTAACACTAAATTAACCCTAATTTTTACTGAAACCTTAAACCTAAACCTGACCCTAACACAAACCCTAACACAAACCCTAACCCTAATACTAACACTAACCCTAACCCTAACACTAACACTAACTCTAAAACTAAACCTAAGTCTAACCCTAACCCTAACTGTAACACTAAACCTAAACCTAACCCTAACCTAACACTAACCCTAACCCTAAAAGTATCCCTATCCTTAACACTATCCCTAATCATAACAGTAACACTAACCCTAAAACTAACCCTAACCTAAACGTAAACATAACCTAAACATGAAACGTATACCTAACCCAACCAACAAAACTAAACCTAAGCCAAATTCTAACCCTAACCATAAAATTAACCCTAACCCTAACCCTAACCATTACCCTAATACTAACCCAAACACCAAACCTAAACCTATCCCAATCCATAACCCTAACAATTACAACAACCCTAACCCTAAACTTAACCCTAAATCTAACCCTAACTTTAACCCTAACTTTAACCATAACCGTAAACCTATCCCTAACCCTAAACCTAACTCTAACGCTAATCCTCAACCTAATCCCAATCTGAATACTAATACTAACACTTAACCTCACCCTATCACTAACACTAACCCTGAAATTAATACTAAACCTAACCCAAATATTAAACTTAAGCCTAACTCTAACAGTAACACTAACACTAAACCTAACCATAAACCTAAACCTAACACTAACCATAAACATATCCCTAACACGAACCCTAACACTAACACTAACCTTATCATTAAAACAAACCCTAAACCTAACCCTAAAACTAACACTAACACCAAAACTAACCCTAACCCTAACACAAAACTTAACCCTAACTCTAACACTAACACTAACCCTAACCCTAACTTTGACACTTTCACTCACCCTAAACCTAAGCCTAACCCCAGCCATAACACTAATTATAACACTAACCCTAACCCTAAACCTAACATTAAGACTACTGCTAACCCTATCTCTAACAGTAACCCTAACACTAATCTTAATTCTAACCCTGATTCTCACCTGCCTTATACCTAAACCTAACCCTAAACTGAATCCTAACTGTAACTGAAACCCTAAACATAAACCTAACAGTAACCCTAACACAAACATTAATCCTAAACCAAACACTAACCCTACCCCAAATCCTAGCCCTAACCCTAACCATAATTCTACTCTAACACTAACTCTAACCATAACTCTAAACCTAAACCTTAACCTAACCCTAACCATGACCCTATACTAACTTTAACCCTAACACTACCACTAACCCTAAACCTATCCCTAATTGTAACACAAAACCTAACCCTTATCATAACCCTAACCTTAACCTAACCTTAATCCTAACCCTAATCCTAACCCAAACCTAATATTAAACCTAACCCTAACCCTAAACCTAAAACTATCAGTAACACTAACCTTAACCCTAAACCTTACCCAATCCCTAAGACTAATTCTAAAGTAACTCAAACCATAACACTAAACCTAAAACTAACCTTAGCCTATCACGAAACCTAACCCTAATCATAACCCTAACACGAACCCTAAACCTAACCCTAAAACAAATCCTAACACTAACCCTAACCCTAACCTCATCCTAACACTATCATTAAAACTAACCCTAACCCTAACCCTAAACCTAAAGGTAACACAAACCAAAATCCTAACTTAAACCTAACCATAACACTAACCCTAACACTAAACCTAACCCTAAACCTAACACTAACCCTAACAGTAACCCTAAGGCTAAAACTAAACCTACACCTAACAATAACCCTAAACTTAACCCCGAACCTAACACAAAACCTTACCCTAAACCTAACACTAAAACTAAACCTAAATATAACACTAATTGAAACACTAATTTTAAACCTAATTCTAATCCTAATACTAACCCGAACATAACCCTAACCAAAAACCTAAACCTAACACTAACCCTAACCCTAATCCCAACCCTAACCCTATTAGTGACCCTTAGCATAAAATAAACCTAACACAAATTCTAATCCCTACCCTACTCTAACACGAACCCTAATCCCAAAACTAAACCTAACAATAACACTAAACCTAACCCTAACCCTAACAGTAACCCTAAGGCTAATCCTAACCCAAACCCTAACCCTAACCCTAACCCTAACCGTAAATCTAAATCTATCACTAACCCTAACCCTACCCCTAACATGAACCCTAACCATAACCCTAACTCTAACCTAACCCAAAACCTTACCCTAACCTAAACCTAATCCTAACACAAAGCTGAACTGTAACACTAACCTTAAACATAACCTTAACCATAAACCTAAACATAACCCTAAAACAAATCCTAACCCTCCCTCTAACATCTACACTTAGCGTAACTCTAACCTTAACCCCAAAACAAACACAAATCTTAACCCTCATTCTAACACCTACACTTAGTGTAACTGTAACCCTATCCCTAACCCTAATCCAAACACAAACCTAACCCAAACCATAAACTTAACCCTAAGCTATCTATAACCCTAATCCTAAACCTAACAGTAAACCTAACACTAACCATAACCATAACTCTAACACTAACCATAAACCTAACAATACCACTAAGCCTAACCTTCACTGAAAGACTATTCCTGAACCTATCACTAACCCTAAAACAAACCCTATTCCTAATCCTAACAGAAATTCTAACCCTAAACCTAACTTTAA
This sequence comes from Callospermophilus lateralis, assembly GCF_048772815.1. NCBI lineage: Eukaryota > Metazoa > Chordata > Mammalia > Rodentia > Sciuridae > Callospermophilus > Callospermophilus lateralis. Next base: position 855,260 of record NW_027514466.1, on the reverse strand, counting down.
CTGTAACATTAACCCTAAACTTAACACTAACCCTAATCCTACTCCTAACGATAACCCTAACCCTAAACCTAAACCTAACATTCACCATAGCCTTAACCCTAAACCTAACACTAATCCTAAACCTAACACTAACACTAAGCCTAAACCTAACCCTAACACTAACACAAACTCTAACCCTAACCAAACTCTAAACTTAAACCAAACACTAACCCTAACCCTAAACCTAACATGAACCCTAACGCTCACCCTAACACTAACCCTAACCCTAACACTAATCTTATCCCTAACCCTAACATACCCTAATCTAACTATAAGCTAACCCTAATCCTAACCAAAACATAACCCTAAACATAACACTAATCATAACCCTAAAAGAAACCCTAATCCTAACCGTACAACTAACCCTAACACTAACATTAAAACTAACATAAACACTAACACTAAACCTAACCCTAAACCTTAATTTTAACCTAACCCTAACCCTAACCCTAAACCTAAACCAAACTCTAAACTAACCCTAACCCTCACTATAACACAAACCCTAACTCTTACCATAACCCTAACTTAACCTAACCATAACCCTTACCCTAACCTAACACTAACTCTAACCCTAAACCTAACCTATAACTACCCCTAACCCTCACCCTAACCCAACACTAGCCCTACTCTATACCTAACCCTAACCCTAACACTTACCCTATCTCTAACCCTAACCCAATCACTAACACTAATCCTTATCCTAACCCTAACACTATCACGTACCCTAACCATAATATTAACAGCAAAACTATCACTAACCCTAAACCCTAACCCAACTCTAACCCTATCATTAACCCTAACCCTTAAACTATACCTTTTACTAAACTGAACCCTAAACCTAACTCTAACATGAACTCTAATCCTAAACCTAACACTAACCATGACACTACCCTAACACTAACCCTTACCCTTATACTAATGCTAACCCTAAATCTAAACCTAAGGCTAACCCTAAACCTAAACCAAAATCTAAACAACCCTAACCCTAACCCTAACCCTAAACCAAACACTAATCCTAATCCTAACCTGAACATAAACCTAAATTTAAGTATAACCCTAACCCAAACACTAATGGTAAACCTAACACTAACCCTAACACTACCTCTTACCCTAATCCTAACCCTAAACCTAAACCTAAAAGTAATACTAACCCTAACCTTTACATGAACCATAACCGTAACGTAAACTAACCCTAACCCTTACCTTAACCCTAATACTAATCCTATCCCTAATACTAACCCTAACCCAAAATCTAACCCAAAACCTAACACTAACACTAATTCTACCAGTAATGCTAAAACAAACCCTAAACCTAAAACTAACCTTAACTCTAACACTAATCCTAATGGTAACACGAACCGTAACCCTAACCATTACCTAACACAAACCCTGACAATAACCATAACTCTAACAAGAACCTTTACCCTAACCCTAACCCTTACCTAAACCTAACCATAAACCTAACCTAAAGTAAACTTATCACTAACCCTAATACTAACCCTAACACTAACCGTAACCCCAACCCTAACCCTATAACTTACAATATGTCTAACCATAACCCTATATGAAACACTAAATCTAATACTAACCCTAAGCCTTATTTTAACTCTTACTCTAAAACTAATCCTGACTGTAACCAAAAACGTAATCCTAACCTTAACACAAACCATTATCCTAAGCCTAAAACTAACCCTAACACTAATCTTAACCCTACACGAAACTCTAAAACTAACCCTAACCCTAATTCTAACTCTAACACTTACACTAACACTAACCCTAATCGTAACACTAACCCTAACCCTAACCATAACCATAACACTAACCCTGACCATAAACATAACCCTAACTCTAACATGATCCCTAACTCTAAACTTACCACTAACACTAACCCTAATTTAAACCCTATTCCTAAATCTAACATTAACGATAACCCTAACCCTAACACTAACTAGCCCTAAACCTAACCCTAACCCTAAACATAAAACTAACCCTAAAATTAGCACTAACAAAAATCCTAACACTAACACTAACACTAACTCCAACCAACCCTAATACAAATCCTAAACCAAACCATAACACTTACCCTAACCTAACCCAAACCCTAACCCTTACCTAACCATAACCCTATCCCAAACACTAACCAAAACCTAATTCTAATACTACCTCTAATCCTAACCCTAAACCTAACCTAACCCTTACCCTAACAGTAAATCTAACCATAACCCTAATTGCATCCTTAACACTTATCCTATCCTAATTGCCAAACCTAACCCTAAAACAAACCTTAAACATAACTCTAACCCTAACACTAACCCCAACATTAAACCTAACCTTAACCCTAACACTAAACCAAATGCTATCCTAACCCTAACTGTAACCCTAATAAACTTAACCCTAACCCTAACCCTAATACTAATCCTATCACTAATCCTAACCCTAATCTTAAAATAAACCCAAACCCTAACTTTATTACTAATCCTAACCCTAAACCAAACCCTAAGCCTAAACCTAACCCTAAACCTAGCATAAACCCTAACCTAAAACATAACCGTGACCCTAACGTAATCCAACCCTAACCCTTACCTAACTCTAACACTGAACCTAACACTAACCCTAACCCTAAACCTATCACTAATCCTAACTCCAACCCTAACTTTAATTTTAACACAAAACGTCACCCTAACACTAAGACTAAAGGTAACCCTAACCCTAACCCTAACATTAACTCTAACCCTAACCCTCACACTATCCTGACACTGTCTCTAACAAAAACCCTAATACTGACACTAATCCTATCCCTTACCCTAATCCTAATCATAACCCTAATGATTACACTACATCTAACCATTACACTAACACAAATCCTAACTGTAACTCTAACACTAACCATAAATCTAACCCTAACCCGAACAATAACCATGACCTTAAAACTAACCCTAACCCTAACACTGACCTCAACCCTAACCTTAACCCTAACACTAACCCTAACTTTAACCCTAACCCTTACCTAAATTTAAACCTAAATCTTACCGTAATAGTAACCCTAACCCTAGCAATAACACTAACCCTAAAGCCAACCATAACACTCTAATTAACTCTAACACTAACACTGAACCTAAACCTAATCCTAACCCAAACCCTAACACTAATCCTAACCCAAACTAAAACTCTAACCTTAAAACTAACCATTACCCTTCCTGTAACCCTAAAACTAACCCTAAACCTAACACTAAACCTAACTCTATGCCTATTCCTAAACATAACTTTAACCCTAACCCTAAACTTAACACAAAATCTATCCATAACATTAACCCTAACATGAGCAATATCTCTAACCCTAACTTTAACCCTAACACTAACCCTAACCCTAACCCTAAACCTAAACCTAATAAAAAAACTATTCCTAACCATAATCCGAAAACTATCCCTAAAACTAACACTAAACATAACCCTAACCCCAACCGTAACCCTAAACCTAACACTAACCCAACCCCTAAAACTAATCCTAACCAATACCCTCATATTAACCCTAATACTAACCAGAGCCCTTAAAGTAAACGTAAAACTAACCATAAACAGGACCCTAACACTAATCCTAACACTAAACCTAACACTAACCCTAACCCTAACCATAAGCCTATCCCTAAACCTAACCCTAACCGTAGAACTAAACCTAAGCCTAATCCTAACACTAATATAAATCGTAACCCACCTCATAACCCTGAATCTAACCTAACCCTAATGCTAAACATAGCCCTATCCTTAAACCTAAACCTATCTCTTACACAAAGAGTGACACTAACCCTAACTCTAACCCTAACACTAATCCTAACTCCAACCCTAACCCTGTGACTAAGGCTAAACCAAACCCTAAACTTAAACCTAACACTAACCATAACAGTAATACTAACACAAATCCTAACCCTAACTATAACCGTAATCTGAACTGTAACCCTAACTCTAACCCTAAATCTAAACCTAACCCTAATACTTAGCCTAACCCTAGTCTGCAACCTAAACCTAACCCTAAACCGAACACTAATGCTAACCCTAACCTTAACCCTATCCCTAACCCTAACCCTATCACTAACACTAACCCTAATTCTAACACCAACCCTAACACTAAATAAAACATGAACCCTAACCCTAACACTAACACTAATCCTACCCTACTTAACCCTAAACCTTACCATAAATCAAAACTAAACCTATCCCTGAACCTAAATTAAAACATAACCTAAACTTAATCCTAAATCGAATATTACATCTAATCCAATACTTTACTCTAAAACTAACCCTAAACCTAATGAAAACCCTAGCCCTAACCTCAACCCTAACCCTAAACATAATCATAACCCTAACCTAGACCTAACACTAAACCTAACACTCCTCCTGGCCCTTACCATAACTTATGCCATAACCCTTACCCTAAACCTTACCATTGCCCTAGCTCTAATCATAACCCTAACTCTAGCCCTAACCCTAATATTAAACCTAGCCCTAAACTAGCCATAATATAGACCTATTTATAACACTAACCTTAACCCTAAATTTAAGACTAACTATAATTCTCACACAAGACATATCCCTACTTCTAACCCTATCCCTTATCATAACTCTAACCCAAGGCTTAACCCTAGTCCTAACACTTGCCCTAGCACTACTCTAGATTGAAACCTATCTCTAAAACTAACCCTAACCCTAAACTGATGTCTCAACCTAAACCTGAAACTAGCTCTAACCCTAATGCTATTTCTAAAGTTAGCCCTAGGCCTAGCCCTAGTCCTAAAACAAAACTGAGCCATACACATAACACTAACCCTTACCCTAGCCCAAACCCTAACCCTACACCAGCTCTAAGCCTAGGCCTAATTTGAAACCTAACACTAAACCTAACCATGACACTGAATCATATCCAAACACTAAACCTAGCTCTAAACATCATGCTAGCCATACACATAATGCTAACACTAGTCCTACCGCGAAACTTAACCTTTAAACTAACCCTAATAGTAACCCTATTTCTTACAATAGCCATAACCATAACACTAGCTCTAATCTTAATACAAAAGTAGCCCTATCCAAGCCCTAACACGAGCTTTAACCCTAAACCTAACCCTAACCTTAGTCCTAACCTTAGCTCCGACCGTATCCCTTACTCAAAGCCAAACCCTCACCCTAATGCTAACCATACTCATAGCACTAATCCTTAGCCTAACCAAAACCTAACTCTATTACTAGTCCTAAAGCAAGCCTTCATTCTAGATATAACCATAACCTAAACACTAACCCTATTCCTGACCATTATTCTGTCCCTAACACTAATATTAGGTCTATATCTAAACCTAACTCTAAACTGAACACTAACACTAGCCCTAATGCTAAACTTTTACCTAAACCTAACCTTAACACTAGCCCTAAACCTAAATCTAATTCTAAATCTAGCCATAGCTATAGCTCTATATCTAAAGTCAAACTAGACCTCGCCTTAACAGTAACCCTTAACCTAACACAAACTCTAACCCTACATGAAGAGCTAACCCTTATCCTAATTCTGTCTTTAAACCCAACCATTGCCCTACCCGAAAACTGTGCCTGACAATAACAATAACCCTAGCTCTAAATTTCACCCTAACGCTAAAACTAAACCTAAAACTACACCTAGCCCTAACATTTATCATAAAACCAGCCTTAATCATTACACTAGTTCTTACATTAGCCATATCCCTAACCTATCACAAAAGCTAGCACTAATCCAAGACCTACCTTAGTTTTAACCCTAAAGCTAACCCCAACAATAACCCTAGCCCTAACTATAACCCTAAGCCTTACCCTAGACTTAATCCTAACAATAACCCTAGCTCTAACCCTAGCTCTAACCCTATTCATTACCCTAAGATAACTATAATCCTTATGCTAAACATAGGCAAAACCCTAATGCTAGCACTAGTCTTAACCCTATCCATTAACCTACACTGAACCTGAACACTAAATCTAACTGTGTCATTATCTGATCCCTAAACATATGACTAATTTGAGCCCTAAACCTGAAACTTAACCTAAACCTAACCCTAAATTTGACACTTACTCTACTAGTACCCATAGCTCTAAACCTGACCCTAATCAGAAACCTAAAAATTACAATAGACCTAGCCATAAACCTATCCCTAATACTATACCTAACCATACCCTAGACCTGACATTAGCCCTAGCTCTAATCCTAGCCCTTACCCTAATACATAACTTAGCCCACATCCTAGCCATAGTCCTAGACTTAATCATAACCCTAACGTTAACCCTAAACTTAACCCTAATTCTCACCCTAGTCCTAAAACTAGCTATATTCTCATCCCTTACCCTAAACCTAACCCAAACCCTAAACCTTACACTAACCCTAACCCTAACCTTAGGCCTAACCCTAACACTAACCCTAGCCCTAATTCAAGCCCTAATTTACCCCTATCCTTAATCCTAACCCTAGCCCTAAGACTAACTCTAACTCTCACACCAGCTCTATACTTACTTCTAACCCTATCCCTTACCATCACCATATACCTCGCCCTAAATGTAGCCCTAACCTAGCCCTATACTTAGCCCTATCTCAAAACCAAATCTAAACCTAACTCTAGATCTAATCTTCAACCTAAGACTAAATCTAGCCATAACTCTACTCCTATCCCTAATCTTTAACCTAAGCTGAAATCTCACATTTACACTAGCCCTAACCCTAAGACTAATTGTAAAACTAGTCCTAACTTTAATATTAGCCCTAAAACAAAACCAAGTAATAGCCCTAAACTTAACCCTTAACCTAAACCAAACCCAAACCCTACACCTAGCTCTAACCCTATCCCTAATTATAGTTTAACCCTAACCCAAAAACTAACCCTGTCCCTGACTCTGACCCTAATACTAACCCTGACTGTAAACATCATCATCACCATAAACCTAACCTTCACACTAGAACTAGACCTAACTCTAACTCTGTAACTAGCTCTAATGATAAACCTACTTCATACATTAGTGGTAGCCTCAACCCTAGCCCTAACCTAACCCAAATAACCTAGCCTTAATCCTAGTCCTAAACCTAGCTTTAAACCTAAACTTAAACCTAAACCTAACCCACACACTAGCCCTAATCCTGTACATACCCTAACCATAAACCTTAGGCCTAACCCTATCCATTACCATAAAGATAACGCTAACCTTCTGATAACCTAAACCTAACTCTATACATTACACCAAACCAAACCTAAACCCTAAACCTAAACCTGTCATTACCCTAACCCTAAATATAACACTAAATTTGAGACTTGCACCAAAACACTAACTTAACCAAAGCCCTAATCCTCACCCTGATTCTAAAAATAACCCTAGATCTAAACGTTACCCAAACCAAAATCTAACCCTTACACTGGACCAAGCCATAAACCTAACACAAAATATATCTCTAACTGTAACCCTAGACATGACATTAGCCATAGCCCTAATACTATCCCTAACCCTAAAACAAAACCTAGTACTCATCATAGCACTAAACATAGCCTTGATCATAACCCTAACCCTAACCCTAGTTTTAAACCTAATACTAACCATCGCCCTTACCGTAAGCCTAGCTGTAACCACATCCCTTACCCTAAATTAAATCCTAACTCTAAACCTAACCCTTGTGGTAACCCTTGCCTTATCCTTAGCCCTAGCACTAACCCTAGGTAAAAATTTATCTCTAAATCTAACCCTAACTCGAAACCTAAGCCTAATCCTAAAATAGCCCTAACCCTAGCCCTAAAATAAACCTAGTCGTAATTTAGCCCTATCCCTAAACCAAACCCTAACCCTAGCCCTAAGACTAAGTCTCTCATACTAGCTCTATCACTCATTTTAACCCTATCCCTTACCATAAACCTAACCCTAGCCCTAACCCTACTGCTAGTGCTAAACATTTCCCTATCTTTATCCCTAGTACTAACCTTAGGCAAAATGTAATTCTAAATCTAGACATAACCTGAAGACTAAGCCTAAACCTAACACTAGCCCAAACCATAACACTAATACTAAATCGAGACCTAACACTAGAACTAGCTCTAAAACAAAACTGAGCCATAGCTCTAACCCTAAATATCAAACTAACCTTACACCTAGACTTAAACCTAGCCCTAATTCAAATTGGAAGCTGAACCCTGCCACTAACCCTGAACCTGACACTGACCCTAACACTTCTAGCTCCGAACATTACCCTAAAAGTAAACCTAACCCTAACACTAAACCTAGCACTAAAACCCTAAAACTAACCCTAATTGTAAACCTAGTACTTACATTAGCTGTAACTCTAACCCTAGCCCTAACATAGACCAAAACCTGAACCTAATCAGAGCCCTAACCATAGCTTTAAACCTAACCTAACCCTAACACTAGCCCTAATTGTAACCATAATTTTAGCCTTAAACTGATCTCTAAATCTATCCATTAACATAAATATAACCAAAACCATAATGATAAACCTAAGCATAAACCTAACCCCATCCCAAATCATAACCCTACCATTACCCTAAACCTAACATGAATCCTAACTTTGACCATGTCGTTACCCTAACCCTAATCCTAACACTATTCAAGCCCAAAATTGAAGCCTTAACGTATCCTGAACCTAACCCTTACCTTGACTCTAATAAAACCCCTAGCTCTAAATTTGACTGTAACCTAACACCTAACCCTTAGCCTTGACTTAGCCATAAACCTAACCCTGAATTTATCATTAACCATAATTCTGGACCTGAAATTAGCCCTAGACCTAATCCTAGCCCTAACCCTAAAAATACACCTAGCCCTCATCCTAGTCCTAAGCCTAGCCTTAATCATAACCCAATATTTAGCCCTACAACTAACTCTAATTCTAACCCTCACCCAACCTCCAAACCTACCTATAATGTCATCCCTTGCTCTAAATTTAAACCTAACCCTAACTCTAACCCTAGGCTTAAGCTAAACACAAAAACCTATCCCTAATCCTAGCCCAAATTTAGCTCTATCTGTTATCCTATCTTTACCCTAGACCTAAGACTAACTCTAACTCTTGCCCTAGCCCTATCCCCAGTTCTATCCCTATCCGCAACCATAAACCTAACACTAGCCCTAACACTAGCCCTAAAGTTAGTTCCAGCCCTTGCCATAGCTCTAAATCTAACTTTAAACCTAAGCCCAAGCCTGAAACTAACACTATCTTTAACCCTAATAATAATAGTAAAACTAACCCTAACCCTAATCCTAGAAGTAAACCAAAACTGAGCACCAGCCCTAACCCTAAACCTTAACTTAAAACAAACATTGACACCACACTTTGACAAAAAACTAGCCCTAATTTGAGTCCTAAGCCTCACCTTAAAACTAACCCTGACCCTGATTCATATCGTAACACTCACCCTAGATCTAAACACTGCCTTTAACTCAAACCGAACACTAACATTAACAATAGCCCTAATTCGAGTCCTAATGCTAACCCTAAAACTAACCCCGATCTTACTCCTATCCTAACATGAACCACAGCTACAAATATCACTTAAGCTTAAACCTAACCCTAGCACTAAAACTACCCCTAAACCTAACCCTAAAACTAACCATAATGGTAACCCTAGTTCTTGCATTAGTTATTGCTTTAATTCTAGCCCTAATGCTAACAAAAAATGGCTTTAAACTGAGTCATAAGCCTAGTTTTAACACTAAATCTAACCCTAACCATAACCGTAACCCTAGATCTAAACCAATCTCTTACCGTAAGCGAAACCCTAAACCTAAGAGTAACCCTAGACCTATCCCTAGTCTTTAGACTAACCAAAACCCTAACCCTATTAATATTCCTAATCCTAGCCTTTATTTTAGCTCTAACACTAACCCAAAAAATAACCCTAACCCTGACCCTTATTCTGACACTAACACTAAAACTAGGTATAATTTGAACCCCAAACTTAATCCAAAATTTACCATAATCCTATCTCTAGACCTAACGCAGAACCCAACTGTCAGCCAAGACCTAACAATAGCTCAGAACCTAACACTTATGCTAACCCTAACCCTAACCCTTAACCTAGTTCTAACCCTCACCTTAACCCTAAAACAAGACCTAATTTTAACCATAACCCTAGTTATAACCTTAACTCTAACTGTATCCATTACCCTAAAAATAACCCTAAACATAATGCTAACCCAAGCATATCCCTAACCCTATCGTTTTCCCCAAACCTATCAATGACCCTAACCTACCCTGAACCATAATCTTAATCCAATCATTATGGTAACCCTAACCCGAATGCTAATTCAAGCCCTAACCCTTACCTCAAAACTAAACCAAATCCTAACACTAACCGTGACCCTAATAATTCCCCTAGGTAGAAAACTGACTCTTACCCTACCTAAACCTTACACTAGACCTAGCCATAAACCTAACCCTAATACTATTCCTAACTTTAACCCTAGACCTATTATTAACACTAGCCATAATCCTAGACCTAATCCTAACACAAACCCTAGTCCTTATCCTAGCCCTAAATCTGGCCTTAATTTTATCCCTAACCCAAACCATAGGCCTAACCCTAACACTAAACCTAGCCCTAATCTTAGCACTAATTTAGCCCTAACCCTAACCCTAACATAAACCCTAGCCCAAAGACTAACTCTAATTCTCACCCTAACCCTAACCCTACTTCCAAACCTATCTCTTACTAGAAACCTAATCCTAGCCCTAATCCTTGGTCTAACCCTAGCCCTATTCATGTCCCTGGTAATAACTCTAGATCTAACCCTAACTCTAAGTCCAACCTTAACCCTAAGCCTAAACCTAAACCTAGCACTAGCCCTAACGCTAATGCTAATCCTAAAACTAGCCCTCACACTAGCCCTAGCGCTAAAACAAAACTGAGCCATAGCTGTAACCCTAACCCGTAACCTAATCCAAAACCTAACCTTACAACTAGCCCTAACCATATCCTAATTCTAGTCCTTACTCTAACCCGAAGACTAACCCTGACCCTAACTCTTACCCTAACATTAACCCTGACTCTAAACATAATCATCACCATAAACCTCAACCTAACACTAGACCTAGCCCTAACCCTAACTTTATAACTAGCGCTAATTATAACCCTACTTCATACATTAGCATAGCCTTAAACCTAGAACTAACCTAACCCATAACCTAGCTTTAAAATGAGTAATAATCCTAGCTTTAACCCTAAACTTAAATCTAACCCTAACCCAAAACTAGCCCTTATGTCTAAACCTTATGTCTAAACCTATTAATTAACATAACAATAAACCTAACCCTTAAGCTAACCCTTGGACTTACCCTAAACCTATCCATTACACTAAACCAAACCTAAACCCTAAAACTAACACTTTCATTACTCTAAACCAAAACCCTAATCTAACCAAAACCCTAACCATGAACCTGACCGTAAAAATAACCCTAGATATAAACCTGAATCCTATTCCTTCCCATAAACCTAACCCTATCCCAAATCCTAGTCCTAACCCTTGCCCTATCCTTAGCCCTAGCACTAACCTTAGATTAAAAACCTGACTCTAAATTTAACCCTAAACTGAGGCCTAAGCCTAATTCTAACACTAGCCCTAACCCTAAAATCTAACACTAATCCTAAAAATTTTACTAACCCTTCACCTTGACCTAACCTCAGCCCTTATTCGAGTTTTAAGCCAAACCCTAAAACTAACCCTGACCCTTACTCTGAACATAACAATAACCCAACGAATAAATATCACCCTAACCCTAAACCTAAACCTAACAGTAAACCTATCCCTATAATACTAAAATTAGCCATAATCATAACCCTAGTACATACATTAGCTGTAACCCTAACCCTAGCACTAACAGAACCCCAAACCTAGCCTTAATCATAACCATAACCCTAGCCCTAAACTGATTTCTAACTCTATCCATTACCATAACCATAACTATAATACAAATGCAAATTCAAGTCCTAACATTAAACTTTAACCTATCCCAAACTCTAACTCAGAACTTGACCATAATAATACCCCTAGCTCTAAAACTGACACTAACCCTATACCTAACCCTTACACTTGACATACCCATAATCCTAATCCTAAAATTATCTTTAACCATAATTCTGGACCTGAAAGTAGCCCTAGCACAAAACCTACTAAAAAACATTTTCTAGTCCTCATCCTAGTCCTAAACCTAGGCTTAATCATAACCCTAACCGTAACCACAGCCCTAACCCTAATTATAACCCTCACTCTACCTCTAAACCTAGCTATAAAGCCATCCATTACCACAAAATTTGCCCTAACCAAAACCTAATCTCTAAATGCTAACTCTAAACTCTAACCCTAACCCTAACTGTAACCCTAACACTAAGATTAAACTAGACACTAAACCTAGCCCTAATTCTAGCCCTAATTTAGCCCTATCTCTAACCCTCACCCTAATGCTAGCCCTAAGACTAACTCTTGCCCTATCCCTAAATCTAACCCTATACCTTAACATAACCATAAACATAGCTATAACCCTTGGCCTATCCTTAGTTCTATCAAAACCCTAGATCTAACCCTAATTCTAAATTTAACTGTAACACTAAGCCTAAGCCTAACACTAACACTAGCTCTAACTCTAACATTAGGACTAAAAGAAAACCGAGTGTTAGCCCTAAACCTAAACCTCAACTTAAACCAAACACTAACACTACTAATAGACCTAACCCTAGCCCTAGTTCGAGTAAAATCCCTAACCCTGAAACCAACCCTGATGCTGACTCATACCCTAACACTCACCCTAGCTCTAAACACCGTCCACACATTAAACTGAACCCTAACAGTAAACCTGGACTTAATTCAAGTCTTAACTCTAACCCTAAAACTAAGCCTGACCCTGACTCCTATTCTAACATGAATCCTAGCTATAAATATCAACCTAACACTAAACCTAACCCTAACACTAAACCTTACCCATAACCTAACACTAAAACTAACCCTAATGGTAATCCTAGTTCTCACATTAGCCATTGCCTTACACTGGCCCTACCCTACCACAAAACCTAGGCCTAATCTGAGCCCTAAACCTAGATTTAACCCAAACTCTAACCATAACCATAGCACTAACCCTGGCACTAAACCAATCCCTTAAGAAAAACCAGAAACCTAAGAGTAAACATAGACCTTTACCTATTCATTAGGTTATCCAAAACACCAACCTTATTAATAGCCCTTACCCTTGCCCTCGTTCTACATCTAACCCTATCCAAAACCCTAACACTAACCCTGGCCTTTTTACTGAACTTTCCATTAATTCTAGGTCAAATCCTAACCATAACCAAAACACAAAACCTACCCGAATCTTACCCCTAGACTTAATCCTAAATCTAACTCTCAGCCTAGCCCTAACAATAGTTCAAAACCTAATAATTACACTAAACATAACCTTAACCAAACCCTAGTTTTAACCCACACCCTAACTCTAAATCAAGACCTAATTCTAAACATAACCCTCTCCCTAACTTTAAGTCTAACTGTATCATTAACCTAAACATAACCCTTACCCTAACCATAGGCCTAACCCTAAACATATCACTATCCTCAAACTTATCAATTACCCTAAATCTACCCTGAACCTTAGACCTAATCCAATCATTACCCTAACCCTAACCCTAACCCTAACAATAACTCAAGCCCAAACCCTAAACTCAAACCTAAACCAAACCCTAACCCTAGCACTGACCCTAATAATTCCCCAAGCTCTAAATTCCACTCTTACCCTACACCCAACCCTTACACTAGACCTAGTCTTAAAACAAACCCCAAAACTATCCCTAAGTTTAACACTACACCTGATATTAGCCCAAGCCATCATACTAGCCCTAACACTAACACAAACCCTAGCCCTTATCCTAGCCCTAAACATAGCCTTAATTATAACCTGAACCATAACCTTAGGCCTAAATCTAACACTAACACTAGCCCTAATCTTAGATCTAATTTAGCCCTATTTCTACCCTTAAGCCTAACCCTAGCCCAAAGACTAACACTAACTCTCATCTTAGTCCTAACCCTAGTTTTAACCTTATATTTTACTGGAACCCTAATCCTAGCCCAAAACATAAGTCTAACATTAGCCCAATTCATTGCCCTAGCAGCAACCCTAGATATAACCCTAATTCTAAATCTAACACTAACCGTTAGCCTAAACCTAAACCTGACCAGAGCAATAAACATAATGCTAATCCTAAAACTATCACTAATCTTAGCTCTAAAATGAAACCAAGTCATAGACCTAACACTAACCCTTGATAAAAACTAAGCCCTACCCTACACTTAGCCATAACTCTAGCCCTAATTCGAGTTTTAAACCAAACCCTAAAACTAAACCTGACCCTGACTCTGACCTTAACACTAACCCTAGCTGTAAACATCACCCTAACCCCTATACCTAAACCTAACAATACACCTAGCCCTAACCCTAACCCTGAAATTAGCCCTAATCGCAACCCATGTATTTATATTAGCCTTTACCCTAAACCTAGCCTTAACTTAACCCAAAATCTAGCCTTATTCTGAGCACTCTCCCTAGATTTACCCCTAACCCTAACCCTATAACTAATCATAACTATTACCCTAGCCGTAACCCTAGATTTAACCATAACCTTAACCCTAAGCCTAACGCTATCAATAATCTTAACAATAACCCTGGGTGTACCCCTATCTCTAACCCTATCCATTACCCTAAACATAACTCTAAACCTAGTGCTAAACCTGGGGCTAATCCTAAACGTATCCCTAATCCTAACCATATCCATTACCCTTAACCTAACCTGAAACCTAAACCTAACACTTTGTTTACCCTAATCCTAACTATAATGCTAATTTGAGCCCTAACATTAAACCTTAAACTATCCAAAACAATTATCATGACCCTGACCCGAAAAGTACCCTTAGCTCTAAACCTGACCCTAAACCTAAACCTAACCCTTACACTAGACATAGCCAGAAACCTAAACCTAAAACTATTTTTAACCATAACACTAGACCTGAAATTATCCCTAGCCATAATCCCAGACCTAAACCTAGGCTTAATCCTAGCATGAACCATTATCCATAACCTAACCATAATTCTATTCCTCAACCTAGCGCTAAACATACCTATATCCTCATCCTATACCCCAAAACACACTATAACCCTAAACCTTACCCTTAAGCTAGGCCTATCCAAAAGCCTGGTGCTAATCCTAGCCTTTATTTAATCCTATCCTAACCCTAAACCTAACCATTAGACTAACTCTAAGTCTTGCCCTAGCTCTAGACCTAGTTCTATAATTAGCCTTAATCCTAATCCTAGATATAAGCCTAGTCTAAATCTAAACCTAACTCTAAATTTAACTGTAACAATAAGCCTAAACCAAACCCTAACACTACCCTTAACCGTAACGCTAATTCTAAAACTTGCCCTATCTCTAGCCCTAGCCATAAACAATAACCAAGCCATAGCCCTAATCTTAACCCTTAACCTAAATCAAACCCTAACCCAACAACTAACCATAAAACTAACTCTAAAACTAACCCTGACCCTGACACTGACCCTAAAACTAATCCTAGCTCTAAACATCACCCTAATCTAAAATTAACCCTAACACTATATCTAGCCTTAACCTAACCCTAAAACTAGACATAATCATAATCCTACTTCATACCTTAGTCATTGTCCTAACCATAGCCCAAACCCTAACACAAATTCTACACCTAATCCGAGCCCTAACCCTAGCTTTAACAATAATACTAGCCTTAATCCTAATCCTAACACTATCCCTAACCCTAACTCTAACCCTTTTCCTTACACTTAGCCAAACCCTAAACCAAATGCTAACCGTACACCTAATCCTAATTCTTAGCCTAACTTAAACTCTAACTGTAATACAAGTCTTAACCCTAGCCTTCATTCTCCCTCTAAATATAACCCTGACCCTCATCTGACCCTAACAGTAACTCTAGGTCTAAACTTGACCCTAACCCTAAACCAAACCCTAATACTAGCCCTACTGGTAACCCTATACCTATACCTAAGCCTCACACTAGACCTAGATCCAAAGCTTATTTTAAATAAAGCTATAACTCTAGCCCTAGACCTAAACAAAAACCTAGCACTATCCCTTACAATAACCCTTAATCTAAACTGAACACTTACCCTACCCCTAGACCTAAATGTAGTCTTAATTCTGGCTCTAACTCTAATCTGAAGCCTATCCAAAAATCTGACCCTAATTATAACACTGAACCTAGCTTTAAACCTAGCTTTAAACATGACACTACATCAAAACCTAAACCTAACACTAGACCTAGCCATAACCCTAACCCTAAAACTAGCCCTAAACATAACCCTAGCACTTACATTACCCATAGTCCTAACCCTAGCCCTAAACCTAATACAAAACCTAGCCCTTATACTAGGCCTAAACTTAGCTCTAAGCATAACCCTTAGCCTAACCCTAGCCCTAAACCTAGCCCAAACCTAAGCTTCAAGTTAGACCTAACTCTAGCTCAAAGCCTAACCTTGACACTAAACGTTATCCTAGCTCTATACAAAACCCTATCACTAACCTAGCCCTAATCCTAACATTAAACCTAGCCTAAATTTTAGCTTGAACCACATCCATTACCCTAACCCTAACCCTAAAAATAATTAAAACCCCATCCCTAACACTAAACCCAACTCTAACCATAAATGTGAATCTAGACCTAAACCTAAAACTAACACTTGCCCTAGCATTAAACCTAGCTTAAACACTAACACTTATTCTCACCTAACTATAACCCAAGCCCTAAACTTAACACTTACACTAACCCTAAAACTTACCCTAAATCACACCCAAACCCTATCCTTAAATCTATCCCTAATCCTAGAGTTAATCCAAACCATAACCAAGCCATAACGCTACCTCTAAACCTATCCATTACACTAAACATAACCCTAAGCCTAATGGTAACCCTAACCCAATTGCTAACCCTAACTCATCCAATACACTAAAAAATAACTGAAACCTAAACTAAACCTATCCATTACCCTAATCCTAAACCTAACCCTAATGCTAATTTGAGCCTTAACCCTAAACCTATAGCTAAACCAAATGCTAACTCTGACCCTAATAATAATCTTAAACCTAAAGCTGACCTTTAATGTAAACCTAACTTTTACACTAGACCTAGCCATAACCTAACCCTAAAACGATTTTTAAAGTTAACCCTAGACCTAACATTAGTCCTATACCTGATCCTAGTCATAAACCTAACAGAAACCCTAGTCCTTTACCTAGCCCAAAACCTAGCATTAATCCTAAACTGAACCATAACCCTAGGCCTAATCCTACTTCTAACCCTCCCCCTAGCCCTAAAGATAGCTATAGCGCCACCCATTCCCTTAAACTTAACCTTAACACCAATTATAACTCTAACTCTAGTCCAAACCTTTAGTAAAACCCTAACATTAACCCTAACCTTAATACTGGCCCTAAAGTAGCCCTAACCCTAACACTAACTCTACCCCTAATTCTACCCCTAATTTAGCTCTAAAGCTAGCCCTAATACTAGCCATAATTTAGCCCTAACTCTATCCCTAACCCTGGTCCTAATTATAGCCCTAATTTAGCCGTAACCCTAACCCTAACCCTAAGACTACTACTATGACTAAATCTAATACTCATCCTTGCCGTATCCCCAGTTCTAACCATAAGTGTTACCATAACCCTAGCCCTAGTCCTAGTCCTAACCCTAGATATAACCCTAACTCTAAATCTAACCTTAACCCTGAGACAAAACCTCAACCTAACACTAGCCCTAAACCTGATGCTAATCCATTATCTAGCTGAAACTGTAGCCCTAGCCCTAAAACAAAACCAACCTATATCCCTAACCCTTAACCTAAATGTAACCCTAACTGTACAACTAGTACTAACTTTAGCACTAATTTGAGTTCAAACCCTAACCCTAAAACTAACCCTGACTCTGAAACTAACCCTAAAAATACCCATTGCTCTAAACTTCAACCTAACCCTGAACCTAACTGTAACACTAGACCTAGTCTTAATCTTAACCCTAACCCTATAACTAGCACTAATTGCAACACTAGTTCATACATTACCATAGCCCTAATTCAAGCCCTAACCAACCAATAACCAGGCCCTAATGTGAGCCTTAACCCTAGCTTTAAAACTAACCCTAAACCTAACACTAACCCAGAAAACAGCCCTAAACTTTACCCTAACACTAGCCAGAATTCTTACCATAAACCTAGCCCTATCACTAGCTCTAAAATTATCCATTACCCTTATCATAACCATAAATGTAATGGTAACCCAAGGCTCAACACTAAACTTATCCCCAGCTCTAACCTTTTACATTAATTTAAACCTAGCTGAATCCTAAAACTAATCCTAATTTGAACCCTAAATCTAACCCTATCATTACCCTAACTCTAACCCTAATGCTAATTCCAGCCCTAATTCTAAACCTTAACCGAACCCAAACCCTAACTCTGCCCCTTCCCATGATAATATACCTAGCTCTAACCTTGGCCCTACCTCTAAACCTAATTCTTATACTAGACCTAGCCATAAACCTAACCATAAAACTATCCCTAACCATAATCCTCGACATGACATTTGCCTAAGCCATAATTCTATCCCTAAACTTAACAAAAAAGAACCCCATAACCCTGACCCTAACCCTAGCCCTAATTCTATCCATAACCATAGCCCTAAATTTAGCTCTAAAACTATTCAATTACCTTAAACATAACCCTAATTATAATGCTAACACTAGGCCTAAATCTAACCCTATCCCTAACCGTAACCATATCCATTATGCTAAATCTAAACTGAACCCTAAAAAAAAAAAAAAACCCTATCGTTTTCTCAACCCAAAGCCTAATGGTAATTCAAGCCCTAACCCTAATTCCTAACCTAAACAAAACCCTAAATCTGACCCTGATCTTAATAATACCCCTAGCTCTAAATTTTACCCCTACCCAAAACCTAACACACTAAACATAGCCATAAACCTAACACTAAAACTATCCCTAACTGTAACCCTACACCTGACATTGGCCCTAACACTAATCCTAGACCTAACACTAACACAAATTCTAGCCCTCATCCCAGCCCTAAAGCTAGCCTTAATCATAACTCTAATGAACTCCTAGCCCTAATCCAAATTATAACCTTCACCCTAGCCCTATCCCTAGCTCTAAACCCATCATTTACACTAACCCTAAGCCTAAAACTAAACCTAGGCCTAAATATAACCGTAAACCTTGCCCTATTCCTAGCCCTAATTAAGCCCTATGACTAACCAAAATGTAAACTTAGCCCTAAGACTAACTCTCACTCTCACCCTAGCCCTATTCCTAGTTCTAAACCTATACCTTACCATAACCCTAATCCTAGCCATAAACCAAGACCTAAAAGTAGCCATATTCTTAGCCATAGACCTATCCCTAGGTTTAACCCTAAATCTAAATTTAATTTAACCCTAAGCCTAAAACTAAACCTAACACTAGCCCTAAGCCTAATGCTAAGCCTAAAACTAGCCCTAACCATAGCCCTAGCCCTAAAACAAAACTGAGCCATAGCCCTAACTTTAAAAATTAAGCTAAAACAATACCTAACCCTACACCTAGCCCTAACCCTAGGCCTAATTTGAGTCCAAACCCTAACCCTTAAACTACTCTGACCTTGAATTTGACCCTAACACTAACCCTAGCTCTAAACATTTTACATATCCCTACCACTAGACCTAGTCCTAACCCTAATCCTATAACTAGCCCAAATAATAACCCTAGACCATACATTGGCCATAACTCTAAAACTAGCCCTAACTTTAACCAAAACCTAGCCTTAATGCAAGACTTAACCCTAGCTTTAACCCTAAACCTAAACCTAAAACTAGCCCTCACCCTAACCCAAAACATAGCCCTAATTCTAGTTCTAATCCTATTCCTTACCCTAAGCTAACCCTAATCCTAATGCGAACCCTAGGCCTAACCCTAATCCTTAGCCTAACTCAAAATCTCACCCTATTACTATTCCTAACCCTAGCATGCTTTCTAGCTCTAACTATAACCCAAACACTAAACCTAACCCTGACACTTATTCTGACCCGAATGGTAACCGTATGTCTAAACCTGACTCTAAACATAAACCAAACTCAAAAACTTGCACTAGCAATAAACCTATACCTAAACTTTACCCCAAAACTAGCCTTAGACCTAAACCTAATCCTAAATCTAGCCATATCTCTAGCCCTATACCTACCTAAACAAAAACATAGTCCTAGCCCTAATGATAAACCTTAACCTAACACAAACAGTAACCCTACCACTAGACCTAACACTAGCAATAATTCTGGGTTTAACCCTAACCCTAACTATAACCCGAACACTGACCCTGACCCTAAAACTAACCCTAGCTCTAAATATCAAGCTAATGGTAACCCTAACCCTAACACTTGATCGAGCCATACACTTACCCCAAAATTAGCCCTAATTATAACCCTGGTTTATACAATAGTTGTAGGTCTAACACTAGCCCCAATGTAACCCAAAACCTGGCCCTAAGCCGAGTGCTAACCCAAGTTTTAACAATAACCCTAAAACTACCCCTAATTTATACCTAACCCTAGATCTAACCCTAGATTTTACCCTATCCAATACCTTAAGTTAAACCCTAAACCTAATGCTAAACCTAGTTCTAACCCTAAACCTTCGTTCTAGCTCTAACACTAATCCAAACACAAAGCCTAACCCTGACACTTATTCTGAGCCTAATGATAACCGCAGGTATAACCCTGACCCTAACCCAAAA
This sequence comes from Callospermophilus lateralis, assembly GCF_048772815.1. Lineage (NCBI taxonomy): Eukaryota > Metazoa > Chordata > Mammalia > Rodentia > Sciuridae > Callospermophilus > Callospermophilus lateralis. The sequence goes on along the minus strand of NW_027514466.1, from coordinate 834,348 downwards.
CTGAACCCTACCATTGGCCCTACCGGTAATACTATACTTAAACCTAAACCTAACACTAGCCCTAGACTTAAACCTAATCCTAAATCTAGCCATATCTCTAGCCCTAGACCTGAGCAACAACCAAGCCCTAGCCCTAACAATCACCTTTAACCTAACCCAAACACTAACCTTACCCCTAGAACTAAACCTAGTCCTAATTCTGGCAATAAAGCAAACACTGACTCTAACCTGAACACGGGCCCTGACCCTAACATAATCCTAGCTCCAAACCTCACCCTAAGCAAAACCTAATCTTAACACTAGACCTAGCCATAACCCTAACCCTAAAACTAGCCTAATCATAATTCTAGCTCTTATATTACCCATCGCCCTAACCCTAGGCCTAAACTAACACAAAACCTAGCCCTAATCCTAGGCCTGAGCATAGCCCTAAGTGTAAACCTAAACCTAACCCTAGCCCTAAACCCAACCCTAAGCCTCTCTTTAGACCTAACCATAGCTCAAAGCCTAAACTTTACCCTCAACATAACCCTAGCCCTATCTCAAACCCTGCCCTAACCCCAGCCCTAATACTAATCATACTCCTAGCCCTAACCATAGTTCTAATTCTATCCATTACCCTAATTATAATCCTAATGCTAATGCTAACCCTAGCCTTAACCCTAATTCTATCACAATCCCTAAACCTATCCCTTGCCCTAAAACTAACCTGAACCCTAATCCTAAGCCTATTCGTTACCATAACCCTAACTCTTAGCCTAATGGTAATTCGAGCCCTAAGCCTGAACCTTAACCTAAACCAAACCTTAAGCCTAACAGTTTCTCTAATAATACACATAGCTGTAAACTTGACCCTTACCTTAAATCTAAACCTTATACTAGACCTAACCATAAACATAAACCAAAACCTATCCCTAACTGTAACCCTAGACCAGTAATTAGCCCTAGCCCTAATCTTAGCCCTAAAGCTAATACAAACACTACCTCTTATTCTAGCACAAAATCTTGACTTAATCATAACCCTAACCCTAATTCTAACCCTTTCCCTAGACCTAAACCTAGTTATAACCCCATTGCTTACGTTAAACCTAACCCAAACCCTAACCCTAACACTAACCCTAGCCCTAAACCTAAACCTAAACCTAATCCTAGCTTTAAGACTAACTGTAACTCTAGCCCTAGCCCTAGCCCTAATTCTAACCCTATCATTTTCTGTAACCTTATTCATAGCCATAGCCTAGAATAATCCTAACCCTAAACTTACACCTTGTCCTAACCCTATATCTAAACCTAACTCTAAATCTAACCATAATTCTACACCTAAACTTAACCCTAACACTAGCCCTAACCATAATGTTAATCCTAAAAACTAGTACTAACCATACGCTTAGCCCTAAAACAAAACTGAGCCTTAACACTAACCCTAAACTTTAAAAAAAAACCTAACCTTATATCTATCCCTAAGCCTAGCCATAATTTGAGTCATAATCTTAACCCCAAACTACCCCTGAACCTTTCTTGACATTAACCCTACTTCTAAACATCACCCAAAGCCTAAAAGTTAATGTAACAGTAGACCAGGTCCTAATTCAAAAAACAAGTTCTAATCATAACCCTAGATAAAACAGTAGCTGTAACCTTAATCCTAATGCTAACAAAAACCTATCCTAAATCTGATACCTAACCCTAGCTTTAACCCTAAACCTAACCCTGAATCTAGCCCCAACACTAACCCAAACCCTAGCTCTAACCTTATACTTTACCCTAGCCAAACCCCAACCCTAATGATAAACTTACTCCTAAAATTAATCGTTAGTCTAATGCAACACCTAATGCTATTACTAGTCCTAACCCTAGCCCTGATTCTTGTTACAACCATAACCCAATTCTAACCTTAACCCTGACCCTTATTCTGACTCTGAACCTAAACCAAACACTAACTCTAGCCCTACCAATAACCCAATATCTAAACCTAACCATAACACTGTCCCTCAATTAAACCTAATCCTGAATCTAGCCATATCTTTAACCAAGACCTAAACAAAAAACTAGTTCTAGTTCTAATGATAACCCTTAACCTATCCCAAACACTAACCTTACCTCTAGACCTAACCAATACTAATTCTGGCTCTAGCCCTAACCCTAACCTTAATCCAAACACAGACTCTGACACTAACACTAAACTTAGTTATAAAACTGACCTTAACCGAAAACTAAACCTAAAAATATACCTAGTAATAAGCGTAAACATAACCCTTACATTACCATAGCACTGAATCTAGCTCTAAACCTAACACAAAACCTTGCCCTAATCCTAGGTCCATCTCTAGCCCGAAGTGTAACCCGAACCCTAATCTAACCTTATCCCTTACCCTAAGCCTAACCTTCACAATAACCCTAACCCTCACCTTATACCTAACCATAAAAAAACCCAAAACTGAACCCTAAAAATAACCCTAGCCCTATACCTAAAGCTAATCCTAATCCTACCCCTAATCATAATGTTAAAACTAGCACTAATACTATCTTAAAATTACCCATTACCATAAACTGAACCTTAACCCAAATGATAACCTTAGCTCTAATCCTAATTGTAAACCTAAACCTAGACCTAACCCTAAACCTAACCCTCATTGTAACCTTAACCCTAGATAAACCCTAACCCTTACTCTAACACTGACTCTAGCCCAAACCTTAACACTAACCCTAAACCTAAAACTACCCTTAACCCTAACCTGAAATCTAAACCTTTCCATTACCCTAACTCTAATGATAATCTTAGCTGAAACGCTAACACTAACCCTAAACCTGAAACTACCCCTAACCCTAAACTGATATCTAATCCTATCCATTAACCTAACTCTAAAGATAACCTTATCCTTAATCTAAAACAAACTCTAACCTTAACCATAAATCTAACCCTAGACAAAATTCTCTACTTAACCCTCACCCTAGCACTAACCCTAGCTTGAAACCTAACCTGTACCCTAAACCTAACCCAAACACTAACCCTAGTCCTAGCCCTAACCCTAACCCTAACTCTAGCCCTATTCCTATACAAAACCCTAGCCCTACCATTAGCTCTAATGTTATTCATTTCTCTAACAATAACCTAAACCAAATGCTAATCCTAGGATTAACCCAAATCCTATCACTCACCCTAACCCTACCAATTACCCTAATATTAACCTGAATCCTAAACCTAAACCTATCCATAAACCTAAACCTAATTTTAAATTGAATGCTAATTTGAGCCATAACCCTAATAATTAAACTAACACAAACCCGAAACCTGAACCTTACATTAAAAATACACCTTACATTGAACATGGGCCTTACCCTTAACCTAACATTAGACCTAGCCATAAACATAACACTATTATTATCCCTAGCTATAACCCTAAACCTGTCATTATCCCTATCCCTAAAACTTACCCTAACCCTAACACAAACCCTAGACCTTATCCTAAACCCAAATCTAGCCTTTATTCTAACACAAACCTAACCGTAGACCTAAACCTAATTCTAATCATCACCCTAGCCCTAAACCTAGCTATAACCCTATCCTTTCCCCTAAACCTGAGCCTAAACTCAATCTTATAAATAGCCCTAACCATAGGCCTAACACTAACACCAATCCTAGACATATTCCTAGCCCTAATTTAGCCCTAAACTTAACCCTAACCCTAGCCTAAAGATTAACTCTAACTATCGCCCTAGCTCTATTCCTAGTTCAAACTTATCCCTTACCATAACCAAAACTCTAGATCTAACCTTATACCTAACCCTAGCCATAGCCCTCTAGAATTAACCATAACTCTAAATGTACCCCTAAGCATAAACTCATCCTATCACTAGCAAAAACACTAACAATAATCATAAAACTACCTTTACCTTAACCTTAGACCTAAAACATAACGAGCCATAGCACTAACCCTAACCCTTAACCTAAACAAAATGTAACCCTATATCTAGCCCTAAGCTTCCAACTAATTTGAGTCCTATCCCCAACCCTGAAACTAACGCTCACCCTGACACCAAACCTAACACTAACTCTAGCTCAAAACATCACCCTGAACTTAAACCTAACGATAAAACTAGACTTAGTCCTAACCATAACCCTAAAATTAGCCCTAATCATAACCTAGTTCTTACGTTAGCTGTATCCCTAACACTAGACTTAATGTAACCTAAAATCTAGCACTAATGCAAGCCCCAACACTAGCTTTAACCCTAATTCTATACCTAAACCAAGTCCTAACCCTTACCCTAAACCTAAACCTAACTTTAATCATTGCACTAACCCTTAACCTAACTGTAACCCTAACACTAACACTAACCATAACCCTAGCCCTAACCCTAGCTCTAACCCTATTCATTACCCTAACCCTAACCCTAATCCTAAACATAATGCTCATCCCTGGCCTAACCTTATCCCTAACCTATCCATTATCCTAAACATAACCCTAACCCTAAACCTAACCAAACTCTAAACATAGTCATAACACTAACCCTAAAACTAGCCCGAATGGTAACCCTACATTTTACATTAGCCATACCGTAAAGCTAAAACAAGACCTAGCCAAGCCCTAATCCGAGCTCTAACCCTAGCTTTATCCCTAAAAATAGACCTAAACCTAGGCCTAATTGTAACCCTAACCCTAGCCCTAACACTAGTGCTAACCCTATCCCTTACCCTAAGACAAACACTAAACCTAAAGCTACCCTAGTACTAAACTTTATTCTTAGCCTAACACAAACTGTAACTCTATTACTAGTCCTTACCCTAATCCTCAATCTATCTCTATCACTATCCCAAACGCTAACCCTAATCCTGTCCTTATTCTGACCCTAACACTATTCATAGGTCTAAACCTGACCCTAACCCTAAACCGACCCCTAATATTGGCTCTACCAGTAACCCTATAACTAAACACTAACTTAACACTAGACCTAGACCTATACTTAATCCATTATCTAGTGATAACTCTAGGGCTAGCCCTAAAAAAAAACTTAGTCCTAACCCTAATAATAACCCTTAATCTAACCCCAAAACTAACTCTACCACTAGACCAAAACGAATCCTAATGCTGGCCCTAACAATAAACCTAACACAAAACTGAACACTGACCCTTAACTTAACAAAAATCCTAGCTCTAAACATTATCCTAACAAAAAACATAACCCTAACACTAGACGTAGCCATATAACTAACCCTGAAACGAGCCATCACCATAGGCCAAAACCAACCTCTAACTCAATCCATTACCCTAACCCTAACCCTAATTCTAACCCTACCCTAACCTTCAAACTCACTTTAACCCTAATCCTCGTCTTAGTGTAAGCACTAGCTCAATCCCTAACCCTTAAACTTAACCTAACCCTAACAATAACCCATGGCCTAAGCCTAAACCTAACCTTAACCCTAGCCCTAATCCTAACCTTAATTCTGTCCCTAACTTAGCTCTAAGCCTACATATTACCCTAACTCTAACCCTAACCTTAATGAAACCATAGCCCTAACCCTAGCTTTAACCCTACCCATTACCCCAACCTTAACCTAACCCTGATGATAACCCTAGCCCTGATGCTAAATCTAACCTAACCCTAACCTTAGACATAACCATAAACCCAGCACTTACCATAGAGCTAACCCTTCTCAAACCATAAACATTACCCTAAACCTAAACCTAAACCTATCCCTAACCCTAACCTTAAGCCCAAACCCAACCCTAACCCTAACACAACATCAAACCCTATCCAATATTTAAAACTAATGATAATCCCAGCTCTGACCTTAACATTAACCTTGACCCTAATCGTAATTATAACCTAGACCTAACCCTAAACCTAACCATGCCCTAGTGCTGACCATAGCTCAAATTCTAAAACATACCCTAAACCTAACCCTAGGCCTAACCTTAACTCTAGCTGTAATAATAACCATAACCCTAGTCCTAACCCTATCCCTTACCCTAAGCACAACCATAACCCTAAGGCTAAACCTAGGTCTCACCCTAATCCTTTTGCTAACTCTAACCCTATCAATTACCCTATACCTAACATGACTTCTAAACCTAAACCTACCATTACGCTAACCAAACCCTAATGCTAATTCAAGCTCTAAACCTAAACCCTGACACCCAAAACCTAATTCTAGCTCTATGAATACCCCTAGCTCTAAACCTGACCCTTACCCTAAACCAAACCCTTACACTAGACCTAGCCACAAATCTAACCCTCAATCTATCCCTAATGTAAGCCTAGACCTGACACTAGGCCTAGCCCTAATTCTTGCCATAACCCTAAAACAAAACCTAGCCCTCATCCTAGCCCTAACTTAGCCTTAATACTTAATCAAACCAAAACCCAAGCCCTAACCGAAATTCTAACCTTTGACCTAGCCCTAAAACTAGTTCTAACACCATCTCTTCCCCTAAACATAACCCTACCCCTAAACCTAAACCTAAGCCTAAACTAGGCCTAATCCTAATACAAACACTAGACCTAATCCAAGCCGTAATTTAGCCCTAAATGTATCCTAATCCTAGCATTAAGACTACTCTAACTCTCACCCTAGTCCTATTTCTAGTTCTAATCCTATCCCTTACCATAATCCTATCACTTACCTTTACATTATCCCTAAGCCTAGCTCTAGCCCTAATCCTATATCTAACCCTAACTATAAACCTAACCAAACCCAAAGCCTAATCTCTCCATAACACAAGATGTAACACTAGTGCTAATTCTAAAACTAGCCCTAACCTAGCCCTAGCCCTACAAAAAAACCCGAGCTATAGCCCTAACCCTCACCTTTAAAATAAATCAATCCCTAAGCCTACACCTAGCCTTAAACCTAGTTCTAATTTGAGTCCTAACCCTAACCCTAACCCTAAAACAAACCCTGATCCTAACTCTGACCCTATCACTAACCCTAGCTCTAAACATCACTCAAAACATAAACCTAATCCTAACCCTAGCCCTAACCCTAACCCTAATCCTAAAACTAGTTCTGATCATAACCCTAGTTCTTACATTGGCCTAACCTAATCCAAAACCTATCCCTAATCGGAGCTGTAACACTACCTTTAACTCTAAACATAACCCTAATTCTAGCCCTAACTCTTATCCTAAACCTAACGCTAACCCTAATCCCTGACATACCTCAAAACCTAACCCTAACCCTAGCCTTAATCCTAACCATAAACCTAGCCCTAACCCGAGCTGTAACCCCATGTATTACCCTAATCCTTATCCTAACAGTAATGTTATCCCGAAGATAACCCTAAACCAATTCCTAACCCTAAACTTATACATTACCCTAAATATAACCTGAACCCTAAACCTAATCATATCCATTAACATATTGCAAAACCTAATAACATTAACCCTAAAACTATCTCTAAACATGAACCTAGACCTGACATTAGCCCTAGTCCTAATGAAGCCCTAACCCTAAAACAAACTCTAGCCCTAATCCTACCATAATTTTAGCCTTAATCCGAAACCATACCTTAACCATAGACCTAATCCTAATTGTATCCCTCGCCCTAGTTCTAAAGGTAGCTATAACATCATACCTGACCATAACCATTACCATTACCCTAGCCATAAGCCTAGGCTCAGCCTTAATACTAGCCCTATCTCAAAACCTAGCTTTAATTAAGCCCTGATTCTAACCCTAAATCTAACCCTAAGACTTGACTCTCACTCTCGCCCTAGCCCTATCCCTAGTTCTAACCCTATTCCTTATGATAACTCTAACCGTAGCCCTAACCTTTGCTGTAGCCTTAAACCTAGATGTAACCATAACAATAATCCTAAAACACACCCTAAAACTAGCTCTAACCCTAACACTAATTTGAAAACTACCCCTAACCCAAGTCCTAGCTCTCAAGCAAAACTGAGCCATTTCACTGACTCTAAACATTAACATAAATCGAACCCTTATCCTACACTTATCCCTGACGCTAGCCATTATTTGAGTCCTAACCCTAACCCCAGAACTAATAGTAACCCTGACTCTAACGTTAACACTTACCCTAGCCCTACATATCACCCTATCACTAAACCTAATACTAACATTAAACCTCACTCTAAACCTAACCCTAAAATTAGCTCTAATTGCAGTGCCATTTCTTAAATAAGCCATAGCCCTAAACCTAACACTAAATCTAGCCCTAATCCAAAGAATAACCATAGCTTTAACCCTAACCCTAACCCTGGCCCTAACATTAACCTAATCTTTAGTCCTAATTCTAGCTCTAACCCTACTTTTTATACTTAGTAAAACCCTCACCCTATTGCTACCCTAGTCCTAACCCTAATTGTATGCCTACCCCAAACCCTAACTCTATAACTAGTCCTAACCCTAACCCTCATTCTAGCTCTAAACTTAACCCAAACCCTAACTCTAGCCCTGACACTTATTCTGACCCCAACAATAAACCTAGGTGTAAACCTGACCCAAACCCTTATCCAAAACCTAACACTAGCATTAATATTAACCCTAAACATAATCCTAACATTAACACTAGCCCTAGACATAACCTAATTCTAAATATAGAAATAACCCTAGCCTTAGCCCTACCAATAACCTTAAATTAAACCAAACACTAACTCTACCCCTAGATCTAACCCTAGTACTCATTCTGGTTCTAACCCTAGACCTAATCCTAACCTGAACCCTAACACTTACCCTAACAAAAATCCTAGCTCTGAACCTTATCCCAACCCAAAAATAACCTTAACACTAGATAAACTCTAAATCTAGCCATAACCATAACTCCAGCTCTTACATTACCCATATACCTAACACTAGTCCTAAACCTCACATGAAACCTAGCCCAAATTACAGCCCTAAACCTATCCCTAAGCATAACTCTAACCCTAAACCTAGCCCTAACCCTAACCCTAACCCTCGTTCTAGCCTTAACCCTACCTCAAACCCTAAAACTTACCCTAAAATAACCCTAGTCCAAACCTTAAAACTCACCCTAAATCTAGCCCTATTTCTAACTGTAACCATAGCCCAAATGCTAGCTCTAATTCTGTCCATTACACTAACAATAACTCTAAAATTAATGATGACCCTAGCCCTAAACCTAACCCTAACCCAACCCTAGCCCAGACTGTAAACCTAACCCTCGCCTAGCCCTAAACCTAGCTCAATTCATAACACTTACACTTAACTTAACCCTAAAACTAACCCAAGGCCTAACCCTAAACCTAACCCCAGCCCTAATCCTAACCTCAACCCTAGACCTAACTCTAGCTTAAACCCTATCCATTACTCTAACCCTAAACTTAACCCTAATAATAACACTAGACCTAAAGCTAAATATATCCTAACCCTAAACATAAACCTAACCCTAGAACTGACAGTGAACCTAACCCTAACCCTAAACCTAACCTAGCTCAAATGCTAAACCTAATCCTAAACCTAAATTTAACGCTAACCTAAACATAAACCTATCTTTAACTCGAAATCTAAAACTATAACCCTAGCCTTAAAACCGTTACACTAACCATGACCATAACCCTAGACCAAACCTTAAATTAATCTTAGCCATAGCAAAAATCCTAGCTCAAACCCTAAACGGTACCCTAAACTTAATCCTAAATGTAACCCTCACCCTAACGCTAGACCAAAACATAACACTAGCCCTACCAGTAACCCTATACCTAAACCAGACCCTATCACTAGCCCTAGACCTAAACCTAATCCTAAGTGTAGACTTAACTCTAGCTCTACACTAAACAAAACATAGCAATAGCCCTAACAATAACCCTTAACTTAACAAAGACTAATTCTACCACAAGACATAAACCTAGTCCCAATTCTGGCTTTAATCTTAACTCTAACTCTAACCTGAACACTGACCCTGACTTTAACACTAAACCTATCTCTAAACCTGACACTAACTGAAAACCTAAACCTAACCCTAGACATAGCCATAACACTAACCTACAACTAACCCTAAATATAATCCTAGCTCTTACATTACCCATAGCCTTAACTCTATGCCTTAACCCAACACAAAACCTAGAGAGAATTCTAGGTCTAAATCTAGCCCTGAGTGTAACCCAACCCTAACCCTAGCCCTAACCCTAAGCATAAACCTAACCCTGACTCTAATCCTAACTCTAGCCCTAATCCTAACCATTATCCTAGCCATAACCCTAGGTCTAACCCTATTAATTACCCTAACAATAACCATATCTCTAATGCTAACCCTCGGCCTAACCCTAAAACTATCACAAACCCTAAATACATTCATTACCATAACCCTAACCCTAAACCTACCACTATCCATTACCCTAACCCTAATTCTAACCTTAAAGCTAATTTCAGCCTTAACACTAAACCTTAAGCTAACCCAAACCCGAAGACTGAACCTGACCCTAATAATACTCCAGCTCTTAATCTGACCCTATCCGTAAACGCAACACTTTAATTTGACCTAGCCATAAACCTAACCCTAAAAATATCACTAACTATAAACCTACACCTGACATTAGTCCTATTCCTAATTCTTACCCTAAACCTGACACAAAACCTAGCCCTAATTCTAGCCTTAAATCTAACATTAATCCTAAACCTAACCATAACCCTAGCCCTAACCCTAAAGCTAATCATAAAACTAGCCCTAACCCTAAACATAGAACTAAAATAAAACTAAGCAACAGGCCTAACACTAACCTTTACTTAAACCAAAGGCTAGCACTACACCTAGATCTAACCCTAGCCAAAATTTGAGTCCTTATCATAACCTTAAAAATAACCCTGAACCTGACTTATATCCTAAAACTCATCCTAGCTCTAAACACCACCCTAACCTTAAATTTACAGTAATCCTATCCCTAGACCTAATCCTAAACCTAGCCCTAACCCTAGCTAAAAACCTAACCTTTATGCTAAACATAACCCTAAACATAACCCTAACCCTAGTTCTAACACTAACTCTAACCCTAACTCAAGGCATATTCCTAACCATAACTCTAGTTCTAACCATATAAATTACCCTAACCATAAAACTTTCCCTAATGCTAACCCTAAGCCTTATCCTAGCCCTATCTGTAACACTAACTACATCAATTACCCTAAACCAAACCTGAGCCTTAAAACAAATCGTAGCTGTACCCTAACCCTAACCCTAACCCTAATGCTAATTTGAGCAAAAAAACTAAATCCTTACCTAAGCCAAATCCTAATCCTAATAATTCCATGAGCTCTAAACCTGACCATTATCCTAAACCTAACCCTTACACTAATTGTAGTCATAAGGCTAACCCTAAAACTATCTTTCACCATAACCCTAGACCTGATATTAGCAATAGTACTAATCCTAACCCTGAATCTAAAACAAACACTAATCCTAGCCTTAAACCTAGCCTTAATCATAATGCTAACTCCAACGCTAGCCCCAACCCTAACTCTAACCCTCACCCTACATCTAATCCTAGCTATAACACCATTCTTTATCTGTAGGGAGCCAGCGACCACACCCTAAAAATGGCGTCGGTCTCCTTCTTCCGCTTTCTTGGCAGTTGGAGTTGTTGAAGTAAACAACTCCTTGTAAGTCTGTAGAGATGAGCTCTGACTTGTTTCCGCTTTTGTGTACCAATCAGTTTTTCCCACGTGGCACAAGTGTGTTGGCTGGGCGAGGGATTTAAGCTAGTGCAGACTGGGAGAGAGAGAGTTTTTTTCGCCATGCTTCAAGGGTCCTGAATAAACTGCTGAAAGAAGAATCCTGTGTCGTGTCTTCCTTGCTGGCGAGGGGACATGACATTTGGCAGCCCGTATGGGGAAATAACACCCCTCAAACTCAGGATTCAGAACTTTCAGCAGCCAGGATGGTGCACCGGTAAGTTCCCAGGTAAGTGGGAATCCGCAAGTAAGTCGCGGGACGCTCCTCTGTAGATAAAGAGAGAGCGGGGATTTAACAGGATAGTATGCTCCTCTGTAAATAAGGAGAGAGTGGGGAATTTTGTACTTTCAGTTTCCTTATACTTTTGGAGACATTATGGGCACTACCTCCTCAAGCCCAATTTTGTTGGCCCTAGATTTGCTGTTACGTTCAAAAGGACTTGAAGTGAAACAGAGCACTCTACAGACGTTCTTAAGAGAAGCTGATACAGCGGCTCCGTGGTTTGCTTTCTCAGGAAGTCTTATGGTTCCTAGCTAGGATAAATTAGGGAAAGATCTGGATTTTGCTTATGAACAAGGCACATTAAAGGGTGGTGTTATACCAGTCTGGAAGTTGATTTGAGGGTGCATTACAGATTCTAAATGCCAGGAGGCTGTGGGTGAGGGTCAGACAGTTCTTGAACAATTACATGAGGAAAAATCTGAGGGATCCCACAGTGAAGTAGCGGAGAGCGTTAAAAGCAAGAGTAGTGAGAAGAAAAAAATACCTAAAAATGAAAATAAGAGGAGGCTTTACCCAGATTTGACTGAACTTAAAACACCTGAGGACGCAAGCGGCTCAGAAAGCTCCAAGGACCTTGACATGTTGTTGCAGCAGATGCACAGGATAAAAGTACTTAGGGGCCGCTGAGGATCAGGTGCCTATTATCTGGAAGTCAGAGGAGCCGGTATGGGTGCCTCAGTGGCCACTCTCCTCTGAAAAATTGACTGCGGCTCATGCTTTAGTACAAGAACAATTAAATTTAGGACATATAAAACCCTCTACTTCTCCATGGAATACACCCATATTTGTCATCAAGAAAAAATCTGGAAAGTGGCGGTTGTTACATGACCTACAGGCCATTAATGCTCAAATGCAGCTCATGGGGCCCATCCAGAGAGGTTTGCCTTTACTTTCAACCATTCCTAGGCATTGGCCAGTGATTAGCATAGACATTAAGGATTGCTTCTTTTCCACCCCGCTACATCCGCAGGATTCTGAGCGCTTTGCTTTTACGCTGCCCTCATGTAATCATGAGGAGCCTGATCAAAGATTTGAGTGGGTGGTTTTGCCTCAAGGCATGACCAATAGCCCCACAATGTGTCAAATGTTTGTGGGAGCAACCATTGCTCCACTCAGACAAAAGTATCCATTACTAAAGTGCATACATTATATGGATGACATTTTGCTAGCAGCCAAGACTAAAAACACACTGGAAGCAGCTTATACTGACTTAGTACATCTACTACAATCAAAAGGCTTGTTTATTTCGCCTGACAAAGTGCAATCAGGGGACTCTATTAAATATCTTGGTGCTAGTATTTCTCATGAGACTATTTCACTCCAAAAGGTAACTATTAGAACTGATGATTTACATGCTTTAAATGATTTTCAGAAATTGTTGGGTGACATAAATTGGATTAGGGGCTACTTACATGTTCCCAATGCTGAGTTGAAGCCTTTATATGATATTCTTAAAGGTGATTCAGACCTTGCTTCCCCTTGGCATCTTACTGAGGAAGCCAAGTCAGCATTGTCTAAGGTGGAAAAGGCCATACAAAAGGCTAGTCTTTGCCGGCTTCGCGAGCATAAGCCCCTTCAATTATGTGTGCTTGCCACGGTACGGCAACCTACTGGAGTTTTGTGGCAAGATGGTCCTTTGTTGTGGATACATCCACGCATATCCCCTGGAAAATCCCTTGAGTACTATCCTGATGCAGTTGCTTCATTAGCGATGTTAGGGATACAACAGAGCATACAATTATTTGGTTCTACCCCAACGTCTGTGATTGTCCCTTATACTTGTCAACAAATACAAGTTTTGTGTGCTAATTTGGATAATTGGACTATTTTACGATGCTCTTTTCAAGGAGAGATAGATAATCACTATCCCTCACACCCCCTTATTACGTTTGTTAAAGAACATCCTATCATTTTCCCTAAGGTTACTTCTTCCAAACCTATTCCAGGAGCTGTTAATATTTTTACAGATGGATCTAAAACTGGTGTTGGAGCCTATGTGATAAATACACAAACTCCTATCCAGCATCAGTTTGCTCCTTGTAATCCGCAATGGGTGGAACTGCAAATTGTTATAAAAGTGTTTGAACAATGTTCATTTCCTTTTAATCTGATATCAGACTCTGTCTATGCGGTTCAAGCCTTAAAGGTGTTAGAAGCTGTAGGCCCCATACACACATCAGGAGTGATGTCCTCCCTTTTTCAACAACTTCAAAAATTGATTTGGAATTGTTCCGCCTGTTTTCATCCCTTACATATTAGAGCTCACACAGGTTTACTGGGTGCTCTTTCTGCTGGTAATGCACAGGCTGATCTTGCTACTCGTCCTTTTTGGATGTTTCCTATTTCCTCCTTAGATCAAGTTAGAAAATTTCATAGTGATTTTCATGTTAATGCACGAGCACTCCAAACGCGCTTTGCTATCTCTCGTGCTGATGCACGACAGATTGTGCTGGATTGCCCTCATTGTGTTATCTTACACCACCCCCTTTCTGTGGGCGTAAATCCTCATGGTTTGTGGCCTTTATCTTTATGGCAAATGGATGTTACTCATGTTTCTGAATTTGGACAACTTAAATATGTCCATGTCTCTGTGGACACTTGCTCCGGCGTCATCCATGCCTCTGCCTTGTCCGGTGAAAAGGCTGGAAATGTTATCATGCATTGTCTGGAGGCCTGGGAGGCCTGGGGATTACCACAGACCATCAAGACGGACAATGGTGCAGCGTATACTGGACACCAATTTTTTTCTTTTTGCAACCAGATGGGTATTCGACTTGTCCATGGTCTACCCTATAATCCACAGGGGCAAGGTATTGTAGAGCGTGCTCATAAAACCTTGAAAGAGATGCTTGTAAAACAAAAAGGGGAAATGGGCTTAGGTCGCACCCCGAAAGAGCGCCTTTCCTTGGCTCTATTTACCATTAACTTTTTAAATTTGGACATCCAAGGGCGTTCTGCTGCGGCTAGGCACAGCTCGCCCTCTGCCCCGAATTTCGGGCATGTTAAGTGGAAAGATGTACTTTCTGGACAGTGGTATGGGCCTGATCCCGTGCTGGCATGGGCATGAGGTTCTGTTTGTGTTTTTCCACAGGACCGAACGGAATGGTTGTGGGTGCCAGAACGTCTAGTGCGGAAAGCTCTTCAAACTCCGTCAGAACAGAAGAATGATTTGGAACATGAAGATGTGCCTGGTCTTTCTCCTGATGGTGATGGTGAAACGTGATGTCATCTGGACTGAAGAACGTCTCCTTTGGGCTGTGGTGAAGGAACAAAAAAGACTTTGGTATTACTGCAGCCATTGTGGCGGCCGTCACACCTTCTGCCATTGCAGCGGCCACTGCCGCCGCGGTGCTCGCTACTGCTGTGCCTATTGCCCATGCTGTGAATGAGCTGGCGGGTGCTACTGCTACAGCCATGACAACTCAGACAATGACAAACAACCAACTGTACCGTGGTATTGTACTTCTGAATCAGCGAGTGGACCTGCTGCAAGAACAAGTGGACATTTTAAGTCAAGTATTCGCTCATGGGTGTTTAATGCCCATGGATAGACTATGCATTACTCCAATAGCTTTTAATAATCTGACTAGGGCTGCTAATTACTCTAAACGGCTGGGACTCCTGCTCACTGGGGTTTGGTCAGCAGATTTTGATAACCTGACTATGCTATTAAGACAAGAGATTGTGAGAGTGTATAATACTCGTGTCCAAATTGCTCCCATGAGAGATGTAATTTCATGGTTATATAATTCTTTTGGTTTCCTAAAACAATGGGCAGAAATGGGTGCGTTGGCCGGACTCTTAGTAGTAGCCATCGTATTGTGCCTGTGGTGTTTGTGTCGTATGCGTAGACGGCAGCAAGTACAGAATCTTATGCTTGTGCAAGCCTTTGCTGTGCTAGAAGCGGGACAGTCCCCTCAAGCATGGCTCGCCATGCTCAAGTGATCTACACAGCACAGGGAGCGAGGCAAGGCACTGCACTTGGGAGCTCTAGGTTTGAGTCCCAAGAAAAGCATGTCCTATTGCATGTGGGTTTGATGCCGTCCGCCCCACCTCCATGAAAAATCCATCGGTCGGAATGGTGATTCGCCTGGGGAGGCACCCCTCAGGAGAGTGACATTAATTACGGCCATTATGCACAATGGAGATAGGACCTCTACTTTTACCTGTTGCTTTTTAACAGAATAGGGAGAACTGTAGGGAGCTAGCGACCACACCCTATAAATGGCATCGGTCTCCTTCTTCCGCTTTCTTGGCAGTTGGAGTTGTTGAAGTAAATAACTCCTTGTAAGTCTGTAGAGCTGAGCTCTGACTTGTTTCCACTTTCGTGTACCAATCAGTTTTTCCCACGTGGCACAAGTGCGTTGGCTGGGCGAGGGATTTAAGCTAGTGCAGACTGGGAGAGAGAGAGTTTTTTCGCCATGCTTCAAGGGTCCTGAATAAACTGCTGAAAGAAGAATCCTGTGTCATGTCTTCCTTGCTGGCGAGGGGACATGACATTTATCCTAAACTTAAAAATAACCCTATTCCTATCGCTAGGCCTAAGCTTAACACTAACCCTATCCCTAATTTTAGCCTTAATCTAACCATATTCTAAACCCTAATTCTAATATTAGGCCTTTCACTAACTCTAACTCTTACACTAGCACTATCCCTAGTTCTAAACCTATCCCTTACCATTACTCTAACCTGGCCCTAACCCTTGCCCTATCCTTAATCCTAAACCAATCCTAGATCTAAATATAACTATAAATGTAACCCTAAACCTAAGTCTAAGTCTAACTCTAACACTAGCCCTAACCCTAATACTAATTGTATAACTAGCCCAACTCTAACCCTAGGACTAAAACAAAACTGGGCAATCGACCTAATCCTAAACCTTAACATAAACCAAACCCTAAACTACTAAAAGAACTAATCCTAGCCCTAATCGACACCTAATTCTAACCTTAAAACTAACCCTTACCCTGACTCATATCCTAACACTCACCCTAGCTCTAAACATGATGTTAACCTTAACAGAACTCTAACAGTAAATGTAGCCCTAATTCGAGTCTTAACTCAAACCCTAAAACTAAACCTGACCCTGACTTCTACCCTAAAAATAACTCTAGCTTTAGTCTTAAAACTTACTCAAAGCCTAACCCTTAACATAAATATTAACTTAGACATATACCTTGCTTTAAACCCTAACCCTAGCCCTAACCCTAAATTTAACCCTATTACTAAACCTAGCTTTAAACCTACACGTTACCCAATCCTACATCTAACTGTACTGGTAACCCTAGCCTTAACCCCAACCGTAACTCTAACCCTAACCAGAAAACTAACAAAATACCTATCCCTAAAATTAACATTAACCATAGCCCTAACCGTAGCTAAAATTTGTACCATAAATCTAATTATAACCGTAGCCTTAATATTAACCCTAAAACTAAATCTAACCCTAAATCTAAACCTAAACCTACATCTAACCATATCCATTACCCTAACCCTTATCCTAACTTTAATGATAACCCTAGCCCTGACCTTAACTCTAACCTTAAACCTACCATAATCCTGTCCCTAGACCTAAGGCTGAACCTAATCCTCGACCTAGCCCTAGCAGTAACACTAGCTCAAATCCTAGTCATTACCGTAAACATAACCCTAGCCAAAAACCTAACCCCATCCTAGCTCTAATCCTAAACATTGCCATAGCCCAAACCCTAGCTCTAACTCTATACATTACACTAATCTTAACCCTAAACCTAAGGCTAAACCTAGCCAAAATTCTAACCCTAACCCTAACCCTAACCCTAACTCTCTCCCTAGCCCTGATTCTAACCTAAAGCTTTAATCTATCCCTAACACTTACTCAATCCCTCACCCTTACCCTTTATTAACCATAAGAAAATGATAAGTCTAACCGTAACCATAACCATTGCACCAATCCTAAACTTAAAACTACACTTAACCTTAGCTCTAACCACACCCATTATCCTAACCCTAACCATAAACTCCATGATAACCCTAAACCAACTATAACCCTAGACCTAACCAGAAACCTAACCCTTGCCATAGTCCTAACCCTAGCTCAAACTCTATAAATTATGCTAAAAACGATGCTAAAGTTAACACTAACCCTAGTCCTTAAACTAAACCTAATCCTAACCCTAACCCGACATCTAAACTTGTCCATTACTTTAACACTAAAGATAACCCTAATCCTAACCTAGACCTAATCCTAATCCTAACCATATACTTAGCACTAACCCTAGTTCAAACCCTAACCTATACCCTAAACCTAACCCTAGCCTTCACCCTAACCCTAACTCTAGCCCTAATCCTAAAAATAACCCTAGCCCTAACCCTAGCTCTAAACCTGTCCATTACCCTAAAGATAACCATAAACCCAACGATAACACTAGGCCTAACCCTAACCCCATCCATTACCATAAACCTAACGTGAGTCCTAAACTAACCTGAATCTTTAACCTAACCTTATCCATTACCCTAACCCTAACTCAAACCTAATGTTAATCTGAGCCGTACACCTAAATCTCAACCTAACTCAAACCCAAAACCTGATTCTGACTATTATAATACCCCTAGCTCTCAACATCAATGTCACCATAACCTAACTCTGACACTAAACCTAGCCATAAATCTTACCAGAAAACTATCTCTTATTATAACCCTAGACCTGATATTAGCCCTAGCCCTGATTCTTGTCATAACCCTAACACAAAAGCTCACCTTCATCATAGCCCTAAACCTAGCCTTGATCCTAATCCAAACCCTAACTATAGCCCTATTCCTAATTTTATCCCTCCCCCTACTTCTGAACCTCTCTATAACCCCATCCCTTTCCCCAAATGTAACCCTAACTCTAACTCTAGACTTATCGTTTACACTAATCCTAGCCCTGATCCTAGCCCTAATTTAGCCCTAACCCTACTACTAGCACTAAGACTAACCCTAACTCTCAACTTAGCCCTATTCCTAGATCTAACCCTATCCCTAACCATAACCCTAACACTTGCCCTAACATTAGCCCTAACACTAGCCCTAGCCCTAACCCTAGAACTAACCATAACTCCAAGTCCAACCCTAAACCTAAGCCTAAACCTCACACTAACACTAGCCCTAACATGAAAACTAATCCTAAAACTAGCCCTGATTTAGTTCAAGCTCTTAAACAAAACTGAGCCATAGTTTTGGCTTAACCTAAACCAAAATCTAATATTACACCTAGCCCTAACCTTAGCCCTTATTCCAGTCCTAACCTAACCCTAAAACTAACCTTGAGCATGACTCTGACCTTACACTAACCCTAGTTCTAATATCACCCTAAAAGTATACCTAACCCTATACTAGAACTAGCCCTAACCGTAAGCCTAAAAGTATCCCTATCATAGCTCTAGTTCTTACATTAGATGTAGCACTAATCCTAGCCTTAAGCTAACACAAAAAATAGCCCTAAACTGAGTCCTACATCTCGCTGTAACCATAACCATAAACCTAGCCCTAACCATTACCCTTACCCTAAACCTAACCCTAAAACTGCCACTAAACTTAAACTTAACCCTAGACTTAATCCTAACCATAATCCTACTAATAACTCTAGCTCTAACCCTATCCATTACCCTAAACATAACCCTAACCCTGATGCTAACCCTAGCCTTAAACTTAACCCTAATTTTAAACCTAGACCTGACTCTAACCCTAACCGTCACCCTAGCCCTAAACATAGCTAAAACCCTAACACTTACACTAAACCTAACCTTAACACGAACCCTAGGTCTAACCCTAACCCTAAATCTAGCCCTAATTCTAACCATAACCCTAGACCTAAATCTATCCATTACACTAAAAATAAGCCTAAACCAAACATACCACTAAACATAGCTCTATCCCCACTTATTACCCTAACCCTAACTATAAACGTCATGATAACACTAGCCCTAACTCTAAACCAATTCTAAGACTAACTGTAAACTTAACCCTAGCCTTAAACCTAAACCTACCCTAAAACTAACAGTAAACCTAACCCTAGACCTAACCGTAAACCTACACCTTGCCATAGTTCTAATCCTGTCCTAACTCAAACCCTAACAGTTACACTAAACCTAACACTAACCCTAGTCCTAAACCTAAATCTAACCCTATCCATTTAGGCCTAACCCTAAACCTATCGCTAACACTATCCCCATCCATTATCTAAACCTAGCCTGAACACTAAACCTAACCCTAACAATTATGCTAACCCTAACCCTAATCCTAAACCTAATGCTAATTCGAGACATAAAACTTAAACAAAACCTAACCCAAACTCTGAACAAGACACTGACTCTAATAACACACCTAACTCCAAACTTGACACTTACCCTAAACATAACCCTTATAGTAGACCCAGCCATAAAACTAACCCTAACAGTATCCTAACCTTAACCCTAGACCTGACATTAGCATTCTACGTAAAACTTGCCTTAAATCTAACACAAACCTGAGTCCTCATCCTAGCACTAAACCTAGCCTTAATAGTAACCTGAACTCTATCCCTAGCAGAAACCCTAATTTCAACCTTTGCCCTAGTTCTGAAACTAGGTAAAACCACATACCTTGCCCTAACCTGAACCCTAAACCTAACACTGTCACTAACAATAGCACTCGTCCTAACACTAGGCCTAATCGTAATATTAACCATAGCTCTAATCCTAGCAGTAATTTATTGCAAACTGTAACCCTAACTCTAACCCTAGCTCTAACACTATTCCTAACTCTAGCCCTTTACCTATTTCTAGTACCAACCTTATCTATTGCCTAACCCTAACACTACCCCTAACCTTAGTCCTAACTCTAGCCCTAGTCTTAAACCTAGAACTAAACCTAACTCTAAATCTAATCCTAACTCTAAACCTAAACCTAACCCTAATTCTAATTTGAAAACTAGCCCTAACCATACCAATAGCTCACAAAAAATATGAACTATAGCCCTAATCCTAATCCTTAACCTAAACCAAATCCTAATGCTACACATTGTCCTAACCCTATCACTACAACTAATAATGAACCTGACTCTGACCCTAAAACTGCTTCTAAACATCACCCTAAACCTAAACTTAACCCAAACGCTAGACCTAGCCCTAATCCTAACCCTAAAACAATCCCTAAATTTAAAGGTATTTCTTACATTAGCCGTAGTCCTAACCCTAACACAAAAACTAGAACTAATCTGAGCCTCAACCCTAGATTTAACCCCAACCCTAACCCTAACCCTAACCTCAACCCTAACCCTAACCCTAACCGTAACCCTACCACTAACCCAAACATTATCTCTAAACTTATTCCTTACCCTAAGCCAAACTCTCACCTTTATGCTACCCTAGTTCTAACCCTAATCCTTAGCTTACCCCAAAACCTAACTCTACTACTAGTCTTAACCCTAGCCCTCATTCTATCTTTAATTCTACCCCAAAGCCTAAGCCTAAGTTTTATCCTTATTCTGATCCTAACACTAATCCTAGGTCAAAGCCTGACCTAAACACTAAACTGAAACCTAACACTAGCCCTACCAGTAAACCTATACTTAAACTTAACCATAACACTAACACTAGACCTAAACTTAATCCTAAATACAGCCATAACTCTAGCCCTAGTCCTAAACAAAAACCTAGCCGTAGCCCTAAAATAACCATTAACCTAACTAAAGACTCACCCTATCCCTAGACCTAAGCCTAGTTCCAATTCTGTCACTAACCATAAACTCAATTCTAACCCGAACACTGATGCTTACCCTAACACAAATTCTATCTCTAAACCTTTTCCTAACCCAAAATTTAACCTAACACTAGACATATCTATAACCCTAACCCAAAAAATAGCGATAACCATAAACCTAGCTCTTATATTACACATAGCCCTAACACTAGTCATAAATCTCACACAAAACCCCTAATACAAGCTCTAAACCTAGACCTAAGCAAAACCCTAACCGTAATCCTAGCCAAAACCCTAAACCTAATGCTTGCCCTAACCCGAACCCTAGCTCAAAATCTAACCCTTACCCTAAACATAGCCCTAGCTCTAACCCTAACACTAACCCTATCCCTAATCCTAACTGAAACTATAGCCTAAATTCTAGCTCTAAATTTATCCATTATTTTAAACATAACCCTAACCTTAATGCTAACCCTAACCCTACGCCTAAACTTATCCCTAACCCTAACCCTAACCCTAACTGTAGCCCTAATTCTAATCCTAACCCTTGCCCAAGCCCTAACCTTAGATCAAACCCTAACACTTAACATAAACCTAACCCTGACACTAACCCTAGGAGTAATTGAAATCCTAGCCCTAATTCTAACCTTAACCTAAACCCTAACACTAGCATTAAACCTATCCATTATTCTAAACATAAGCCTAAACCAAATGCTAACACTAGGCCTAACTCTAACCCTATACATAACACCAACCATATACATTACTTTAAACCTAACCTGAACTGTAAACCTAACTCTATCCATTACTCTAACCCTAAACTTAACCCTAATTCTCACAATAGCCCTAACCGGAGCCTTAAATCTAGCTATAGCCCTAACCCTAGATCTAACCATAACTCTAAATCTAACCCTAAACTTAAGCCTAAACCTCATTCTACTACTAACTCTAACACTATTGCTAATCCATAAACTAACCCTAATCCAATCCCTAGCCCTAAAACAAAACCGAGCCATTTCTATAACACTAAATCTTAACCTAAACCAAACCCTAACCCCAAACTAGCCATAACCCGAGCTCTAATTCTTGTCCTAGGCCTAAAACTAACCCTCACCTTGACTCATATCCAATCAAAAACTCAGCTCTAAATATCACCATAACACTAAAACTAATACTAACACTAGACCTAGCCAAAACCCTACCCCTAAAACTAAACCCAATCATAACCCTAGTTCTTACATTGGCCTTAGCCAAACCCTAGCCCTAACTCTAACACAAAAATAGCCCTAATCCGAGCCTAACACAAGATTTATCCCCAACCTTAACCCTAAAATTAGCCCTAATCTGTGCGCTAAATCTAGCTCTGATCCTATCTATTACCCTAAGAGAAACCCTATTCATAATGCTAACTCTAGTCCTAGTCTTAATCCTTAGCAAAACCCAAACAATAACCCTATTACTAGTCCTAACACTAGCCCTCATTCTCGACCTAACCCTAACCCAAAATGTCACCCTAACCTTCACCCTTATTCTGACCCTAACATTAATTATAGGTCTAAGCCTGACCCTAAACTGAAACCAAAACCTGAAACTAGCCCTATCAGTAAACTTTTACCTATACCTAACCCTAACACTAGCCCTAGACCTAAACCTAATCCTAAATCTAGCTATTACTCTAGCCCTTGATCTAAAAAAAAATTAGTGCTAGCCCTAACAATAACCCTTAACCTAAACCAAACACTTACCCTACTACTAGACCTAACCCTAGTCCTATTCTGGCTTTTATACTAACCCTAACTTTAACCTGAACACTGGCCTTGACACTAACATTAAACCTAGCTCGAAACCTGACTCTAACCCAAAACCTAAACCTAACACTAGATCTAGCCATAACATTAACCCTAAAACTAGCTCTAATCAGAAACCTAGATCTTACATTATATATAACACTAACCCTAGGCCTTAACCTTACACAAAACATAAATAACCCTAACCCTAATCGAGGCCTAAACCTACCCTAAGAATAACTTTCAAACTAACCTTAATTCTAGTCCTAACATTAACTCCAACCCTGACCTTATTTCTAAACCTAGCTCAAAGCCTAACCCTTAGTCTAAATATAATCCTAGCACTATCCCTAACCATAACCCTAAACATTGCCCTAATCCTAACCTTAATACTAGACCTAACACTAGCTCTAACCCTAGCCATTACCCTAATTCTAACCCTAATCCTAATGATAACTGTATCCCTAACCCTAACCAAAAACCTAACCCAAACCATAAACCTAACCCTAGACCTAATCCAAAACCTAAACCTTGCCATAGCCTTAACTCTAACTCAAACACTAACTCTTACCCTAAAACCAACAGTAAACCTAGCACAAAAATTAAACTTAAACCTAAACCTAAACTTAACCATAAAGCTAACCTTACATCTAACCCAATCTATTACCCTAAACCTAATCCTAAACATAATAAAAACCCTAGTGCTAATACTAAACATAACACTGATCATAACACTAAACCTAACCCTCATCCTATACCTAACCTTATCTGAAAACCTATCATTTACCCTAAATCTAAATTTAACCCTACCCTAAGCTAGGCTTAATAGCCCTAACCCAAAACCTAACTTAACTGAATACCTAATCCTTACCTAACCCTAGCGCTAACCATAGCTCTAATCCTATATATTATCCTTAAGATAAATCTAATCCTAATGCTGACTCTAGGCATAATCCTAATTCTTTTGCTAAACGTAAAGCTCTACATTGTCCTAAACCTACCCTGAAACCTTAGCCTAACCCAATCAATTACCCAAACCCTAACCCTAATCTTAACCCTAAGGATAATGTGAGCCCTAGGCCTAAAGCTGAACCTAAAACTAACCCTAAAACTTAACCTGACCCTAAAAATACAACTAGCTCTAAACCTGACACTTACACTAGGCCTAGACACAAACATAACCTTAAATCTACCCCTAACTGTAACACTACACTTTTTATTAGCCCTAGCCCTAATTCTAGGCCTAAACATACAACAAATTCTAGCACTCATCCTAGCCCTAAACTTAGCCTTAATCATAACCCCAATCCTTACCCTAGCCCTAACCCTAATTCTAACCCTCACCCTTCCTCTAAACCTAGCTATAACACCATACCTTACCCTAAAGTTAACTATAACCCTAGCCCTAACACTAGGCCTAATCTAAACACTAACTCTAGCCGTAATCATAGTCCTAACTTAGCCCTGTCCCTAAAACTAACCAAAACCCTAGGCCTAAGACTAACTCTAACTCTCACCCTAGCCCATGCCCTAGTTCTAACCCTATCAGTAACCATAATCATAACCCTAGCCCTAACCCTTGCCCTATAATTAGACTTAGCCCTAATCCTCGATCTAACGCTAAATCCAAATCTAACCCTAACCAAAGCCTAAGTTAACACTAACACTAACCCTAAAACTAATGCTAATCTTATAACAAGCCCAAATCCTAAACCTGGGACTGAGCAACAGCACTAACCCTAAACCTTAACTTAAACAAAATCTTAACACTACACCTAGACATAACCCTAGTCCTGATTCGAGTCCTAACACTAATGTTAAAACTTACCCTGACCCTGACTCATATCCTAACACTGAACCTACCTCTAAAGACCACCCTAAAGTTAAACCAAACTCTGACAGTAACCCTATCCCTAATTCAAGTCATAACCCTATCCTTAAAGCTAACCCTGACACTGACTTATATTCTAACAGTCACCCTAGCTCTAAACACAGCCATCACCTTAAACCAAACACTAACAGTAACCCTAGCCCTTATTTGAGTCCTAACCCTAACCCTAAAACTAACTCTGATGCTGACTCATAACCTAACAATAACCATAGCTCTAAATATTACCCTAACCTTAAAACTAAATCTAACACTAGACCTACTTCTAACCCTAACCCTAAAACTAACCCTAATTGTAACCCTGGCTCTTACGTTAGCCAATGCCCAAATCTAGCCCTAACCATAACACAAAAACTAGCCTTAATCTGAGCTCTAAACCTATATTTAACACTAACCCTAACATTAACCCTAGCTCTAAGGCTATCCCATAACCTAAGAAAAACCCTAAACCTAATGGTAACCCTAGACCTATCTCTAATCCTTAGGCTAACCAAAACACTAACCCTACTAATAGTCCTAATGCTAGCCCTCATCCTAGCTCTAACCCTATCCCAAATTTTAAAGCTAACCCTGACCCTTATTCTGACCCTAATACTAACCCTAAGTCTAAAACTCACCCTAAACCTAGACCAATCACTAACACAAGACCTAGACCTAAACCAAACCCTAAATCTAGCCTTAACTTTAGCCCTAGACCTAAATAAAACCTAGCCCTAGCCCGAACAATAATCCTTAACTTAACTCAAATACCAATCCTACCCCTAGACCTAAACCTAGTCCTAATTCTAGCTGTAACCCTAACTCTAACTCTAACCCAAACATTGACCCTGCTTTTAGAGTAAACCTATCTCTAAATCTGACCCTACCTGAAAATCTAAACCTAACACTAGACCTAGCCATAACCCTAACCCTACAACTAGCCCTCAACCTAACCCTAGTTGTTACATTACCCATAGCCCTAACCCTAGGCCTAAAATTAAAACAAAACCTAGAGATAATCCTAGGCCTAAATCAAGCCTTAAGCATAACCCTAACCGTAACCCTAGACCTAACCCTAATCTAACCTTCGTTTTAGTTCTAATCCTAGCTCAAAGGCTAAACATTACTTTAAACATAAACCTACACTTTTCCCTCAATCTAACCCTAACCTTAGCCCTAATTCTAACCTTAACCCTAGCCCTAAACCTAGCTATAAACTTACCCATTACTCTAAACCTAAACATAAGCTTATTGATAATCCTAGGCTTAATGCTAAACCTTTAGTTTTCCTAAATGGAAAACTAAACCTAGACCTAACCTTAAACCTCACACTTGCTATATACCTTATCCTAGCTCAAACCCTAACCCTTAGTATATACCTAAACATAACCATAGCCCTAACTCTAAGCCTAAACCACATTCTAACATTAAATATAGCCCTAAATCTATATCTAATTGTCTACATTACCCTAACCCTAAGCTTATCTCTAATGATGTCCCTAGCAATAATCCTAACCCTAACCCTAAGAGTACTATAATCTCATCCCTAGAAGTAACCCTAAACCTAATTCTCACCCTAGCCCTAAGACTAGCTCAATGCCTAACCCTTAAGCTAAACATAAACCAAAGCCTAACCCTAGTTTAAACCTAACCCTAAATTTAGCTCTAATCCTATCCATTATACTAACCATAACCCTTACCCTAAAGCGAATCCTAGGCCTCACCTTACCCTATCCCTAACCCTAACCCTATCAATTATCCTAAACATAATGTAAACTCTAAACAAAACCCTATCATTACCCTAATACACACCCTAGTGCTAATTCAAGCCTTAACTCTAAAACCTAACCTCAAACAAACTCTAACACTGACCCTGACTCTAATATATCTCCTAGCTCTAAAGCTGACTTTTACACTAAACCTAACCATTACACTAGACCCAGCGATAACACTAATCCTAAAACTCTCCCGAACCATAAGCTGAGACCTGACATTAGCCATAGCCCTTATCCTAGCCCTAAATGTAGCCTTAATCCTAACCCTTAACCTAACTTTAGGCCTAAACCCAAAACTAACACTAGCCCTAATTTTAGCCCTAATTTAGTTGTATTTCTGACACAGCCCTAATCCTAGCCCTATGACTAACTCTAACTCTCACCATTGCCCCATCCCTAGTTCTAACCCTATCCTTTAATGGAAATCTAATCCTAGCCCTAACACTGGCACTAACCTTAGCCATATCATTAGCTCTACGCCTAACCTAGATCTAATTATAACTCTAAATAAAACCCTAACCCTAAGCCTAACCCTAAATCTAAATCTAACTTTAACCCTAGCCCTAAAACAGAACCAAGCCATAGTCCTAAACCTAAACCTTAACCTACAGGAAACCGTAACCCTAACCCTAAGCTTATCAATAATTCTAGTCTTAAGCTCAAAACTAGAACTCTGACTCTGACCAAAATACTAACCCTAACCCTAAACCTAACACTAGACCTAATTTAACCTTAACTGTAACCCTGGTTCTTACATTAGTCTTACCACTAACCTTACCATTAACTTAACCCAAAACCTATCCCTAATCCAAGCCCTAAACAGAGTTTTAACCCGAACCCTAATCCCAACCCTCACCCTAATCAAAACCATAACCCTAGCCCTAAACCTAGCTCTAAACCTATCCATTGCCATAACCATAACCCTAGGCCTAAAACTAACCCTATTTCTAATCCTAAAACTATGCATTATTCTAAACCAAACCTAAACTCTAAACCACACCCTATCATTACACTAACACTAATCATAATGCTAACTCAATCCCTAACTTTAAGCCTTAACCTATCCCAAACTTCTAACCCAGAACATGACCTTAATAATATCCCTAGCTCTAAACCTGAACCTAACCCTTAACCTAAACCTTACATTACATGTAGACATCAACCTAACCCTTAAAGTATCTTTAACCATAACCCTAGATCTGATATTAGCCCTAGCCCTAATCCTAGCTGTAACCCTAAAATAAACCATAGCCATCATCCTATCCCCAAACCAGGTCTTAATCATGACCCTAACCCTAACCATAGCCCTGAACCTAATTCTAAACCTCACCCTGTCTCTAAACCTATCTATAATGCCATTTCTTACACTGAACTTAACCCTAACAATAAACCTAACACTAGGCCTCAGGTGAACACTAACCCTAGCCCTAATCCTGGCCCTATTTTAAACCTATCCCTATCTTTATCCCTAACCCTAGACCTAAGAGTAACTCTAACTCTCACATTAGCCCTATCCCTACTTCTAACAATATTCATTACCATAATCCTAAACCCAGCCCTAACCCTAACCCTAAAACCAGCCATAACCATTGTCAAATCCTTATTCCTAGTCCTTACCCTAGATATAACCCTAACTCTAAATCTAACCCTAACCCTAAGCCTAAGCCTAACATTAACACTAGCCCTAGCTCTAACACTGATATAAAACTAGCCCTAACACTAAACCTTGGAGTAAAACAAAACGGAGCAATAGCTCTAACCCTAAACCTTAACTTAAACCAAACACTAACACTATACCTAGACCTAAACCTATCCCTAATTCGAGTCCTAGTCTTAACCTTAACACTAACCATAACCCTGACTCATATCTTAACACTCACCCTACCTCTAAACACCACCCTAACCTTAAACCAAATTTTTACAGTAACCCTAGTCTTAATTCGAGTCCTAACCCTAACACTAAATCTAAATCTGACCCTGACTATTAACCTAACACTAACACTAGCTCTCAATTTCACGTAACCTTAAACTTAATCCTAACACTAGAGGATTAAGCCCTAACCATAACCCTAAATCTAACCCTAAAAACTCTATTTATTACATTAGTCATTGCTCTAACCCAAGCCATAATATTAATACAAAAACTAGACCTAATCAAAGCCCTAAATCTAGTTTCAACCTTAACCCTAGCCCTAAACCTAGCTCTAACACTATCCCTTACCCTTTGCCAAATCCTAAACCTAATGCTAATCCTAATCCAAACCCTAATCCTTAACCTAATCCAAACCCTAACCCTATTAGTAGTTCTAACCCTAGTCCTCATTCTAGCTCTAACCATAACCCAAACCCTAACCCTAACCCTGACCCTTATTCTGACCCTAACTCTAATTATAGGTCTAAACCTGAACTTAACCCTAAACTGAACCCTAACATTAGCCCTACTGGTTATCTTATACCTAAACCTTAACCTAACACTAGCCCTAGACCTAAGCCTAATCGTAATCTATCCATAAATCTAGCCCTAGACCTAAAGAAAAACTCAGCCCTAGTATTAATAATAACCTTTAGCCTAAAGCCAAACACTAAGCCTTCCCCTAGACTTAATCCTAGTTCTAATTCCGGCTTTCACATTAACCATGACCCTAAATTGAACACTGACCCTGACAATAAGACTACCCTATCTCTAAACATCACCCTAACCCTAAACCAAACCTAACATTAACCCTGAAACTAGCCCTAATCATAACAAAGTTCTTACATTAGCTAAGGCCCTAATCTATCACAAAATCTATCCCTAACACAAGCCCTATCCTAGTTTTAATCCTAAAGCTAACCATAATCCTAACCTTATCCCTAACCGTAAACCTAAGCCTAACCCTAGACCTAATACTAAGTATAACACTAGCCCTATCACTAGCTCTAACCCTATCAATTACCCTAATGATAACCCTAATGCTTCTGCTACCCTAGGCTTAACCCTAACCTATCACTTACCCTAACCCTATCCACTATCTTACACATAACCTGAACTCTAAACCTAAAATAATAATTAACCTGTACTGACCATAATGATAACTTGAGCCTTAAACCTAAACCTTAATCTGATAAAAACCCTAACCCTGACCCTGACCCTAAATAATACCCATAGCTATAAACCTGACCTTAACAAGAAATCTAAAACTTACAATAGACATAGCTATAAACTAACCTTAAAACTCTCTCTAACTGTAACCCTAGAACTTACATTAGCCCTACCTCTACTTCTAGTCCAAATCCTAACACAATCCTTAGCTCACATCCTAGTCATAAACCTCACCTTAATCATAAAATTAACCCTAAGCATAACCCTAATTCTAATCCTCAACCTATTCCTAAAAGTAGCTATAATCCCATCTCTTAACATAAAACTAACCCTAGCCCTAAATATAGGCCTAACCCTAAAACTAACCGTAGTCCTAATTTCAGCCCTAAATTAGCCCTATCACTAATCCAACATTTACACTAGCCCTAAGACTAACTCAAACTCTCACCTAGCTTTATACCTAGTTCTCACTCCATCCCATACCATCACCCTAAGCCTAGCCCTAAATTTAGCCCTAATCCTAGCCATATCCTTAACGCTAGCCCAAAGCCTAGATCTAAACTTAACTCTAAATCTAAACCTAAAGCTAAGCCTAAACCTCACACTAAAACTAGCCCTAATCTTAACATTAATTCTAAAACTAGCCCTAACTCTACTCCTAGCCCTAATACAAAACTGAATCATAACCCCAACCCTAACTCTTAACCTAAAGCAAACCCTAACCCTAAATCTAGCTCTAATCCTATCTCTAATTCTAGTCCTAACCATAACCTGAAAACTAATCTGGTCCCTGACTCTGACCCTAACATTAAACCTAGCTTTAAACATCATTGTAACTGTAAACTTAAACCTAACACTAGACATAGCCCTATCCCTAACCCTATTACTATCTGTAATCATAAAACTACTTCATACGTTAGCCATAGCCTTAATCTTAGCACTAACCTAACCCAAAACCTAGCCTTAATCTATGTCCTAAACCTAGTTTATTTTTATATTTATATTTTTAGTTTTTGGTGAACACAACATCTTTGTTTTATTTGTATGTGGTGCTGAGGATCAATCCGAGTGAACCGTGCATGCCAGGCGAGCAGACTACTTCTGGAGCCACATCCACAACCCCTAAACATAGCTTTAACCCAAAATGTAAATCAAACACTAACCCCCCAAAAGCTTTAATCTTATACATAACCCTACCCCTAAACTTATGTCTAACCCTATCCATTACCCTAATAATAACCCAATACTTATGCTAAACCTAGGCCTAACCCTAACCCTATCCATTACAGTAAACCACACCAAAACCCTTAACCTAACCCTTTATTTAAGTTAACGTTAAACTTAGTGATAATTCTAGCCCTAAACCTAAACCTTAACCTAACACAAACCCTCACCTTGATCCTGACACTAATAATAACACTAGCTCTAAAAGTGACCCTTAGTATAAATCTAACACCTACACTCGAAAAAGCCATAAACCTAACACTATCCCTAACTGTAACCCTAGACCTGATATTAGCCCTACTCCTAATACTAGCCTTAGACCTAACACAAAATTTAGCCCTCATTCTAGCCCTAAACCTAGCTTTAATCATAACCCTAAAACTAACCCTAATACTAACTCTTGCCCTAGCACTCAACTTAGCTATAACCAAATACCTTACACTAAACATAACCCTAAATCTAACCCTAACCCAAAAATCTAAACCTAACACTAACACTAGCCCTAATTTAGCCCTATTCTTAACCCTAACCCTAACCCTAGCCCTAAGACTAACTCTTAATCTCATACTAGCCTTATCACTAGTTCTAACTGTAACCCCTACCATAATCCTAAACCTAACCAAAACCCTAAATCGAACCCTTGCCCTATCCTTAGCACTAACCCTTACCATAGATCAAAATCTAACTCTAAATCTAACCCTAACCCAAAGCCTAAGACTAACCATTATATATACATTTATATTTAGACACTTTTTCTACAGATGTTGGCTTCAATTATTATTTAGGATATAGTCATTGATTTCATAAAAGGCATACCATTTCTGGTGGCATATAGAGAACTGAGGGACAGGGGTAGGATGCTATGTTAAGGGGTAAAGGAGTGAGGGTATGTGATGATTCTAACTTAGAAACTTTGGAGGAGAACTCTAATGAATAGACGGGGGGAATTTATGGAAGAAGTTATAAGTTCAAACTCCTTATCTGTATTCATAAAATTACCCTATGTATAAATAGTAAAAGTTAGGAGGCTGAAAGTGGGATAGAGGGAGAAAGAAAAAAGAAGAAAAAATAACAAGGAAAGAAATAGAGGAAGAAAAAAATAAGAGCAAAAAAAAAAAGAGATGGTGAGTTTGGGTCTATGCAATTCTATATTATACAATTCTACTGATTCAGTTATTAAAGTCCAATTTCATGGAAAGTTCTTGGTTTCACTTATGTTGTGGTTGTGAGGACCAGAAGGGGAAGGGTAGAGGAGAATGGATGAGAAGAGCAAGAAAAGATAAGAAAGAAAAAAAGTCTCTCAGTACTCTGTTTTCTTTTCTTGCAGTAGCTGGAGTTGTCGATTCCTAGCTTGAGTCTCTGTGCTCAGGGTGGTGGAGGTAGCCAGGGTGAGAGGGACTGAGCTTCTACCTGGAACCTCCCTACTCTTAGTCTCTGAATAGGAAACCAGGTGCCTGTACAGTTGCTGTTCCACATTGATAGCTACACCCCCCAAAATCTTGTGAGAAAAATCTTGAGTTATCACAGCTGGAGGTAGGCAGTTTAAAACCAGGCACCTGATAAGCTGCAGAATCAAGCTAGTAGCCATGCCCACCAATAGATGGCGAGTAAGGATTTTCAAGATTGATTCAATCTATTACCCATGTATGGTGTTTGGTGACATGGGTGGTTCTGGAGTGACCTTGTGCTGTGTCCAGAGCTCAGTCTGGTGACCCACAAGCAAAGCCTCTGTGTTCTGTGCTGCCTTCCATCTGCACAGAGAGCACCCATGTGGCTGAGACTGCTCTCTGTGCCCAGAGAAACTGTGCAGCTGAGCCTTTCATCTGTGCCGAGAGCACCCATGGGGCCCTATTTTTTTTTACAAATTTCTATGATACTGGTCAGGATTCATCTTTTACTTAGCCTTACTATACTCCACAGGTTTGTGCCTTTTCAGTTCAATGGTTCACTCTCAGGAACAGTTTGTATTTTAAGGTTGCCCTTCATAATGGCATATTGATGTGAATAAAAATTGAGCTGGAAATCAAACAGGGTTGGCTGGAGGTGCTTGAAACTTCACAAAATCAGTTCTCAGTGGGCACTCGTTGCTTTCTTTCTTTTGATGGTAAGCCAAAGGTGAAGCAAGCCAAAGAAACTGTATCCATCCAAAAGACCTTAAAAAGAAAACATAGAAACATGTATGTACTGAAATAAGTCTCTCAACAATTTGATCAGATTTCTTTGATACTGCAGAGTATCCATCTTTTAGGTGGCTATACTAGGCTCCCCAAGTTTGGAAATTCTAGGATCAGTGGTAAACAGGTGAGGATTAGTGTTACCTTTAGGGCTTGCTTTAGAGCTAGTGTTAGGTTTAAAGTTTGTTTTGTTCAAATTTTTTTTGATACTGGGAAGATTTATCTTTTACCTAGCCTTTCTATGTGCCCCAATTTTGGGTCTTCTCGGTTCAATGGTTTGCTGTTGGGAATAGTTTGTTTTTAATGTCTCACTTCATCTTGACCTATAGGGGTAAATGCAAACGGAGCTGGAAATCAGAGGGTTTGTGCTAGCTGGTTGATCCTTCACATACTAAATCAGTTGTCTGTGGGCACTCTCTGGTTTCTTCCTTGTAAAGTAGCCATAAGCTGAAGCATGGAAAACAACTTTATCCAAGAGCACATTAGGAGAAAACAGGGCAATGTGCATGTACTGAAATGCCTCCCCCAATTATTTGGTCAGATTTTTTTGATACTGTGCAGGATTCATCTGTAAGCTTGCCCCACTAGTCTTCCCAAGTTTAAAATTGTTATGATCAAAGGTTCTCTTAACATGTTATGCTTAGCTTTAGGTTAGAGTTAGGGCAAGTGTTTAAACTAGTGTTAGGGTAGAGTTATTTTTTTTTAAACATCTTGGATACTGGGCAGGATTTATATTTTTCATATGCTCCCCAAGTTTGGGCCTGCTTGTAAAAGGGTTTGCTCTCACAAGTAGTTTTACTTTTTATGTATCACTTCATTTTGTCCTATAGGGGTGAATGAAAATGGAGCTGGACTTATACAGGCTTTGTGCTAGCTGATTGAAACTTCACAAACTCAATCAATTCTCAGAGAAAAATCTCTCTTTTTATCTTTGAAAGTAGCCCAAAGCTGAATTAGAAAGAAACAGCCTTATCTGTGAGCACTTTAGGAGCAAGCTTCAATTTGTTTACATGGATTACTTTGATTCATCCTTTTCCTAGTCTTAGTAGGATCCCCAAGTTTGGGTTTTCAAGGTTTGCCAGTTCACTGTCAAGAAAAGTTTGAATTATTAGGTTTCACTTTTTTATGGCTTATAGATGTGAATAAAAATGGAGCTGGAAATCTAACAGAGTTATTACTAGATTCTTGAAACTTCACACACTCAATTAGCTCTCTGTGGGCACTCACTGGTTGTTCCCTGTGAAATTACCTTAAACTGAAGCATGAAAAAAAATTATCCAAGAGCACATTAGGAGAAAACAGAGAAATATGCATGTACTGAAATACCTCCACCAATTATTTGGTCAGATTTCTTTGATACTGCACATGATTCATCTGTTAGTTTCTCTAAACAGGTTAGGTTAGATTTAGTATTAGTTTAGGGCTAGGGTTACAGCTAGTGTTTTTTTTTTTTTTTAGATTCAGTATTGTTCTAATTTCTTTGATACTGGGAAGGTTTCAACTTTTACTTAACCTTACTATATTCTCTAGGTTTGGGCCTCTTGTGTCAAAGGTTTTCTATCTTGAACAGTTTGTATTTTAAGTTTTCATTTCATTTTGACATATGCATATTAATGGAAATGGAGCTGAAAATCCAACAGTGTTAGTGATAGCTACTTCAAACCTCACACAATCAATCAGTTTTTTATGGGCATTCTCTGGTTTTTTCCTTGTAAATGTTGCCCTAACCTGAAGCATGCAAAGAAACTTTATGTGAGAGCACTTTAGGAAAAAACAGGGAAATATGCATGTACTAAACTGCCTCCCCAAATATTTGGTCAGATTTCTTTGATATTGTGAAAGATTTATCTGTTAGCCTAAATAACTTGGGTCCACAAGTGTGGGACTTCTAGGATCAAAGGTACTCTAGACAGGTTAAGGTTAGTGTTAGGATCAGTGTTAGGACTAGGATTAGACCTTTAGTTAAGGTAAGAGTTAGTTTTGTTTTCAAATTTCTATGATACTGATCAGGATTCATCTTTTTCTTATTTTGACTATACACCAAATATTTGAGCCTTATACATAAAGGGTTTGCTTTCAGGGACAGTCTCAATTTTCATGTTTCTCTTCTTTTTGCCCTATAGGAGTTAATGGAAATAAAGCTGAAAATCCAACAGTGTTTGCGCTAGCTGCTTGAAACTTTCACACACTCCATCAATTTTCAGTGTGCATAATCTGTGTTTGCCCTGGAAGTAGCCATAAGATGAAGTAGAAAGAAACAGCTTTATCTATTAGTGCTTTAGGAGAAAGCATAATACCCATGTACTGAAAGAGCCTCAGTTTTTTTTTGGTTGGGTTAATTTGATACTGTAAAGAATTCATCTTTGACCTATCTATAGTAGGCTTCCCAAGTCTGGGCCTTCAAGGGTCAATAGTTCACTGTCAGGAACAGTTTGAATTTTAAGTTTTCTCTTCATAATGGTATATATGTGTGAATGCAATGGAGCTGGAAATCAAACAGGGTTGGTGCTAGCTGCATGAAACTTCACACAGTCAATCAGCTCTCTGTGGGAACTCTTTGTTTTTTTCTTTGTGAAAGTACCTTAAGCTGAAGCATGGACAACAATTTAACCATTTGATTTTAATAAAGGAAACAGAGAAATATGAATATTTTTTTATCAAATTTCTTTGATACTGCAGAAGTTCCATCAGTTAAGTTGTGCTGCTGCTGCTAGGATCCCCAAGTTTGGGACTTCTATCATCATAGGTACTTTAAACAGGTTAGAATTAGGTTAGGGTTGTGTTTGATCTAGTGTTAGAGTTAGAGTGAGTTTTGTTCAAATTCATTTGATACTTGACATAAATCGTCTTTTACCTAGCCTTACTATTTTCTCCAGGTGTGGGCCTTATCCCTTCAATGGTTTGCTGTCAAAAACAGTTTGTATTTTAAGGTTTCCATCATTTTGACCTATACGGGTAAATGAAAATGGAACTTGAAATCAAAGAGGATTTCTGCTCGCTGCTTAATACTGCACACACTCAATCAGTTCTGTGTGGGCACTCTCTGATTTCTTCCTTGTGAAAGTTTCCCAAAGCTGAAGCATGCAAAAACATCTTTATCTGAAAGTTCTGTAGGAGACAACAGGGAAATATACTTGTACTTTGTACAAAATATTTGGTCAGATTTCTTTGATACTGCACAAGATTATTCTGTTAGCTTGCCCCACTAGACTCCCTTAATTTGGGACTTCTATGATAAAAGGTTCTCTAAATAGATTAGGGTTAGGTTTATGGTTAAATTAAGGGCTAGGTTCAAACCTAGTGTTAGGGTTAGAGTCCGTTTTGTTCATGTATCTTTTCTACTGGGCAGGATTTATCTTTTACCTAGCCTCACAATGTACCCTGGTTTGGACATTTTTGATTCAATGCTTTGCTGTCAGAAACAGTTTGTATTTTAAGGTTTCACTTTATTTTGAATTATTTTGTTGAGAAATGGAGAAAAAAATCAAACAGAATTTGTGATAGCTGCTTGAAACTGCGCACACTCAATCAGTTCTCTGGGGGCAATTTTGTTTGTTCCTTGTGAATGTTGCCCTCAGGTGAAACATGCAAAGCAACTTTATCATAGAGCACTTTTAGAGAAATCAAGGAAGTATGCATATACTGAAACACTTCCCTAAATTATTTGCTCAGATTTCTTTGATACTTTTCATCTGTTCGCTTGCCCCACTAGGCTCCCTTAGTTTGGGACTTCTAAGATTAAAGGTTCTCTAAACTGCCTAGGGTGAGCTGTAGGGTTAGGATTAAGGATAGATCTAGCGTTAGGTTTACAGTAGTTTTGTTCAAAGTTCTTTTATACTAGGCAGGATTTATCTTCTACCTAGCCTTATTATGTTCCCCAGTTTGGGGCCTTCAAGGTTTACTGATTTTTGTCAGTATTTCAGTTTTTAATTAAAGGTTTCACTTCATTTTGACCTATATTGGTAAATGGAAATGGAGCTGGATATCAAATAGTGTTTTTGCTAGCTGCTTGAAACTCCACACTCTCAATTAGTTTTCTATGAGAACACTCTGGTTTTATCCTTGTGAAAGTATCCCAAAGGTAAAGCATGCAAAAACAACACTATGCGAGAGCATTTTAGGAGACAACAGGAAAATATGCATGTATGAACTACCTCCCTTAATCATTCGGTCAGATTTCTTTGATTTGGGGCAGAATTCATCTGTTAGCTTGCCCCACTAGGCTCCTCAACTTTGAGACTTCTATGATCAAAGGTTCTCTAAACAGGTTAGGTTAGATTTAGGTCTAGTGTTAGGGTTAGAGTTCGTCTTGTTCAAATTTCTTTGATACTGGGCAAGATACATGTTTACCTAGCCTTACTATGTTCCACAGGTTTCAGCCTTCTTGGTTCAATTCTTTGCTTACAGAAACAATTTGTATTTTATGGATTCACTTTATTTTGACCTACATGGGTAAATGGACATGGAGCTGGAAATCAAACAAGGTTTGTGCTATCTGCTTCAAACTTCACACACTCAATCAGTTCTCTGTGGGCACTTTCTGGTTTGTTCCTGTGAAATGAGTAATAAGCTGAAGCATGCAATTCAAATTTATCTGAGAACACTTCATGAGAAAACAGGGAAATATGCATGTACTGAAATAGCTCCCCCAATTATTTTGTCAGATTTCTTTGAAACTGCCCATGATTCATCTGTAAGCTTGCCCCAATAGACTCTCCAATTATGAAACTTCTATGATCAAAGTAAAAGAATATTTTTAGGGTTAGACTTAGTGTTTGGACTAGGTTTACACCAAGTGTTAGAGTTTTTTTTTTAATTTTTATGATATTGGGCAGGATTTACCCTTTTCCTATTTTGACTATACTACAAATGTTTGGACCTTTTATCTAAAAGGCTTTTCTCTCATGAACAGTTTCTTTTTTCATGTTTCTCTTCTTTTTGCCCTACAGGGTTAAATGGAAATGAAGCTGGAAATAAAAAAGGGTGTGTACTAGCTGCTTGAAACATCACACATTAATCAGTTCTCAGTGAGCATTCTCTGGTTTGTTTTCTGTGAATTATCCCTAAGCGGAAGTAGAATGCTTTATCTCTCAGTGCTTTAGGAGCAAGCAAAATACACATGTACTAAAAGAGCTTCAGATGTCAGATTATTTTGATATTGTACAGGATTCATCTTTGGCTAACCTTAGTAGGGAACCCAAGTTTGGGCCTTCAAGGTTCAATGATTCAGTGTCAGGAACAGTTTGAATTTTTAGTTTTCACTACATTATGGCCTATAGGTGTGAATGGAAATGGAGCTGGAAATCAAACAGGGTTGGTGCTAGCTGCATGAAACTTCACACAATCACTTCACTATGGGCATGCTCTGGTTTGTTCCTCGTGAGAGTACTGAAAGCTGAAGCATAAAAAATCAATTTGTCCAATAGCACTTTAGAGAAACCAGGGGAAATAGGCATGTACTAAAACACCTCCCCCATTTATTGGTTAGATTTTTTTTCATACTGGCCAGGATTCATCTGTTACCTTACCCTACTAGGAACCCCAAGTTTGGGACTCTTATGATCAAGCTCTATGAACAGGAAAGGCTTAGTTTTAGAATTAAGGTTTGGGCTAGGGTTAGAACTAATGTTTGGGTTAGAATTAATTTTGCTCAAATTTCTTTGATACTGGTCAGGATTCATCTTTTACCTAGCATTACCATGTTTCCCAGGTTGGACCTTTTCAGTTCAAGGTTCACTGTCAGGAACAGTTTGTGTTTTAAGGTTTTATTTCATCTTGAATTCTATCAGTTAGGGTTAGGGTTAGTGTTAGGTGTATGACTTGGGTTTGTTTTAGGGCTAGGATTAGGGTTAGGGCTAGATTTTGAATTAGTGTTAGGGTGATGGCTAGTGTTAGAGTGAAGTTTAGGCTTCAGTTAAGGGAAAGATTTAGAGTTAGGGTTAGATCCAGGTTTAGGGTTAGGGCTAGGGTTAGTGTTACAGTAAAGGATAGCGTCAGAACTAGGGAAACTGCTAGGCCGTGAGTTAGATTTAGATTTAGGACTAAGATTAGAGTTAGGGTTAATGTTAAAGATAAATTTAGGCTAGGATTAAAGCTAGGGTTAGTGTTAGGGTTAGGACTCTGGTGTAAGGCTAGGTTTAGAATTAGAATTAGTTTTAGGATTAAGGTTAGGAAAATGGATGTGGTTATAGCTAGCTTTAGCGCTAGGATGAGGGTTAGAATTAGGATTAGTGGTAGGGTTAGTGTTTAGGTTAGGATTAAGGCTAGGTTTAGAGCTAGGGTTTCTGTTAGGTTCAGGGCTAGAAGTAGGGGTAGGGCTATGTTTACGGTGAGGGTCAGGTTTACAGTTAGGTGTATTATTAGTTTTAAGGTCAGGGTTAGCATTTGTTTAAGGTCAAAGTTTAGGGTTAGGGCTTTAATTAGTGTTAGGTTTAGGCTTAGGGTTAGAGTATTGGATAGGGTTAGGTTTAGGTTTCAGCTAAAGTTTACACTAATGGATGGTTTAGGTTTATCAATAGAGTTAAGGTTAGCATTTGGTTAGGATTATGTTTAGTATAATGGATTGATAAGAGCTAGGGTTAGGGACAGGTTATGGTTTGGATTAAGTCTAGAGTTAGGTTTAGGGTTAGGGGTAGGTTTGGTTTATGCTAAGTGTTAGGTTTGGGGCTACTGTTATTGTTAGCTAAGGGTAAGGGTTAGTGTTTGACTTGGATAATGGCTAGGGAGAGGTTTAGTTTTACCTTTAGGTCTAGGGATATGTTTCTGGTTAGGGTTTTGTTTAGGGTTTGGGTTATGGCTAGAGATTTCATTACAGTTAGGGTTAGGTTTAGTGTATTGGATAATGTTAGATTTAGGGTTTTAGAGTTAGGGTTAGGCTATGGATTCGGTCTAGTCTTAGGATTAGGTTTAGTGTAAGGCTTAGTGTTCCATCTAGGGTTAAGGCAATGGTGAGGTTCAGGTTTATGGTTATGTATTGGGATACATTTATGTTTAGGGTTAAGTTTAGTGTTAGGTATAGGGTTACAATAATGGTTAGGGTTAGGGTTAGGGTAAGTGACAGGGTTAGAACTAAAGTTCGAGCTGGGTTTAAGGTTAGAATAATGCTAGGGTTAGGGTTATGGTTTTGGATAGGGCTAGGATAATGTGTAGGGTAAGGGTTTGGCTTTGAGCTAGGGTTAGGCCTAACACAAGGGTTAGAGTTAGGGTTAGTGTTAGGACTAGGGTTAGGGTTAGGGTATAATTAGGTCTAGCCATAATCCTAGGCCTAGTTAGTTAGTTTTAGAGCTAGGGTTAGGACTATGCTTAGGGTTAGGGCTACTGTTAGTGTTAAGATTAGGATTAAAATAGTGTTCGGGCTACTGTTATGTTTAGGGCTACTATTAGAGTTAGGGTTATGGCTAGGTCCAGTGTTAGGATTAGGTTTTGTGGTTAGGGTCATGTTTTGAGATAGTTTAATGTTAGGATAAGGGTCAGTGTTTCGGATAGGATTAGGGTTAGGTTTAGAGACAGCATTAGAACTAGTGAAGGGTAGGATAAGTTTTTAGGATAAGGGTTTTTGTTAGGGCTAGAGCTAGGATTTAGTTTGTGTCTATGGCTATTATTACAGCTATATTTAGAATTAATTTTGGGTCTTGATTTAGTGTTAGTATTAGGTATAGTAATAGCAATTCTTGGTAGGGCTAGTATTAGGGTTTGGTTTAGGGCTAGCTCAGATTTATAACTAGGGTTACTGTTAGAATCAGAATAAGGATCAGGGTTAGGTTTAGAACTAGAATTAGGGCTAGAATGAGGACTAGTAATAGTGTTAGTGTTTAAGTTAGGTAAGGATAATGGTTAGGATCAGGGTTAGCATTTGGTTTAGGGTTTGGCTTAGGGTAAGAGATAGGGTTAGAGCTAGGGTTAGGGCTAGGTTTAGGTTTAGGGTTAGCGATAGTGTTAGGGATAAGATTAGGGTTTATGCTGTTTAGGACTAGAATTAGGGGTAAGATTTGTGTTAGGGTTAGAGCAAGGGTTATGACAACGGATAATGTACAAAGTAGGGTTATGATTAGGGCTAGTTTTAGGGTTATGGTTAATGCTAGGGATAGAGTTAGGATTGATTAAACTTTAGAGTGACGTTTAGAGCTAGGATTAGTGTTAGGATCAGCATCAGTGTCAGGGTTATATTTAGAGTTAGGATTAGGGCTAGGTG
This sequence comes from Callospermophilus lateralis, assembly GCF_048772815.1. NCBI lineage: Eukaryota > Metazoa > Chordata > Mammalia > Rodentia > Sciuridae > Callospermophilus > Callospermophilus lateralis. The sequence goes on along the minus strand of NW_027514466.1, from coordinate 792,613 downwards.
TATGTTTATGGTTTGGTTTAGGTTAAGGGTTAAGTTTAGCGATATGGCTTGGTTTTGTTTTATGGCTAGGGATAGGGGTAAGGAAAGTTTATGATTAGCATTATTGTTAGGAGTATTGTTAGGGTTTCAATTAGGATTATGATTATGGTTAAATTTAGATTTAGGTTTAAATTTAGAGTTAGGTTTAAATCCAGGTTTGGGCTAGGGCTAAGGATAGAAGTAGGGATAGGGCTAGGGCAAGAGTTAGAGTTAGTCTTAAGGCTAGGTTTAGGGTTAGTATAGGACTAAATTAGGGTTAGTGCTAGGCTTAGTGTTAGTATTAGGCCTATGGCTAAGACAAGGGTTATGGTTAGGTTAAAGATTATGGTTAGGTTTAGGGTAATGGTTAGGTTTAGAGTAAGAGAGTTAGACTTAGGAGAGGTTATAGCTATGTTTAGGGCTAGGGTAAGGGTTAGAAATAGGGTCTAACCTCGTATTATGATTTGAGTTAGGACTAAGACTAGTTTTAGAACTAAAATTAGGGCTAGGGCAAATTTCAGATCCAGCTTCACAGTTAAAGACCGTTTTAGGATTAGGTTAGATGTAGTGTAAGGGTTAGATTTAGGATTAGGGTCAGGTTTAGAGCTAAGGGTATTGTTTGGGTCAGGGTCGTGATTAGTGTTTGGGATAGTTAAGGTTTAACTTTAGGGCTTGATTTAGCATAGGATTAGGATTAGGGTAATGATATAGTTATGTTTAGGTTTCAAGTTAGGTTTAGAAGAATGGATAGGGTTAAGATTAGGGATATGATAAGGTTTAAGCCTAGGGGTACATTAGGTTTAGGATTATGGTTAGATTAATGAATAGGGTTATAGCTAAGGTTAGAGCTAAGGTTACGGTTATTCTTAGTGCTACGTTTGGGGTTAAGTTTAGGGTAGGGATTAAAGCTCGGTTTAGGGCTCAGATTAGGCTAGGTTTTGAGTTAATTTAGGGCTAGGGTTAGGGTTATAGCTAATGTAAGTACTAGGGTTACTATAAGGGCTAGTTAGGGTTAGGGTTAGGGCTAGGTTTAATGTTATGTTTAGGGTGATGTTTAAAGCTAGGGTTAGTTTTAGCGTCAGAATCAGGGTTAGGGTTACTTTTAGATTTCTGCTTAAAACTCGAATTAGGGCTAGGGTTAGGGATAGCTGTAGGGTTAGGGTTTGGTTTAGGTTAAGGGTTAGGGTTAGGGCTATGGCTTGGTTTTGTATTAGGGCTAGGGCTAGAGTTAGGGCTAGTTTTAGGAGTAGCATTAGGGTTACATTTAGGGTTAAGATTAGGGTTAGTATTAGGTTTAGGCTTAGGCTTTGCATTAGTGTTAGATTTAGAATTAAGGTTAGATCTAGGAATAGGGTTAGGGCTAAGGAAATGGCTAGGGTTAGGCCTAGGTTTAGGGATAGGTTTCCAGTAAGGAATAGGGTAAGAACTAGTTTTAGGGCTAGGGAGAGAGTTAGACTTAGTTTTAGGGCTAGGATTAGGATTAGGATTAGTTTTAGGAATAGGGCTAAGGTAGATCTAAGATTAAGGATAGGGTTGGTGTTAAGTTAGGCCCAGGTTTAAGGTTAGCATTGTGATTAAGGCTATGTTTTGGGATAATATGGGCTAGGGTTGTGTTCGGGTTAGAGCTAGGATTATATCTAGGCCTAATATTAGGTCTAGGGTTATGGTTATGGATAGTTTTAGGGTTAGGTTTTGGCTAGGTCTAATGTAAGGATTAGGTATAGTGTAAGGGTTAGGTGAGAGCTAGAGGAATTATTAAGGTCAGGGTCATTTTTAGGGTTTCTTTCAGGTTTGGGATTAGGGTTATGGCTCAAATTAGCTTTAGGGTTATGGTTAGGATAATGATAGGGTTAGATTTGTGTTCAAATTAGCTTTAGTGTAACTGATAGTGTTGGGTTTTGTGATAGATTTAGGGTTAGGCCTAGGGTTAGCATTAGGGAAAGTGTTATGTTTAGGATAATGAATACAATTAGAGTTAAGGTTAGGGCTAGGGTTATGGTTAGGATTAGGTCTTGAGATAGGATAAGGCCTAGAGTTAGCATTAGGGTATGGATTATGATTAGGGTAATGGATACAGTTAGAGCTAAGTTTATAGCTAGATTTATGGTTAGGATTAGGTCTTGAGTTTTGTTAGGGTATGGGTATTATGTTTAGTATAAGATTTAGGTTCTGAGCTATGATTAGTGTTAGAGCAAGGTTAGGTTCACTGTTATATACAGGGATAGGATTACGGTAGACATATGGTTAGGGTAAGGGTTAGGAAAATGGTTATAATTAATTTTAGGGTTAGGGTTAGGGTAATAAATACCATTAGATGTAGGTTTAGGGTTAGGGACAGGGTTGGATTTATATTTAGGTTTAGGTCTATGGTTATGGTTAGGTTTATGGTAAGGGGTAGTGTTTGATCCATGCTTAGGGCTATAGCGAGTATTAGTTTAGGTTTAGGTCTAGGGTTAGTTTTTTGTTTAGGGTTAGGATTATGATTAGGGTTATGTCTAGGGTTACAATTATGGTTAGGGTTAGGTTTAGGGTAATGGATAGATTTAGAGCTAGGTTTAGGGATAGGGTTAAATTTAGGATTAGGACTGGTTTTAGTGTTAGATTCAGGGACAGTTCTAGGTTTATGTTTATAGTAAGGGTTAGGTTTTGAAATAGGGTTAGGACTAAGTCAAGGGCTAGGTTTGGATTAGAGCTAGTATTTGGGTAAGTGTTTTCTTTAGGGCTAGGTTAAGGTCTAGGATTAGCTCTAGGTTCTGTGTTAGGTTTAGGCCTAGGGTTAAAGCTGTGGGTAATGTAGGAGCTAGGGTTATGATTAGGGCTCATTTTAGGGTTAGGTTTATGCCAAGATCTAGTGTTAGGTTTAGATCTTCAGTTAGGGTCAGGTTTAGAAGTAGGTTTACTCTTAACGGCAGAGTTAGTGTTTTGGTTAGAGTTCAAGTTAGGGTTACAGCCAGCATTAGGAGTAGGTTTAGTTCTAGGGATAGGGTTAGTGTTTGTGTTAAGATAAGGGTTATTGTTAGGCCTATGACTAGGTTTTTGTTTAGGTCTAGGGCTAGAGTTAAGGCTAGATTTAGGATTAGGTTTAGGTCCAGGGCTAGTGTTAGGTTTTAGTCTAGTGTTAGGGTCAAATTTAGAACTAGGGTTTGTGTTAGGGTCAGGATAAGGGTCAGGGTTAAAGTTCGGGTTTTGTATTGGATTAGAGCTAGAATGAGGTCTAGGTTCAGGACTATTAATAAGGTTAGGATTTTGGTTAGCCTAAAGATTAGGCATAGGTCTAGGGCTACCATTAGGGTTAGGGTTATTCACTGGGTAAAAGATAGCATTAGATCTAGGGTTACGGATAGAGTAAGAGTTAGTGTTCAATCTAGGTTTAGGGCTCAGATTAGGGCTAGTTTTTGGATTAGTGTTAGGGCTAATGTTAGGGCAATGGCTACTGTAAGAACTAGAGTTACAATGAGGGTTAGTTTTAGCGTAAAGGTTATGGTTAGGTCTAGTGTTAGGGTTAGGTTTAAGGTTAGGATGATATTTAGAGCTAGAGTTAGTGTTAGGATATGAGTCAGGGTCAGGGTTCGGGTTAGGACTTGAATTAGGAATAGGTTTACTTTTAGCTTTCAGTTTAAGGTTAGGAGGGTGTTTAGAGCTAGGGTAAGTGGTAGAATATGAGTCAGGGTCAGGGCTAGATTTAAGGATATGGTTAGGAACCAAACTAAGGCTATGGTTAGTTCTAGGTGTAGTGTTAGGGTTTGGTTTACGTAAAGGTTTAGGATTAGGCTTTTGCTCAGTATTTTTTTACTGGTAGGGTTAGAGTTAGGGCTAGTTTTATGATTAGAATTAGAGTTAAAGATTGTTTTAGTGTTGAGCTTAGGCTTAAGTTTAGGGTTATATTTCCAGTAGGGTTATATCTAGGGTTAGGGCTAGGACTCAAGATAGGACAAGGGCTAGGGCTAGGGTTAGGGCTAGGGTTAGGGTTAGTGTAATGTATAGGGTTAGAACTAAGAATAAGGCTAGTGTGAGCATTAGAGTTAGTCTTAGGGCTAGGGTTAAGGTTAGGTTTAGGTGTAAGGTTATCTGTATGGCAAGTGTTAGGTTTGGTCTAGGGTTATAGTCAGGTTTAGACCTATGGTTTTTGTTAGATTCAGAATAAGGTTCAGGATTAGCTATAGGGTTTGTGAAAGGATTAGAGCTGAAATGAGGGCTAGGGTCAGAACTATTAATATTGTTAAGATTTTGGTTAGCCTAAGAATTAGGGATAGGTCTATGTTTACCATATATTTTAGGGTTTAACTTAGGTAAAGAATATTTTTAGAGCTAGGGTTAGGGTTAGGGTTAAAGATAGATTTAGGGATAGATTAGAGCTAGTTTTTGTGTCACAGTTAGGACAAGGGTTAGGGCAATCACTAATATAAGAACTAGGGTTACAATTAGGGTTAGTTTTAGCATTAGGGATAGGACAGTTTTAGTGTTAGGGTTAGGTTTAAGGTTAGGGTGATAATTAGAGCTAGGGTTAGTGTTAGGATATGAGTAAGATTCAGGGTTAGGGTTAATACTCAAGTAAAGGTTATGGTTACTGTTAGGTTTTGCTTTAAGGTTAGAATGGTTTTTAGAGCTAGGGTGAGTTTAAGATGTTTGTCATGGTCAGGGTTAGTTTTAAGGTTACTTTTGGATTCGAATTAAGGCTAGGGTTAGGTCTAGGTGTAGTGTTAGTGTTTGTTTGAAGTTAAGGTTTAGGGTTAGGACTATTGCTCGGTTTTGTTTTACTGCTAGGGTTAGGGTTAGGGCTATTTTTACAGTTAGCATTAGGGTTAGGGTTATTGTTAGTGTTAGGCTTAGACTTAGGGTTAAGATTAGATTCAGAGTTAGGGTTACATCTAGGGTTAGGGATAGGACTAAGGATAGGATAGTGTTAGGGATAAGGTTAGTGTTATGGTAAGAGATATGGTTTGAAGTAGCAATAGGGCTAGTGTAAGAATTAGAGTTAGTCTTTGAGCTGAAGTAAGGGTTAGGGTTAGTGATGGGGCTAGAATTAGGGCTAGGATTAGGGTTAGAGTTAGTGTTCAGCTTAAGCATAGAGTTAGGGTTAGATGTAGGATTAAGTTTAGGGTAAGAGATGGTGTTATAGTAAGGTTGAGTTGTAGGGTTATGTGTAGAATTAGGGTTAGGGCTATGGTTAAGGTTAGGGTATTGATTTAGTTCAGGTTTTGGAAAATATAAGGGCTAGATTTTACAGTTAGGCCTAGGATTAGAAGAATGGCTAATTTCAGGTCTACAATTTTGTTAAAAATATTTTTAGATTTAGGATTATGACTACATCTAGTGTAAGGTTTAGGTTACGGTCAGGTTTAGGGATAGGCATATTATTAAGGTCAAGGTCTGGGTTAGGGCTTGGGATAGGTTAAGGATTAAAGTTAGGGATAGAATTAGCTGTAGAGTTAGGGTTAGTATAATGTTAGGATTGATATTAGGATTCATGTTAGGTTTAGGGAAATAGATAGGGATAGGTTTAGAGATAGGGTTAGGTTTAGGCCTAGGGTTAGCACTAGGGTTATGGTTATGGTTATTATAATGGATAGAGTTAAAGCTAGGTTTAGGGCTAGGCTTATGGCTATGATTAGGGCCAGCATTATGGTTAGGGTTCAGGATAGGTTAAAACTCGGGTTAGGGGTCAATATTACGGCTAGGTTTGTGGTAAGTTAGTGCTAGGTTTAAGGTTATGGCTAATGTAAGTATCAGGGTTCATATTTGGGCTAATTTTAGGGTTGAGATTTAGGCTAGGTTTAGTGTTAGAGTTAGGTTTCAAGTTAGGGTGATGTTTACAGCTAGGGTTAGTGTTAGTGTCAGAGTCAGGGTCAGGGTTAGTTTTATGGTTTGGCTTAAACCTTGAATTTGGGCTAGGGTTTGGGGTAGGTGTATGGTTAGGGTTTGGTTTAGTTTAAGGGTTAGCATTAGAGCTATGGCTTGGTTTTGTTCTAGAGCTAGGGCTAGGGTTAGGGCTAGTTTTAGGATTAGTGTTAGGCTTAGGGATAGTGTTAGTGTTAGGTTTAGGCTTCGGGTTAGGGTTAGATTTAGTTAGATTTTCATCTAAGGTTACTGCTAGGGCTATGTAAAAAGCAAGGGTTAGCACTAGGTTTAGGGCTAGGTTTAGGGTTATGGTAAGGGATAGGTTTAGAACTCGTGATAGAATAGTGTGAGAGTTAGAGTTAGTCTTTGATCTACGGTTAGGGTTAGGGATAGGGCAGAATTAGGGCTAAGTTTAGGGCTTGTGTTAGTATTACAGTTAGAGCTAGGGTTGGGGTTAGGGTTAGGATAAGGACTGGGTTTTTTGTAGGGTTAGTGCTAGGATTAGGGCTAGGGCTAATGTCAGGTCTACGGTTACAGTTGAGGATATTTTTTGGGTTATATTTGTGGCCTGGTCTAATGTAATGGTTAGGATAATGTAAGGATCCGGTTCAGAGCTCAGGGATTTATTAGGATCTGGGCCAGGTTTAGAGTTTTGTTGAGTTTAGGGTTTAAGGTTAAGGCTCGAATTAGCATTAGGGTCAGGGTTAGGGTAATGATATGATTTTTGTTAGGGTTCAGTTTAGGTTTAGGGTAATTGATAGGTTAGGTTTGGCGATAGGTTAGTGTTAGGCCTAGGGTTAGCATTAGGGTAGGGGTAATGGTTAGGATAGTGTATAGGGTTAGAGCTAAGGTTAGGGTTAGGGTTATGGTTAGGAATAGGTCTTGAGTTAGGGTTAGGGGTAATAGTTAGAACTAGGGTTAGTTTTAGTGTTATGTTCAGCATAAAGGTTAGGTTTTGAGCTAGGGTTAGTCCTAGGGTGAGTGTTAGGTCTAGAATTAGGTCTAGGGATAAGATTACAGCACAGTTAGGATTAGAGTTAAGATTAAGACTAGCGTCATCATTAGGGTTAGGGTTAGGGTTAGAGTAATTTATATGGCTAGATGTATGTATAGGATTATTGGTAGTGTTAGATTGAGGTTTAGGTTTAGAATTAGGTTTATGGAAAGTGTTAGGGTTTGAGCTAGATTTAGTTCTATGTTGAATGTGAGGTTTAGGCTTAGGTCTAGAGTTAGTTTTCCGGTTAGGTTCAGAGTTATGGTTAGGCCAAGGGTTATCAATAGGTTTAGGATTAGGTTTAGAGTAATGGGTAGATTTAGAGCTAGGTTGGTTTAGTTTTGGGGTTCGGTTGTGGCTAGGTTTAGTTTAAGGTTAGGTTTTGTATAAAAGTTAGGTTTAGAGCTAGGTAAAGTTTATGGCTAGGTTTTTGGGTAGGTCTATTGTAAGGGTGAGGTTGAGGGTTGGTGTCAGGTTACAGCTAGCATATTATTAGGGTCAGAGTCAGGGTTAGGGTATGGCTTAGGTTCATGTTTGTGGTGAGGGCTCAAATTAGCATTAGGGTTAGGGTTAGGGTTAGCACAGTGGTTCTGGTTAGGTTTAGGATTCAGGTTAGTTTTAGGGTGGTGGATAGAGTTAGGTTTAGTGACAGAATTAGGGTTAGGTCTAGGGATAGAATTTGGTTAGGGTTATGGGGGTTAGGCTAATAGGTAGAATTAGAGCTAGAGTTAGGGCTAGGGTGATAGTTAGGTTATGGCTATGATTAGGGTTAGGTCTTGGGTTAGAATTTAGTTAGGGTTATGGTTAGGGTAATGGATAGTATTCAAGCTAGGCTTAGGGCTGGGTTTATGGAAAAAATTAGGGCTATGGTTCAGGTTAGGTCATGGTTAAGGTAATGAATAAGATTAGAACTGGGGTTAAGGCTAGGGTTATGGTTAGGTTAAGGCAGAGATTAGGGTTAGAACTTGGATTAGAATTTTGTTAGAGTTATGATTAGGGTAATGGAAAGGATTCGTGCTAGGGTTAGAACTAGGGTTATGGCTAAGATTAGGGCTATTGTTCAGGTTAAGTTTTAGGTTAGGACAGGTTTAGGTTTAGGGTTAGGTTTAGGTTAAGTGTTAAGGCCCGAGTTAGGGTTAGGGTTAGTGTTAAAGTTAAGGTGAGGGATTGGATTCGGGCTGGATTTTGGGTTAGGTTATGGCTACTGTAGCATTATGCTTAATGTAAAATTTAAGGTTATGAATAGGGCTTTTTTTAGGGTTACCTTTAAGTCTAGGTCTAGTGTTAGCATTAAGTTTAGGTTCAGGGTGATGATTAGAGATAGGTTTATTGTTAGGGTCAGAGACGGGATCAATGTTAGGTTTAGGGTTAGGAATAGAACTCAAAATAGGGCTAGGTTTAAGGCAAGTTGTAGGGTTAGGGTTTGTGTTAGGATTAGGGTAAGAATTAGGGATAGGGCTAATGTCAGGTCTAGGGTTAGGGTTATTTCTGTGGCTCAGTTTTCTTTTAGAGCTAGGGCTAAGTTTAGGGATAACTTTAGGATTAGCAATAGTGTTAAGGCTTGTGGTAGGTTGAGATTTAAGCTTAGATATTTTGTTATGGTTACCTGTAGGTTTAGGGAAAGTTTAGGATTAGGGCTAAGATTAAGGCTGGTGTTAGATTTGCAGTAACACTAGGGTTAGAACTAGATATAGGGCTAAGGTTAGAGGTAGAGTTATCCTTTGGGCTAGGGTTAGGAGTAGGTTTAGGGTTAGGGCTAAATTAGGGTTGGATTAGCTCTGGGGTTAGTATTAGGGTAAGGCCTAGCATTAGGGATAGAATTAGGATTAATGTTAGAGTAAGGGCTAGGTTTAGAGTTAGGGGAAAATGGGGTTATAGTTAGGTTTAGAGCTACAGTGAGGGTTATACTTAGTATTAGAGCTAGGATTAGGGTAGAGTTTAGGATTAAGGCTAAGTTTAGGGCTATAATGAGGGTTGGTGTTAGGGATAGGGATAGGATTAGGGCTAGGGCTAATGTCAGGTCTAGTATAATGGTCAAAGATAGTTTTAGATTTAGGTTATAGCTAGGTCTAACCTAAGGGTTAGGTTTAGGGTAAAGGTCATGTTCAGAGCTAGGTGTATTATTAGGGTCAGTGTCACGGTAGGGATTGGTTTAGGTTAAGGTCTAGGGTTAAAGCTCGAATTTACATTAGGTTTTGGGTAATGGATCAGGTTAGATTTAGGGTTCAGAATAGGTTTAAGGTTTTGAACAGAATTAGGGATAGCTATATGGTTAGGTTTAATCCTATTGTTAGCATTTGGGTTAGGCTTATGTTTAGGGTAAAGGATAGGATTACAGCTAGGGTTGGGGCTAGATTTATGGTTAGAATTAAGGCTAGAGTTAGAGTTAGAGATAGGGTTAGGTTTACAGGTAGGGGTAGATTTAGAGTAAGTGTTAGGGTTTGAGCTAGGTTTACATCTAGGGCATTTTTAGGGTTAGAGCAGGTACAGGGTAAAGGTTAATGTTAGGGCTACACTTACCATTAGGGTAAGAGTTTGGGTTATGATAATTGATAGAGTTAAAGCTAGGGTTAGAACAAGGGTTACAGTTAGAATTAGGGTTAAAGTTATACTTAGGGATAGGGCTATATTAATGTTTACGGTTACGATTAGGGCTAGGTTTAGAGGTAGTGATAGTGTTAGAGTTACTTAATTCAAATTTCTTTGATACAATTCAGGATTCATTTTTAACTTACCTTACTCTCTTCCCCAAGTTTAGGTCCTTTGGTCCAATAATTTGATGTCAGGAAAAGTTAATATTTTCATTTTACTTCATTTTGACCTATACGAGTAAATTGAAATATACCTGGAAATCAAACAGGGTTTATTCTAGTTGCTTAAAACTGCACACACACCCTCAATTCTTTGTGGGGACACTGTGGTATGTTCCTTGTGAGTGTAGGCCTAAGCTGAAGCATGTAAAAAAAACTTTGTTCAAGATCCCTTTAGGAGAAAGCAGGAAAATATGCATGCATTGAAATTCCTTTCAAAATTATTTTGTTGGATTTGTTTGATACTGAGTAGGATTCATTATTTAGCTTGCCCCATGAAGCTATCCAAGTGTGGGACTTCTTGGATCAATGATTCTCAAGTCAGTTAGGGTTAGTGTTAGGTTTAGGTTTACGGCTAGGGTTAGATGTAGTATTAGGGTGAGAGTTAGTTTTGTTCAAATTTCTTTGATACTTAGAATGAGTCATCTTTACCTAGCCTTAATATGCTCCCTAGGTTTGGGACTTCTGGCTTTAATGGTTCGTTATCAGGAGCACTCTGTATTTTAAAGTTTCTCTTCATATTGACACATATAGGTAAATGAAAATGGAGGTTGAAATCAAACCAGATTTGTGCTAGCTGCTTAAAACTTCAGAAACTGAATCAGTTGTCTGTGGGAACTCTCTGGTTTGTTCCTTGGAAAAGTAGCCTTAAGATGAAGATAGCAAAAACAACTTTATCCGAGAACTCTTTTGCAGAAAACAGAGAAATATGCATGAAATAAAATACCACCCCAATAATTTTGTCATATTTCTTTGATACTGCATAGGATTTATCTGATAGCTTATCCCACTAGGCTCCGAAAGTTTGGAACTTCTAGGATCACCATTTTTTTAAAATGTTAGGGTTTGTGTTAAGGTTAATGTTAGGGCTAGTATTAGAGCTAGTATTAGGGTTAGAGATAGTTTTTTTCAAATTTCTTTGATACTGAGCGGGATTCATTTTTCTCCTACTCTTACTATGCTCCACATGTTTGGGTCTCCTAGGTTCAATGGTTCTCTGTAAGAAACGGTTTGTATTTTAAAGTTTCAGTTCATTTTGTCCTATACAGGTAAATGGAAATGGAGCTGGAAATCAAACAGCGTTGGTGCTAGCTGCTTCAAACTTCAGACTCCATCAATTCTCTGTGGGTAATTTCTTGTTTGTTCTGGTGAAAGTAGGCCTAAACTAAAGCATGTAAAAACTACTTTCTCCAAGAGTCCTTTAGGAAATAACAGAAAAATATGCATGTACTGATATACTCTATTAATTATTTTGTCAGATTTCATTGATACTGCACATCATTCATCTCTTAGCTTGCCCTACTAGGCTGCCCAGGTTTGGAACGTCAATGGTCAGTTTCCATAAAAAAGTTAGGGGAATGGTTAGGGTTAGAGCTAGTATTATGGTTAGTGTTGGTTTCGTTCAAATTTTTTGATACTTGGCAGGATTTATCTTTTAGCTAGATTTACTCTCTTCCACAGGTTTAGGAATTCTCCTTTCACAGGTTTGCTGTCAGGGACAACCTATACAGAAAAATTAAATGAGCGGAAAATCAAACAGGATCTGTGCTGCTTGAAACTTCACACACTCCATCAGTTCTCTCTAGGGACAATGGTATGTTCCTTGTGAAAGTAGGCCTAAGCTTAAGCATGCAAAAACAACTATATCCAAGGGCCCTTTAGGAGTAAACAGGAAAATATATATGTACTGAAAAACCTCCCATAATTATTTGGTCAGATTTGCTTGATTCTGCATAGGATTTATTACTCAGCTTACCCCACAAGGCTTGCCAAGTGCGGGATTTCTAAGATCAATGGTTCTTTAAACAGGTTAGGGTTAGGGTTAAGGTTACGGATAGTTCTAGGGCTAGGGTTAGATGTAATGCTAGGGTGAGAGTTAGTTTTATTCAAATTTCTTTGATACTGGGCAGGATTCATCTTTTTTCTAGCCTTAGTATGCTCCCAAGTTTTGGGCCTTCTCGAATCAATGGTTTGTTATCATGAAAACTTTATATTTTAAGGTTTCCATTTATTCTGACACCTATGGGTAAATGGAAATGAAGGTAGAAATCAAATAAACATCCCTACCTCTAATCCCAACCCTAAACCTAACCCTAACCATAGCACTAAGACAAACTCTAACTCTTGCCCTAGCCCTATTCCAAGTTCTAACACTATGCCTGACCATTACCCAAACCTTAGCCGTAACCCTAGCCATAGCCCTAACCCTAGAATTAATCATAACTCTAAATTTACCAGTAAGCCTAAACTTAGAGTATCACTAGCAATAATACTAACGCTAACTACCATTTATTTTAGCCTTTGCCCTAAACAAAACCGAGCCATAGCACTAACACTAAACCTTAAGCTAAACCAAATCCTTACCCCTCATCTAGCCGTAAGCCTACCCTTAATTCGAGTCTCATCCCTAACCCTAAAACAAACCCTGATCCTGACTCTGACCATAACATTAACAATAGTTCAAAACATCAAACTAAACCTAAACCTAATCCTAAAACTAGACTTAGCCCTAATGGTAACTTTAAAACTAGCCTTAATCGTAACCCTAGTTCTTACATCAGCCATATCCCTAACACTAGCCCTAACATAACCCAAAACCTAGCCCTAATCTGAGATCCAACTGTAGATTTAACCCTAACACTAACTCTAATCTTAGCCCTAACCTTTATCCTAAACCTTACCCTAACTTTAACCTTTGCACTATCTTTAAACCTAATCTTAAACCTACCCATAACCTTAAACATAATCCTAGACCTAACCCTAGCTCTAACTCTATCCATTACCTTAAACCTAACCCTAAATTTAATTCTAACCCCAGCCTAATTCTAGCACTATTCCTAACCCTAACCTATCCATTACCATAAACATAACCTGAACCTTAAACCTAACCATATCCATTACCCTAACTCTAACCTTAACCCTAATGCTAATTTGAGCCCTAACCCTAAACCTTAAACTAAACCAAACCCTAAGCATGACCCTGACCCTAATAATACCCCTACCTCTAAAGCTGACCCTAAACCTCATCCTAACCCTTACACTATACCTAGCCATTAACCTATCAATAAGACTATCCCTAACCATAACCCTAGACCTGATATTAAACCTACTACTAATGACAGCCCTAAATCTAACACAAACTGGAGCCCTAATTCTAATCCTAACATTTGCTTTAATCCTAACCTTAAACTTAACCCTAGCCATAACCGTAATTTTAACCCTTGCCTTATACCTAAACCTAGTTGTAACTTCATAGCTTACCCTACGCTAACATAAAAACTAATCCTATATCTAAACCTAGCCCTAACCCTAACACTAACCCTAGTCCTAATCCTAGCCCTAATTTAGCCCTAACCGTAACTCTAAACCTAACTCTACCTCTAAGGCTAACTTTAACTCTCACCCTAGTTCTATTAATAGTTCTACACCTATCACTTATCATAACCCAAAACCTAGCCCTAATCCTAGCCCAAATCAGAGACCTAACCTTCACCCTAGCCCTAACTCTAGATCTAAACCTAACTCTAAATCTAAACCTAACCCTAAACCTAAACGTCACCATAACACTGGCCATCACCCTGAAGCTAATCCTAAAACTAGCTCTAACCCTACACTTAATGCTAAGCCTAGACCAAACTCTAACACTACCGCAACCCCTTAACCTATCCATTGCCCTAACCCTAACCCTAACCCTAACCTAACTCTAGCTCAAACCCTAACCATTACCTAAAAGCTAACCATAATCCTAACCCTAATATAACCTGACATTTAAGCTATCCAATACCGTGAACCTAATGTTAACCATAGCCCTAACACTAACAGTAATCCAGACTCTAACTCTAACTCTAAAATAGACATAATCCTAAACGTAACCCTCACCCTAGTGTGAACTAACCCTAGTTCAAACCCTAAACTGTCCCCCAAACCTAACCTAACCCTATTCCTAGGCCTAAACCGAACCCTAACTCTAGGCCTAAGAGTAACCATAACCCTAGCCCTAACCCTAGCTCTAACCCTATCCATTACTTTAATCATAACCTTTAACCTAATGCTAACCATAGGCCTAACCCTGATCTTATCACTAGCTCTAACCTTATCAATTACCCTAAACCTAACCTAAACCTTAAACATAACAATCTCATTACCTTAACCCTAACCTAATGCTAATTCAAGCCCTAAACCTAAATCCTAACCTAAACTAAACCCTAAACCTGGCCCTAACCCTAATTATACACCTAGCTCTAAACCTGACCCTTACTCCAAACCTAACCCTTACACTAGACCTAGCTAAAAACCTAACCCTAAATCTGTCCCTAATAATAAACCTAGACCGGATGCTAGCCTTAGCCCCAATTCTTGCCATAAACCTAAAACAAATTCTAGCCCTCAACCTAGCCCTAAACTTAGCCTTATTAATAACCATAACCATAACCCTAGCCCTAAACATAATTCTAATTTTCTACCTAGCCCTAAACCTAGCTATAATACCATCCTTTTCCCTTAACCTAACCCTGCCCCTTAAACTAACACTAGGATTAAACCTAACACAGACCCTAGACCTAATTCTAGCCCTAATTTTGCCCCCAAACAAGCACTAATCTGAGACTAAACACTACTTTTAATTCTAACCATAACAATAACCTAGGCCTAACCTTACCGTAAACCTAACCCTAACCCCAAAACTTGCCTAAACCTAAAGCTTACCCTAGCCCTTAATCCTAACCATAACCGTAGCCCTAACCCTAGCAGTAATCTTATCCATTACCCTAACCCAAACCATACGCTAATGCTAACCTTAGGATATCCCTAAAAATATTCCTAACCCTAAACCTATCTATTACACTAAACCTAGCCTGAACCCTATGCCTAACCATATCCATATCCCTAACCCTAAACCTAAAGCTAATTTGAGCTCTAAACCTAATCATTAACCTAACCCAAACCATAATCCTTAATCTGACCCGAATAATATCTCTAGTTCTAAACTATACCTTAAACCTTAACCTAACCCTTACATTATAGCTACCCATAATCAAAACCCTAAGTCTTTCCCTAAATCTAACCCTAGACCTGATATTAACCCTAAACTTAGCCTTAATCCTAACACTAACTCTAACACTAGCCCTAACCCTAAGCCTAACCTTTGTCCTAGCCCTAACCCAAGCTCAAAACCTAAACCTTTCCCTAAACATAACCCTAGCACAAACCCTAAAAGTCACCCTAACCCTAGCTCTAAGTCTATCTATTTACCTAAACATAACCCAAAACCTAATTATTACCCTAGCTCTATCCCTAAACTCAACCCTACCCTAGCCCTGACTTTAACCTAAAACTCACACTAGCCCTAACCCTAGCTTGATCCCTAACCCTTACCCTTAACCTAACCATAACACTAACCCAAGGCCTAACTCTAACCCTTACCCTAGCCCTAATCCTAAACTTAACCTAGCCCTAACACTAGATCTAATCCTACCCATAACCCTAATCCTACACCTAACCCTAATAATAAACCTAGACCTAAACATTAACCTACCCTAACCTTAAACATAAATCTAACATTTGAACTAACTGAAACATAACCCTAAAACTAATCCTAACCCTAGCTCAAATCCTCATCCTTATCCTAAAGCTCACCCTACCCTAACTCTAAAACTAACCCTAATTCTAACCTGACATCTAGCCATGTCAATTACCCTAACACTAATTTTAACACTTGCCCTAACTAAAACACTAACCATAACCCTAAAACTAACCCTAGCACTAGATCTAACACTAGCTCAATCCCTAAACTGTACCATTAGCCTAATACTAACCTTAATCCTAGCCCTAAACTTGACCCTAACCCTAACTCTAGCCCTAATCCTAATCATAACCATAACCCTAACCCTAGCTCTAACTCTATAAATCACCCTTAATGATAACTTAACCCTAATACTAACCCTCGGCCTAACACTAAACCTATCGCAAAACCTAACCATATTCTTAAAACTAAACCTTATCCATTACCCTAACCGTAACTCTTACCTTAGTGTTTATTTGAGCTCTAAACCTAATCCTTAACCTAATCCAAACCCCAAACCTGACCCTGACTCTAATAATACCCCTACCTCTAAACCTGACCCTTTCTCTAAAACTAACCCTAAAACTATCCCTAACTGTAACCTTAGATCAGATATTAGCCGTAGCCCGAATTCTTGCCTTAAACCCAACACTAAACCTTGACCTAATCCTAATCTTAAACATAGCCCTAATCCTAACCCAAAACATAGCCCTAGCCCTAACCCTAATGCTAATCATAAAGCTAGTTCTAACCCTAACCATAGCACTAAAACAAAACCAAGTAAAAGGCCAAAACCTAAACCTTTACTTAAACGAAATTCTAAAACTACACCTAGACAAAACCCTAGGCCTAATTCGAGTCCTAATTCTAACCTTAAAATAACCCTGACTCTGACTCATATCTTAACACTCACCCAATCACTACAGAACCCTAAATTTAAATAAAATCCTAACAGTAAGCCTAGCCCGAATTTGAGTTTTAACCCTAACCCTAAAACTAACCTTGACCATGACTCATATCCTAACACTAACCATAGGTATAAATATCACCCTAATCCTAAAACTAGAACTACTCCTATCCCTAACCCTAAAACTAACCATAATTGAAACTCTAGTTCTCACATTAGCCATTTCCCTAACCATAGCCTTAACCCTTAAACAAAAACTAGCCCTAAACCGAGACCTAAACCTAAACCCTAGCTAAACCCTAAACCTAACCCTAAACCTAACCCTAACAATAGGTCAAAGCCTAACCCTTACCTTAAACATAGACCTAGACCAATCCCTAACTGTAACCCTAACCTTATCACTGAACCTATACTTAACCCTATCCCTAAACCTAGCTCTAAACCTACCCACTACCATAACCGTAACACTAAACTTATTGATAATCCTAGCCCGAACCCTAACGGTAACCCTAACACTAACCAGAAAACTACCCCTAGACATAACCCTAAATGTAACACTTGCAATAGGACTAACCCTATCTCAAACCCTAGCCCTTACCATACCTAAACATAACCATAGCCCTAACCCTAACCCTAAACTGAAAACTAACACTAACCCTATTCCTCTATCTAATTGTATTCATTACTCAAAAATTGAACTTAATGATAATCCTAACACTAACCCAAACCCTAACCATAGCCATACCATAATCCTATCCCTAGACTTAACCCTAACCATAACCCTACCATAATCCTATCCCTAGACCTAACCCTAACCCTAACCCTATCACAATTCTATCCCTAGACCCAACCCTAAACTCAAACTTTGTGCTAGCCCTAAATCTAGCTTAATACCTAACCCTTATGCTAAACATAACCCAAAAACTAAACCCAGTTCTAACAGTAACCCTAACCCTTACTCAAGACCTATTCCTCACCATAACCCTGGCTCTTTACTTAGCTCTAACCCTATCTATTACCATAAACAACTCTTACCCAAATGCTAACCCTAGGCCTAACCCTAACCCTATCGCTAACCAAAATTCTATGAATTACCCTAAACCAAACCTGAACCTTAAACCAAACACTATCATTAACCTAACCATAACCTTAATTCTAGTTTGAGCCCTAAACCTAAATCCTAACCTAAATCAAGCCCTAACCCTAACCCTAATAATTTCCCTAGCTCTAAACTTGACATTACTCTAAACCTAACACTTACAGTAGACGTAGCCATAAACCTAACCCTAAAACAAACTTTAACCGTAACCCTAGACCTGATGTTAGCCCTAGCCATAAACATAGCCCTAACAAAAAAAAAATGAAAAAAAAATAGCCCTCATTCTAGATGTAAACCTAGTCATAATCATTAACTTAACACTACCCCTACCCCTAACCCTAACTGAAACCCCCACCCTACCTCTAAACCTAGCTACAATGCCATCCCTTATCCTAAACTTAACTCTAACCCTAACCCTAACCCTAACTGTAATGATAGGCCCAAGCTGAACACTAACCCTAGCCCTAATCCTAGCCCTAATTTAACTATATTCCTAAAGATAACCCTAACCCTAGCCCTATTAATAACTCTAATTTTCTCGCTAACCCTATTCCTATATCTAACCCTATTCTTTACTGTAACGCTAATCCTAGTCCTAACCCTAACACTAACCCTTGTCCTATACTTAGTCCTAGCCCTAACCCTAGATCTAATTCTAACTCTAAATGTAACCCTAACACTAAGCCTAAGTCTAACACTAATACTAGCCCTAAACCTAATGCTAATTGTAAAAGTAGCCCTTACCGTAACCCTAGGACTAAAACAAAACTGAGCAGTAGCCCTGACCCTAAACCTTAAATTATACCAAAACCTAACACTACAACTAGACCTATCCCTATCTCTATTTAGAGTCCTAACCATAACCTTAAATTAACACTGACCATGACTCATAACACTCACCCAGGCTCTAAACACCACTCTAAACTTAAACCAAACCTTAACAGTAACCCTAGCCTTTATTTGAGTCCTAACCCTAACCCTAAAACTAACTCTGACCCTGACTCCTATTCTAATACTAATCCTAGCTCTAAATATCAACATAATCTTAAAACTAACCCTAACACTAGAGGTCTAACCCCTAAAATTAACCCTAAATAGAACCCTAATTTTAACTCTCGTACTTACATTAGCCATTTTCCTAACCTTAGCCCTAAGCCTAACAGAAAAAAATAGCCCTAAATGAGCCCTAAACCTAACTTCAACCCTACCCAATACACTACCCGTAACATTAGCTCTAACCCTATTCCTAACCATAAGCAAAAGGTTAACCCTAATGGTAGCACTAGACCTATTCCTAATCCTAACGATAACAAAATTGTAACTCAATTAATAGTCCTAAACCTAGCCCTCATTCTAGTACAACCCTATCCCAAACCCTAACCGTAACCATAACCCTGACCTTTATTCTGACCATAACACTAACCCTAGGACTAAACCTGACTCTAACCCTAGACCAAATCCTAAAACTAGCCCTACCAATACTTACACCTCAGCCTAACCCTATCACAAGCTCTAGACCTAAACATAATCTTAAATCTAGCCTTAACTCTAGCCCTAGACATAAGAAAAAAACAACAACAACAAAAAAAAAAAAACGAGCCCTAGCCCTAACAATAACACTTTACTGGCTTTTTTTTAGTCATATTATGCTATTGGCTACCATATTAGGCAGCATACCTTTTTTACTGGTTGTTCAAAACATTACAAAGCTCATGATATATCATCCTCCATACATTTGACTCAAATGGGTTATGGATTTAACCTTAACTCTATTCTGATCGGAACACTGATTTAACACTAATTCTATCTCTAATCCTGACCCTAAATGAAAACCTAAACCTAACACTACAACTAGCAATAACCCTAACGCTATAACTAGCCCTAATTATAACCCTAGCTCTTACAATACCCATAGCCTTAACTTTTTGCCTTAACCTAACACAAAAAGTAGAGCAAATCCTAGGCCTAAACCTAGCCCTAAGAATAACCCTAACCCTATCCCTAGCCTGAACCCTAATCCTAATCCTAGCCTTAGTCCTAACCCTAGCTCAAAGCCTAATCCTTACCCTAAATATAAACTTAGATGTATCTATCTGAAGCTAATATTAGCCCTAATTCTAACCTTAACCCTAGCCCTAAACTAACTATAAACCTACCCATTACACTAACCCTAACCTTAACCTCATTAATATTCCTAACCATAGTACTGACTCTAGCTTTAACTCTATCCCAAACCCTAATGCTAACTCTGATCCTTATTCTGATCATAATGCTAACCCTAGGTCTAAACCTGACCCTAAATCTAGACCAAACCATGACACTAACTCTAGACCTAAACCTAATTCTAAATCTAGCCTTAACTCTAGCCCTAGACCTAAAGAAAAACCTATCCCTAACAATAATCCTTAAATGAACCCAAACACTAAACCTACTCCTAGACCTAAACTTAGTCCTAATTCTAGCTTTAAACCTAATTCTAACTTTAACCCAAACACTGACCCTGCCTTTAACAGTAAATCTACCTTTAAACCTGACCCTAACCGAAAATATAAATCTAACACTAGACCTAGCCATAACCCTAAGCCTACAACTAGCCCAAATCATAACCCTAGCTCTCACATTATTCATAGCCCTATGCTTTCACCTTAACCTAACACAAAACCTAGAGCAAATCCTAGACCTAAACCTAGCACTAAGCCTATGCCTAATCCTAACTCTAGACCTAACTTTAATCCTAACCCTAGCCTTAGTCCTAAACCTAGCTTGAAGCCTAACCCTTACTCTAAATATAAACTTAGACCTATTCCTAATTCTAAAACTAACCCTAGCCCTAATCCTAACCTTAATCCTAGACTTAAACCTATCTCTAAACCACTCATTACACTAACCCTAATCTTAACCCTAAAGATAACCCTAGCCATAACCCTAACTCTAACCCTAACAAAAAAAATTAACTAATTCTGGTCCTAACACTCACCATAGCCCTAAGGCTAGTTCAAACCGTAACCCATACCATAATCTTAAACATAATCATAGCCTTAACACTAACCTTAAAACTAAATCTAAACCTAACCCTACACCTAAACTTATATATAACCATATCCATTATTTTAACCCTAATTCTAACCCTAATAATAACCCTAGCCATAACCCTAACCCTAACCCTAAATCTATCGTAATCCTATCCCTAGACTTAATGGTGAACATAACCTTCGACCTAGCCCTAGCCTT
This sequence comes from Callospermophilus lateralis, assembly GCF_048772815.1. Lineage (NCBI taxonomy): Eukaryota > Metazoa > Chordata > Mammalia > Rodentia > Sciuridae > Callospermophilus > Callospermophilus lateralis. Next base: position 772,156 of record NW_027514466.1, on the reverse strand, counting down.
AACTCTAGCTCAAACCATCACCCTTATCCTAAACATAACCCTAGCCAAGACCCTAACCCAAATCCTATTCTAACCCTTAACTTAACTCTATCCCTAGTGCTGATTCTAACCAAAACCCTTAACCTAACCGTAACTCTTACTGAATCCCTGTCCCTTACCCTTAACCTAACTATAAGACTTATCCTAAGCGTAAGCCTAATCTTAAGCTTACCCTTAATCCTAAACTTAACGCTAGCCTTAACCCTAGCTCTAACCTCCCTCATTACCCTGACCCTAACCATAAACCTCATGATAATCACAGTCCTAAAAAAAAACCTATTAAAATCCTAATCATAAACCTAACCCTAGACCTAACTTTAAACATAATCCTTGCCGTAGTCCAAACCTTAGTTCAAAACATAACCATACCCTAAATCTAACCCTAACCCTAGTCCTAACCCTAGCCCTAACCCTAACCTGACATCTAACACTGTCCATTACCCTAAACCTAATGATAACCTAGACCGAACCATAATACTAACGCTAATCCTAACCATAACCTTAACCCTAGTACTAACCCTAAACCTAACCCTAGCCTTAGCACTAACCCTAGCTAAAACCTTAAAGCGTACCCTAAACCTAATCCTAACCATATACTTAACCCTAAACCTAACCCTAACTTTAGACATAATCCTAAACATATCTCTATACCTAACACTAGCTCTAAACCTATAAATTACCCTAACAATAACCATATCCCTGAAGCTAACCCTAGGCCTAACCCTAACCCTCTACATTACCCTAAACCTAATCTGAACCCTAAACCTAACCTGAAGCATAAAAATAACCCTAACAATTACCCTAACCCTAACTCTAACCATAACGCTAATCTGAGTCCTAACCCTAAACCTTAACCTACCCAAACCCCAAACCTGACCCTGACCATTTTAATATCTTAGCTCTAAACCTGAACCTTACCCTAAACCTAACTCTGACACTAGACCTAGACACAAACCTTACCCTAAAACTATTCCTAACTGTAAACCTAGACATGATATTAGCCCTAGCCCTAATACTTACCATAAACCTAACACAACACTATCCTTCATATTAGCCCTAAACCTAGCCTTGATCCTAACCTGTACCCTAACTTAGCCCTATTCCTAATTTTATCCCTCGCTCTAGTTCTGAACCAAGCTATAACCCCATCCCTTCCCCTAAACCTAACCCTAACCCTAACCCTAGACTAAACTTAAACTAACTGTAGACCTATCCTAGCCCTAATTTAGCCCTAACCCTAACATTAAGACTAAGACAAACTCCGACTCTCACCCTAGACCGAAACTTTGTTCTAACCCAATCTCTTACCATAACCCTAATACTTACCCTAACCTTAGCCCTAACTATATCCCTAGCCCTAACCTTAGATCTAACCATAACTCTAAATCTAACCCTAAATCTAACCATAAAACTGACTCTAATATTAGCCCTAACACTAACGCTAATCCTAAAACTAGCCCTAACATAGATCTAGCCCTAAGACAAAACTGAGCCATAGCCTTAACCCTAAACTTTAACCTAAACCAAAACTTAACCCAACGCCTAGCCCTAACGCTGGCCCTAACTCCAGTCCTATATTAACCCTAAAACTAACCTTGACCTTGACTCTGACCCTCTAATTAATCCTACCTCTAACATCACCCTATAAATAAACCAAACCCTAAAACTAGACATAGCACAAAACCCAATGCTAAAAGTAGCACTAATCATAACCCTAGTTCTTACCTTAGCTGTAGCCCAAACCCTAGCGCTAACCTAACCCAAAGCATAGCCCTAATCTGAGCCCTACACCTCCTTTTATTCCTAACCCCAACCCTAGAACTAACCCTAACCTAACACTCAACCTAGCCCTAAACCTAGGTCAAACACTAAACTTTAATATAAACATAACCCTAGCCCTAACCCTAACCCTAACCCTAATCCTAGCCCTAATACTAACCATAACCAAGACCAAACCCTAGCTCTAAATCTATCCATTACTCTAAACATAAAACTAACCATAAATCTAATTCTAAACTTAACCCTGATCCTAAACCTAGACCTAACACTAACCCTAATTCACGCCCTGGCCCTAACCATAGGTCAAACGCTAACACTTACCCTAAACCTAACCTTAACACTAACCCTAGGCCTAACCCTAACCCTACCTTAACCCTAGACCTAATCCTAAACATAAACCTAGCCCTAAACTTATCCATTAACCTAAAAATAAGCCTAACCCAAATGCTAACCCTAGGCCTAAACTTAATTCTATCACTAACATTAACCCTATCCATTACCTAAACCTAACCTGAGCATTAAACCTAACCCTATGAATTACTCTAACCCTTACCCTAACACTAACAATAATACTAGTTCAAGCAATGAACCTAAATCATAACCCAAACCAAACTCTGAACAACACACTGACTCTAATAATACACCTAGTTCTAATCCTAACCCTTACCCTAAACCTAACCCTTACACTAGACCTCGATATAATACTAACCATAGCACTATCACTAAACAAACCATAGACCTGACATTAGCACTCTACCTAATACTTGTCCTAAACCTAACACAAACCCTAGCCCTCATCCTAGCCCTAAACCTAGCCTTAATCCTAATCCAAACCCTAACCCTAGCCCAATCCCTAATTTCAACGCTCTTTCTAGTTCTGAACCTATGTATAAACACATCCCTTCCCAAACCCTAACCCTAACCCTAACAATAAAATGAACCCTAACCCTAGCCCTAAAAATAGGCCTAAACATAACAGTCAACCTTGCTCTTATACTATCCCTAATTTATCGCTAAATGTAAACCTTACTGTCACCCTAGCCCTAAGACTAACTCTAACTCTCAAGCTAGACCAACTTCTAGTACAAACCTTATCTGTTACCGTTACCCTAATACTAGCCCTAACCTTAGCCCGAACCCTAGCCCTAACCCTAGATCTAACCAGAATTCTAAATCTAACCCTCACCTTAAGCCTAAACCTCACCCTACCACTAGCCCTAACACTATTGCTAATCCAAAAACTAGCACTAACCCAAGATCTACTCCTCAAACAAAACTGAGCCATAGCCCTAATGCTAATCGTAACCTAACTTAACCATATACCTGACATTAGCCCTAGCCCTAATTCTTTTTCTAACCATAATGCAAAACCTAAATCTACACCTACCCTTAACCCTAGCTCTAATTTTAATGTTATCTCTAACCCTAAAACTGACACTGTACCTGACACTGACCCTATAACTTGCCCTATCTCAAATCATCACCCTAAAACTAAACCTAATCCTAACACTAGACCTAGTCATAACTGTAACTGTAAATCTATCCCTAATCTTAATGTTTGTTCTTACACTAGCCATAGCCCTACCTTAGCACTAAACTAATCTAATACCTAGCCCTAATCAGAGCCCTAACACTAGCTTTAAACCTAACCCTAACCCTTACCCTAAACCTAACCCTAACCCTAGCCTTAATCCTAACCAAAACCCTAGCCCTAACCCTAGCTCTAATCCTATCCATTACCTTAACGCTAAACCTAACCCTAATGCTAACCCTAGGATAACTCTAACCCTATCCATAACTCTAACACTATTACCTAAACCTAATCTCAACCCTAAACCTAACCCTAAAACTACCCCTAATGCTAATTTGAGCCCTGAATATAAACCTTAACCTAAACAAACCCTAAGCCTTTTCCTGACCCTAATAATACCGCTATCAAAAACTGAACATAATCCTTAAACTAACTCTTACACTATAACTAACCATAAAATTAACCCTAAAACTATCCCTAATTATAACACTCGACCTGACCTTAGCCGTAGTCCTAATGCTAGACCTAACCTTAACAAAAGCCATAGCCCTAATTCTGGCCATTAATTTATCCTTAATCCTAACCCTAACCTGAACACTAGCCCCAACCCTAAATTGAAAATTTACCCTAGGCCTAAACCTAGCTATAACATCATACCATACCCTAACCCTAATACTAACCCTAGCCCTAAACCAAGGCCTACCTCTAATACTAACCTTTCTTCTAATCCTATCACTAATTTAGCCCTAATTGTAAACCTAACCATATCTCTAGCCCTAAGATTAACTCTAACTCTCGCCCAAGCCCAATCCCTAAATCTAAACTTATCCCTTCCTATAAGCCAAAGCCTAACCCTAACCCTAGCCCAAACCTAGCACTAAAATTAGGCCTAGGTGTAAACCTACATCTAACCCTAACTCTAAATCTAACCCTAAACCTAAACCTAAACCTCACCCTAACAGGAGCCCTAACCCTAATGCTATTTTGAAAACTTGCCTTAAGCCTAACCATAGCCCTCAAACAAAACTGAGATATAGCCCTTATCCTGACCCTTAACATAAACCAAATCCTAATGCTATACCTAGCCCTAACACTAACCGTACAACTAATATTGACCCTGACTCTGAACCTTAAACTAACCCTATCTCTAAATATCACCCTAACCCTAAACCTAACCAGAAAACTAGCCCTAATCATAAAACCAGTTCTTACATTAGCCATAGCCCTAAACCTAACCCTAACCCTAACCCTATCCCTAACCCTAGATATAAACTTATCCCTTACCTTAAGTCAAACCCTCACCCCAATGCTACCCTAGTTCTAACCCTAATCATTAACCTGCCCATACTTTCTTACTAGTCCTAATGCTAGACCTCATTCTATCTCTAATCCTAACCCAAAGCCTAACCCTAAACCTGACCCTTATTCTGATCCTAACACAAACCATAGGAATAAGCATGAACCTAATTCTAAACCAAACCCTAACAATACCCCTACTGGTAAACCTATATCTAAACCTAACCATAACACTAGCACTAGACCTAAACGTAATCCTAAATATAGCCATAACTCTAGCCCTAGCTCTAAACAAAAACCTAGCCCTAGCCTTAACAAAAACCATTAACCTAACACAAAGACTATCCCTAGCCCTAGACCTTAACGTAATTCTGTCCCTAACACGAAATCAAATACTAACCTGAACACTGACCCTTACTCTAATATAAACCCCAGCTCTAAATATTATCCTAACCCAAAACCAACCACTAACACAGGATTTATTCATAACCCTAACCATAAAACTAGCCATAACCATAACCCCAGCTTTCATATTACCCATAGCCCTAATGCTAGTCATAAACCTCACATAAAACATAGCCCTAAACCTAGCCCTAAGCAGAATCCTAAGATTAACCTAACCAAACCCTACCCTAATGTGTGCTGTAGCCTTTACCCTAGCTCAAACTCTAATCCTTACCCTAAGCCTAACCCTAGCCCTAACCTTAACTCTAATCCTAGCCTGAATCCTAACTGTAACCATAGCCCAAATCCTATATCTAAATTTATCCATTACTTTAAAAATAATTCTAACCCTAATGCTAACCCTAGCTCAAACCCTAACAATAACCCTACCGATAGCATTGACTCTCACCCTAAACCTTGCGCTAGACCTAACCCTAGCTCTAAACCTATTTCTTACACTGAGCCAAAACCTATTCATAATGTTAAACCTAGTCCTAATCATAATAGTTAGCCTAAACTAAACACTAACCCTATTTGTTCTAGCTCTAACCCTAACCCAAAACCTAACTCAAAACATCACCATTATTCTTACCCTAAAACTAATTATAAGTCTGAACCTAACCCTAAACCGAAACCTGAAACTAACCCTACCAGTAACCTTATACCTAAACCTAACCCTAAGAATAGTTTTAGACCTAAACCTAATCCTAAATCTAGTGATAACTCTAGCCCTAGACCTAAACAAAAACTTAGTCCTAGCCCTAAAAGTAACCATTAACCTAAAACAAACACTAACCCGACCCCTATACCTAACCATGGTCCTAATTCTGGCTTTCACCCTAACCCTAACACTTACTTGAACACTAACCCTGACACTAACACTAAACCTAGCTCTTAACCAGAACCTAAACCAAAATCTAAATTTAACACTAGACCTAGTCATAGCCCTAACCCTAAAACCAGCCCTAATTAGAACCCTACATCTTACATTAACAATATCACAAACCCTAGGCCCTAAACCTAACATAAAACATAGCCCTAATGCAAGCCTATACCTACCCTAAGCATAATCCTTACCCTAACCCAACCCCTAACTCTAACCCTAACCCTTACCTTAGTCCCTACCCTAGCTCAAAGCTTAACCCGTAGCCTAAACATAACCCTAGAACTATCCCTAACCATAACCCTAAACCTAGCCCTAATCCCAAAGTTAAACCTAGCCCTAAACCTAGCTCTAGCCCTAGCCATTACCTTAATTTTAATCGAAATCCTAATGATAACCCTAGCCCTAACCCTAACCAAAACCCTAATACAAACCATAAACCTAACCCTAGACTTAACCCTAAACCTAACGCTTGCGGTAGCATTAACAAAACCTAAACCCTAACTCAAAACCTAAACCTTACTCTAAACCCAACAGTAACCTATCCCTAAAATTAAACTTAACCCTAAATCTAACATTAACACTAAAGCTAAACTTACATCTAACCCAATATATTACCATAAACCTAAACCTAACCCTGATGAAAACCCTAGACCTAACCCTAAACCTAACCCTGACCATACCCATAACCCTAACCCTAGACCTAACACTAAACCTAACCCTCAAGTAGGACTGACTTTAGCTCAAAACCTAAACTTTACCCTAAACCTAACTCTAACCCTACCCTAAGCTAGGGTTACTACCCTAACCTAAACCCTAAGCCTAAAACTAGACCTAATCTAACAAATAACCTTAGGCTTAACCCTAGCTTTAACCTTATACCTTATCCTTGTGATAATCATAATACTAATGCTAACCCTAGGCCTAACCCTAACCGTTTTGCTAACCTGAATCTTCTCCATTCCCCTAAACTTCCATGAACCCTAAACCTAACCCTATCCATTACTCTAATCCTAACCCTAATGCTCATTTGAGCCCTATCCTTAAAGATTAAGCTAAAACAAACCCTAACCTTGATCCTGACCCTAAAAAAACATCTAGCTCTAAACTTGACCTTATCCGAATCCAACACTTACATTAGACCTAAGCCTAAATCTACCCCTAACTGTAACACTAGACCTGACATTAGCCCTAGCCTTAATTCTAGAATTAAACCAATAACAATCCCTAGCACTCATTCTAGCCCTAAACCGAGCCTTAATCATATTCCTAACCCTATCCCTAGACCTATCCCTAATTCTAACCCTCACCCTACCCCTAAACCTAGCTATAACAGCATCCCTTACCCTAAAGATAACCATAACACTAGCCTAATTCTAGGCCTAAGCTCAACACTAAACCTAGCCCTAATCGTATCCCTAATTTAGCGCTATCCCTAAAACTAACCATTACTCTAGCTCTATGACTAACTCTAATTCTCGTCCTCGACCTATCCCTATTTCTAAACCTATCCATTACTATAATACTAAACCTAACAATTGCTCTATCCTTAGACCTATCCCGAACCCTAGATCTAATGCTAACTTCAAATCTAACCTTAACCCTAAGCATAGCCTAATTTTAACACTAGTCCTAATCCTAATGCTAATCATATAACTAGTGGTCACCCTAGCTCTAAACACCATGCTAAACTTAAACGAAACCCTAAAAGTAACCCTAGCCCTAATAAATGTCATAACCTGAAAACTAACCCTGACCCTAACTTATATCCTAACATTCACTTTAGATCTAAACACAACCCTCATCTTAAACCGAACTCTAACAGTAACCGTAGCCCTTATTTGAGTCCGAACCCTTATCCTAAAACAAACTCTGATTCTTACTCAGATGCTAAAATTAAACCTAGCTCTAAATATTACACTAATCTTAAAACTAACATTTACACTACACCTACTAATAACCCTAACCCTAATACTTACCCTAATTGTAACCCTCATTTTTACATTAGCCATTTACTTAACCCTAACATGAAAACTAGCCCTAACCTGAGTCCAAAACCTAGATTTAACCCTAACCCTAACCCTAACCCTAGCCCTAACCCTAGCTCTAAGTCTATCACTTACCCTAAGCCAAACACTTAACACTAATGGTAAACCTAGACCTATCCCTAATCTTTAGGCTAACCAAAACCTTAACCCAATTAAGGCTAACCAAAATCTTAACCCAATTAGGCTAACCAAAACCTTAACCCAAGCCATCACTCTAGCTCTAATCCTATCCCAAACCCTAATACTAACCCTGATCCTTATTATGATCCTAACACTAACATAGGTCTAAACCTGACACTAATCCTAGACCAAACCCTACCAAGTAGCCATAGACCTTAACCTAATCCTAAATCTAGACTTAACTCTAGCCCTAGACCTAAACAAACCTTTCATTAGCCCTAACAGTAACCCTGAACCTAACCCAAACACTAACCTTAGGCCTATCCCAAAATCTAGTCCTAATTCTGGCTGTAACCCAAACTCTAACTCAACCTGAACACTGACCCTGCCTTTAGATTAAACCTGTCTCTAAATTTGACCCTACCCCAAAATCTAAACCTAACACTATAACTAGCCATTACCCTAACCCTAAAACTAGCCCTAAATATAACCCTAGCTCTTACATTATTCATAGCTCTAACCTTAGGCATAAACCTAACCCAAAATCTAAAGCTATTCCCAGGCCTAAACCTAGCCTTAAGCATAACCCTAACCCTAACCCTCACCTTAACCCTAACCTAACCCTCACCTTAGTCCTAATTCTAGCTCAAAGCCTAACCCTTACCCTAAACATAAACCTACATCTATTCCTAAAAATAAACATAACCCTAGTCTTAATGCTAACCTAACCCTAGCCCTTAACCTATCCTTTACTCTAAACGTAACCTTAAACTTATTGATAATCCTAGGCCTAATATTAATGCTATAACTAACCAGAAAACTAACCCTAGACCTAACCCTCAACCTCACATTGCCATAGACTTAAGCCTAGCTCAAACCCTAACCCTTATCATAAACCTAAACATAACCATAGCTCTAACCCTAAGCCTAAACCTCTATCTCACCCTAACTATAATGCTAAACCTACATCTAAACCTATCCATTACCCTAACCTTAACCCTACCCCTAATGATGACCTAACCCTAATACTAACCCTAACCCCAAACGTACTGTAATTTTATCCCTAGACTTAACCTTAAACCTAACCCTCACCCTAGGCATTACCTTAGCTAAAAACCTAAACCTTATGCTAAACATAACCCTTACCCTAACCCTAGTTCTAACCCTAAACCTAACTGTAACTCAAGCCCTATTTCTAACCATAAACTTAGCCCAAAACATAGCCCTAAACTGTTCATTATACTAACCCTAACCCTTACCCTAATGCGAATCCTAGACCTAACCCTAACTCTAACAATTAGCTAAACCTAAACTGAACCCTAAACAAAACCCTATCATTACCCTAACACACACTCAAAAGCTAACTCGAGCCCTAACCCTAAACTCTAACTTTAACCAAACTCTAACTCTGACCCTGACCCTAACAAATCCCCTAGCTTTAAAGCTGACTCTTGCCTTAAAACTTACAGTTACACAAAACCTCGCCATAACCATAATCCTAAAACTAGCCCCAACCATAAGCCTTGACCTGACATTAGCCCTAACCCTAATCCTAGACTTAAACTTAACACAAATCACAGCACTAATTGTATCACTAATCATAGACTTACTCCTAACACTAACCCTAACACTAGCCCTAACCCTAACACTAACCTACCCCTAATCATAGCCCTAATTTAGCCCTATTCCTAACCCTAGCCCTAACCCTAGATGTAAGACTAACTCTAACTCTCACCCTTGCCCCATCCCTTGTTCTACCCAATTTCTTACTAGAACCCTAATCCTAGACCTAACCCTAGCCCTATCCTTAGCCCTAACCCTAAATAGACTTAAATTTAACTCTAAATCTAATAATAATCCTAAGCTTAACCCTAACCCTAACCCTAACTTTGAATCTAACTTTAACCCTAATGCTAAACCTAAAACTTACACTAGCCCTAACCCTAATGCTAATGCTAAAGCTATCCCTAATCCTAGCCCGAAAACCAAACTAAACCATAGCCTTCACCCTAACCCTTAACCCAAACCAACCCCTAACCCTAACCCTAGCCCTAATTTGAGTTTTAATCCGAACCCTCAAACTAACCCTGACCCTTACTCTGATCATAACACTAACCCTAGCTCTAAACATATACCTAACCCTAAACCTAAACCTAACACTAGACATAGCCCTAACCCTAACCTTGAATTTATCCCTAAGCATAACTTGGATACTTACATTAGCCATAACCCTAACCCTAGCACTAACTTGATACAAAACCTAGTCCTAATCTGAGCCATAACCCCAGTTTTAACCCTAATCCTAACACTAACCCTAGCCCTAATAATAAACATAACTCTAGCTCTAACCCTAGCTCTAATCTTATCATTTGCCTTAAACATAACCCTAACCCTAATGCTAAACCTAGTCCTAAACCTAAACCTATCCCTAATCTTAACCCTATCCATTACTCTAATCCAAACCTAGACACTAAATTTCATCCTATCATTAACCTAACACTAACCCTAATGCTAATTTGAGCCCTAACTTTAAAACTTAACCTATCCCAAACCCTTAATGTAAAAATACTCCTAGCTCTAAATCTGACCCTAATCCTAGAACTAACCCTTACACTACATGTAGCCATAAACCTAACACTAAAATTATCTTTTACCATAACACAAGACCTGATATTATCTTTAGCCCTAATTCTAGCCCTAAACTTAAAAGAAACCCTAGCCCTCATGCTAGCCCTAAACCTAGTGCTACTCATAACCCTAACCTTAACCATAGCTCTAACTAAATTTTAACCCTCACCCTCCCACTAAACATATCTATAACACCATCCCTTACCCTAAACGTAATCATCAACCTAACCTTAACACTAGACTAAGCTGCACACTAACCCTAGCCCAAATCCTATCCCTAATTTACCCTATAACTAATTATAATGCAAAGCATAGTCCTAAGACTTACTCTAACTCTCACACTAGTCCTTTCCCTAGTTCTAAGCTTATCCCTTAACTTAACCCTAACCCTAGCCCTAAACATAGCCACAAACCTAGCCATAACACAGGCCTAATTCTTATTCCTAGACCTAACCCTAGATTTAACTCTAACTCTAACTCTAACACTAACCCTAAGCCTAAGCCTTACATTAACACTAGCACTAACCCTAACACTAATCATGAAATTAGCCCTAAACATAACCCTAGCAGTAAAACAAAACCGAGTAATAGCCCTAACACTAAACCTTGACTTTTACCAAATCCTAATACTACACCGAGTTCTAAACCTAGCTTTAACCCTAACTCTTTCTTTAATCCAAGCCCTAATCCTAGCTTTAACCCTATCCCTTATGCTAAGCCAAACCCTAGCCCTAATGTTAAACCTAATTTTTAATCAAACTCAAACACTAACCATATTACTAGTCCTAACCCTAACACTCTTTCTAGCTCTAACCATAAACCAAACCCTAACCCTAACCGTGACCTCTATTCTGAACCTAACAATAATTGTAGGTCTAAATCTGAACCTAACCCTTAACTGAACCCTGATAGTAGCCCTTCCGGTAAGCTTATACCTAAACCTAACTCTAATACTAGTCCTAGACGTAAACCTAATCTTTAATCTAGCCATAACTCGAATCCAAGACCTAATAAAAAAACTAGACATAGCCCTAACAATAACACTTAGCCTAAGCCAAACACTAATTCTTCGCCTAGAACTAATTCTGGCTTTAATTCTAACCATAACCCTAACCTGAACACTGACCCTGACAGTAACATTAACCCTAGGTCTAAACACCACCCCAACCCTAAACCTAACCCAAAAACTATACCTAGCCCTAACATTAACCCTAAAACTAGCCTGAATTATAACAAGATTTTACATTAGCTCTAGTCCTAATCTATCACAAAACCTAACCCTAATCCAAGGCCTACCCTAGCTTAACCCTAAATCTAATTTTAATCCTAACCATAACTACAACCCTAACCCTAAGCCTAAGCCTAGACCTAATCTTTAGCATAACCCTAGCCCTAACCATAGCTCTAACCTATCCATTACTCTAATGATAACCCTAACATTTATGCTAACCATAGGCCAAAACCTAATCCTATTCCTAACCCTAACCCTATCCATTACATTACACTTAACCTGAAACCTAAACCTAAAAGTATCATTACCCTATCCTTAACAATAATGGTAATCCGAGCCTTAAACCTAAACCTTAACCTAACAAAAACCCTAAACCTGAACCTAACCCTAATAATATACCTAGTTCTAAACTTAACCCTAACCATAAACCTAACCCTTAAAATAGACCTAGTTATAAACCTAACCCTAAACTATCTCTAAATATAACCCTAGATCTGACTTTTGCCCTAGCTCTAATCTTAGTCCTTACCCTAATGCAAACCTTAGCCCATACCCTAGCCATAAACTTCATCTTAATCATAAAACTAACAGTAATCTTAATTTTAACCCTCACCCTAGCCATAAACTAGCTACAATCTCAACCATTACCCTAACCCTAACCCTAACCCTAACCCTAACTTTAGCCCTAACCTAGGCCTAACCCTAATACTAACCCTTGCCCTAAGACTAACTCTAGCTCTCACCCTAACCCTATACCGAGTTATAACCCAATTCCTTACCATCACCCTAAACCTAGCCATAAACTTAGCCCTATCCCTATCCCTATCCTTATTCCTAGCTCAAACCTTAGATCTAAACCTAACTCTAAATATAACCCTAAACCTAAGCCTAATCCTCACAGTAAGAGTAGCTCTAACCCTAATACTAATCCTAAAACTAGCCCTAAACCTACCACTAGCCCCCCCCCAAAAAAACGAGTCATAGCCCTAACACTAATCTTTAACCTAAACCAAACCCTAACCTTACACCTAGCCCTACACCTATCTCTAATTGTAGTCATAAATCTATCCTGAAAAGTAATCTGGACACTGACTCTGACCCTAACACTAACTTGAGTTCTAAATATTGTAATAACCATAAACCTAACACTAACATTAAACCTAGCCCTAACTCTAACCCTATAAGTAGCATTAATCATAACTCTACTTCATATATTACCTGTAGCCTTAACCCTAGCCCTAACCTAACCCAAAACCTAGCCTTACTCTGAGTTCTAAACCTAGCTTTAATTGTAAACTTAAACCTAAAACTAACCCAAACAAAAGCCCAAATCCTATACATATCCCTAGCCGTAATCTTAGGTCTAACACTATTCATTACCCTAATGATAACCCTAACCCTTATGCTAAATATTAGGCCTAATCTTAACCTTATCCATTACACTGAAGCAAATCTAAACCCTAAACCTAACCCTGCCATTAATCCTAACCCTAAACCTAATGCTAATTGAGCCCTAAACCTTACCTCTAACATAAACCAAACCCTAACCTTGAACCTGACCCTAATAATAACCCTAGCTCTAAACCGGGCTCTTACCCTAAACCTAACCCTTACACTGGACCAAGCCATAAACCTAACACTAAATCTATCCCTAACTGTAACCCTAGACATGGCCTTAGTCGTAGACCGAATATTATCCATAACCCTAACACAAACACTAGTCTTCATTCTAGCCTTAAGCCTAGCCTTAATCATAACACTAAACCTAACCTTAGCCCTAACCCTAATACTATCCCTGGCCCTAGCCCTCAATTTAGCTATAACCCACTCCCTTACCCTACATGTAAGCCTAACTCTAATCCTAACCTGATGTCTAAACCTAACACTAACCCTAGCCCTAATTTAGCCCATCCCTAAACATAACCCTAGCCCTAGCCCTATGACTAATTCTAATCTCACACTAGCCTATAACTATTTCTAACCCTATCCCTTACCATAACCCTAACACTAGCCCCAACCCTAGTCCTAACCCTTGCCCTATTCTTAGTCCTAATCCTAACCATAAATCAAATCCTAACTCTAAATCTAACCCTAACCCAAAGCCTAAGCCTAACCATTATAAATACACATTTATATTTAGATTCTATGTCGACATATGTTGGCTTCAATTATTATTTAGAATATAGTAAATAGTTTCATAAAAGGCATACCGTTTCTGTTGGTATATGGAGAACTGATGGTCAGGGGTAGGATGCTATGCTAAGGGGGAAAGGAGTGAGGGTATGAGATTAATCTATCTTAGCAAATTGGAGGAGAACTGTAATGAATAGACAGGGGTAATTTGTGGAAAAATGTATAAATTCAAATTCCTTATCTGTATTCATAAAATTACCCTATGTATAAATAGTAAAAGTTAGGAGGTGTAAAGTGGGATAGAGGGAGAAAGAAAAAAGAAAAAAATAACATGAAAAGAAATAAAGAGAGGGAGAATGAAAATAAGAGAAAATAAGGGGGGGGTGAGCTGGGCCTATGCAATTCCTCTATATTATATTATTCTGGTGATTCAGTACTTAAAGCCCAATTTCAGGCAAAGTTCTCAGCTTCATGTATGTTGAGATTCTGGGGGCCAGAGAGGGAAGGGTAGAGGAGAATAGATGATAAGAGTGAGAATAGAAAAGTCTCTCAGAACTCTGTTTTCTTCCAGTAGGTAGAGTTGTCTATTCCTAGCTTGAGTCTCTGTGCTAAGGGTGTTGGAGGTAGCCAGTTTGAGAGGGCTTGAAACTCTACCTGGAGCCTCCCTATTCTTAGTCTCTGAGTTGCAAAGCAGGTACCTGTACAGTTGCTGTTCTGCATTGAAAGCTACGCCCCTCCCCCCCAAAAAAAAGCTTGTGAGAAAAATCTTGAGTTATCAAATCTGAATGTAGGGGAGTAGGAAATCTGGTACCTGAGCAGCCACAGAACTGAGCTGGTAGCCACGGCCACCAATAGATGGGGAGTAAGGTTTTCAAAGATGGATTCCATCTGATACCTCTGTAGGGTGTTTGGTGAGGTGGGTGGTCCTGGGGTGACCTTTGGCCGTCTCCAGAGCTTGGTCTGGTGACTCACAAGCAAAGCCTCTGTGTTCTGTGCTACCTATACTCTGTGCCAAGAGCGCCTACAGGCTGAGACTTCCATTTCAGCACAGAGCAAACCCGTGGCCAAGACTTCTATCTGCACCAAGAGCTCACTGGCAGCTAAGACTCTCCTCTGAGCTGAGAGCACATGTGCAGATGAGACTTCCATCTGTGCAGAGAGCTCATGCATGGCCCATACTTCCAATTTCCAACTGAGCAACCACAGAGCCGAGCCTTTCATCTACACAGAGAGCTCCAGCATGGCCCTAGTTTCATTCAAATTTCTATGATATTGGCCAAGATTCTTTTTTTTATTTAGCCTTACTATGCTCCACAGGTTTGGGCCTTCTCACTTCAATGGTTCGCTGTCAGGAACAGTTAGTATTTCAAGATTTTCCTTCATAATGGCTTATTGATGTGAATAAAAATTGAGCTGGAAATCAAACAGGGTTCGTAAGAGGTGCTTGAAACTTCACAAATCATTTCTCAGTGGGCACTTTCTGGTTTCCTTCTTTTGGAGGTAGGCCAAAGTTGAAGCATGCAAAAACAACTGTATCTGAGAGTCCTCAAGGAGAAAATACAGAAATATGTATGTATTGAAATAAGTCTCCCAATGATTTGCAGATTTCTTTGATACTGTTCAGTATTCATGTTTAACTTGTGGCACTAGGCTCCCCAAGTTATGTACATCAAGAATCAATGGTTTTTCTATACAGGTAAGTGGTAGGGTTAGGTTTAGAGTGAGTTTTAGAGTTATTTTTGTTCAAATTTCTTTGATACTGGACTGGATTAATCTTTTCCCTAGCCTTACTATTCTTTCTAGGTTTGGGCCTTCTGGGTTCAGTGGCTAACTGTCAGGAACAGTTTGTATTTTAAGTTTTCACTTCATCTTGACCTATATGGGTAAATAGAAATAGAGCTTTAAATCAAACAGGGTTGTTTTGTAAGTTGGCTTGAAACTTCACACACTCAATCAGTTCCCAGTGTGCATTTTCTGGTTTGTTTCATGTGGAAGTAGTCCTATGCTGAGATAGAAAGAAATAGTATCATCTGTGAATGCTTTAGGAGCAATCTTCAATACTTTCTCGTCAAATTACTTTGACACTGTACAGTATTCATCCTTTACCTAGCCTTAATAGGATTCCCAATTTGTTCGACCATTCACTGTCAGAAACAGTGTGAATTTCTAGGTGTCACTTCATTTTGGCCTATAGATGTGAATGGCAATGAAGCTGGAAATAAAACAGGGTTGGTACTAGCTGCTTGACACGTCACACACTCAATTAGTTCTCTACGAGCAGTCTCTGCTTTCTTTCTATTGAATATAGGCCAAGCGAGAAGCATGCAATAACAATTTTACTGAGAGAATTTTAAGAGACAACAGGGAAATAAGCATGTAATGAACTACTTCCCACAATTATTTGGTGAGATTTATTTGATACTGTGCATTTTTCATCTTTTAGCTTGCCTCATAGGCTTCACAACTTTGGGACTTCTAGGATCAAACCTTATCTAAACAGGTTAGGATTAAGGTTACAGTTAGGTTTAAGGCTAGGTTTAGACCTAGTATTAATTCTATAGTTAGTTTTGTTCAAATTTTCTTGATACTGGGCAGGATACATCTTTTAACTAGCCTTAATATGTCCCTCAGGTTTGGGCCTTCTCACTTCAATGGCTCATTGACAGTAACAGTTTGGGTTTTGAGGTTTCACTTCATTTTGACCTATATGGTAAAGGGAATTGGAGCTCAAAATTAAAGAGTTTTGGTGCTAGCTGCTTGACACTTCACACTCTCAATCAGCTCTCTGTGGACAGTCTTTGGTTTGTTCCTTGTAAAAGAACAATAAACTACAAAATGAAAAAATTCAACCAAGAGCACATTAGAAGAAAACAGTGAAATATGAATGTACTGAAATACCTCCCTCCATTACTTGGTCAGATTTCTTTGATACTGTGCAGGATTTATCTGTTAGCTTTCCCCACTAGGCTCATTTATTTGGGGAATACTATGATCCATTGTTCTCAAACAGGTTAGGTTAGGTTTAGTTTTAGGTTAGGGCTAGTTTATAGCTAGTGTTTTGTTAGATTTAGTTTTGTTCAAATTTTTTTTGACACTGGAAATGATTTAGCTTTTACCTAGCCTTACTATATTCTGTAGGTTTGGGTCTCTTGGTTCAAAGGTCAGCTGTCTGGAACAGTTTGTATTTTAACTTTTCACTTTACTTTGACCTATGTAGGTAGGTAAATGGAAATGGATCTGGAAATCAAACAGGGTTGGTTCTTGCTTCTTCAATCTCACACACTCAATCAGTTCTCTATGGGCATTCTCTGGTTTATTCTTTGTGAAATTAGCCCTAAGCATAAGCATGCAAAGCAACTTTATGTGAGAGCACTTGAGGAGAAAGTGAAAATATGCATGTGCTAAACTAACTACCCCAATTATTTGGTCAGATTTTTTTGATACTGTGAAAGATTTATTTGTTAGCCTGCTCCACTTGACTCCACAAGTGTGAGACTTCTGGGATCAAAGTGACTCTAAACAGGTTAGGGTTAGTGTTAGTGTTAGTGTTAGGACTAGGATTAGACCTAGTGTTAAGGTTAGAGTAAGATTTGTTTTCAAATTTCTATGATACTGTGCAGGATTCACCTTTTTTTCCTATTTTTACTATACTTCAAATGTTTGGGTCTCCTACATAAAGGGTTTGCTTTCAGGAAGAGTTTCATTTTCCAGGTTTCTCTTCTTTATTCCCTATAGGGGTGAATGGAAATGAAGCTGGAAATCAAACAAGGGTTTGGGATAACTGCTTGAATCATCACACACTCAATCAGTTCTCAATGAGGATTCTCTAGTCGGTTTCCTGTGGAAGTAGCACTATGCTGAATTGGAAAATAACAGCTTTATCTCTGAGTGATTTAGGAGCAAGCAGAATACACATGTACTGAAAGAGCTTCAAATTTTTTGGTTGTATTATTTTGATACTATACAGGATTTATCCTTAACCTAGCCTTAGTAGGCTCGCCAAGTTTGGGCCTTCAAGATTCAATGGTTCGCTTTCAGGAACAGTTTCTATTTTAAGGTTTCACTTCATTTTGACCTAAATTTAATTGGAGCTAGAAATCAACGAGTTGGTTCTAGCTGCTTCAAACTTCACACACTCAATAAGTTCTCTGTGGCCACTCTCTGGTTTGTTCTTTGTGAATGTAGCTCTAAGCTGAAGTGTGCAAAGTAAGTTTAACCAAGGGCACTTTAGGAGAAAAGTGGGAAATATGCGTATATTGAAATACCTTCCCCAATTACTTGGTCATATTTCTTTGATACTATGCAGGATTCATCTACTAGTTTGCCCCACTAGGATCCCCAATTTTGGGACTTCTATGATCATAGGTTCTCTAAACAGCTTAGGGTTAGGGTTGGGGATAAAGTCAAATCTAGCATTAGAGTTACAGTTAAATTTGCACAAATTTATTTGATAATGGACAGTATTCATAATTTCATTACCCTTGTTAAGTTCCCCAGTTTTGGACCTTTTCAGTTCAAGTGTTCACTGTCTGGAACACTGTATATTTTAAGGGTTCACTTCATTTTGATATCTATGGGTAAATGGAAATAAAGCTTGAAATCTAACAGTGTTGATGCCAGCTGCTTGAAACTTCAAATACTCAATCATTTCCCTGTCAGTTACTCTCTGATTTCTTCCTTGTGAAAGTATCCCAAAGCTGAAGCATAAACAAAAACTTTATCTGAGAGCACTTTAGGAGACAACAGAAAAATTTGCATGTACTGAACTATGTCCCCTAGACATTTGGTCAGATTTCTTTGATACTGCAGAGGATTCATCTGTTAGCTTGCTCCACTAGTCTCCACAAGTTTGGAACTTCTATTATCAAAAGTTCTCTAAACAGGTTAGGGTTAGTTTTAGGGTTTGGGTTAGGGCTAGTGTTAGAGCGCATATTAGGGGTAGAGTTAGTTTTATTCAAATTTCTTTGATATTGGGCAGGAGTCATCTTTTACCTAGCCTTACTATGTTCACAAGTTTTGGGCCTTCTTGGTTCAAGGTTCACTGTCAGGAACAGTTTGAGTTTTAGGGTTTCTCTTTATTTTAACCTATACATATAAATGGAAATGAAGCTAGAAATCAAACAGGATTTGTGCTAACTGCTTGAAACTTCACACACTCAATCTGTTCTCTGTGGGCACTCTGTGGTTTCTTCCTTGTGAAAGTAGCTCTAAGCACAAGCATGCAAAAACAACTTTATGCAAGAGTATTTTATGAGAAATAAAGGAAATACGAATGTCCTGAACTACCTCCCCCCGATTATTTCATCAGATTTGTTTGATACTGCACAGGATTCATCTGGTAGCTTGCTTCCCTGGGTTCCCCACGTTTGGGACTTGTATGATCAAATCTCTATTAACAGGATAGTTTTAGGGTTAGTGTTAGATTTATGTCTAGAGTTACAACTAGTGTTAGAGTTAGAGATATTTTTGTTCAAATTTCTTTGATACAGGGCAGGATTTCTCTTTTATGTGGCCTTATTATGTTTCCCAATTTTGGGCCTTCAAATTGCAATTGTTCACTGTCAGGAACAGTTTGTATTTTAATGGTTCACTTCACATTGTTCTATATGGGTAAATGGAAATTGAGCTGGTAATCAAACAGGGTTGGTGCTAGGAGCTTAAAATTTTACACACTCAATTAGTTCTCTGTGGGCACTCTCTGGTTTCTTCCTAGTGAAAGTTTTCCAAAGCTATGGCAATGAAAATAACATTATCCAAGAGCACTTTAGAAAAATACAGAGGAAATAGGCATGTCATGAAACACCTCCCCCAATTATTTTGTCAGATTATTTTTTATACTGGGCAGGGTTCATCTGTTACCTTTTGCTACTAGGAACCCCAAGTTTGGGTCTTCTATAATGATAGGTTCTCATAGCAGGTTAGGGTTGGTGTTAAGGTTAGGTTTATGGCTAGGGTTAGAATTAGTATTGGGGTTAGATTCAGTTTTGTTCAAATTTCTTTGATAACAGGGAGGATTCATTTTTTTACCTAGCCTTACTATATTCTCCATGTTTGGGCCTTCTTGGTTCATGGTTAGCTGTCAGAAACAGTTAGTGTTTTAAGGTTTCACTTCATCTTGAATTATATGTGTAATTAGAAATGGACCTGGATAACAAACAGGATTGGTGTTAGCTGCTTGAATCATCACAAACTCAGTCATTTCTCTGTGGACACTTACTGATTTGTTCCTTTTGAATGTAACCCAATGCTGAAGCATGCAAAGCATAGGTTTAGGGTGAGGGTGTTGTATAGGGCTAGGTTTAGTGTTATGATCAGAGTCAGGGTAA
The DNA here is from genome assembly GCF_048772815.1 of Callospermophilus lateralis. Lineage (NCBI taxonomy): Eukaryota > Metazoa > Chordata > Mammalia > Rodentia > Sciuridae > Callospermophilus > Callospermophilus lateralis. The sequence continues at coordinate 751,698 of NW_027514466.1, read as the reverse complement.
TGGTTAGTTTTAGGGTTAGGGTTAGGACTCTATTTAGGGAAAAAGTTAGGGCTAGGTGTAGGGTTAGTGTTTGGGTTAAGTTAAGGTTTGGGTTTAGGGCTATGGCTCCATTTTGTTTTAGGGCTAGGGCTAGTGTTAGGGCTAGATTTTGGATTAGTGTTAGAGTTAGGGCTAGTGTTAGGATGAGGTTTAGGATTAGGGTTTGGTTAGATTTAAATTTAGGGTTAGATCAAGGAATAGGGTTAGAGCTAGGTTATGGTTCCGGAATGGATAGGGTTAGAACTAGAGATACGGCTAGGAAGAGCGTTAGTTTTAGACTTAGTACCATACTTAGGTTAGGGTTAGGGTTACAGCTAAATTAGGGCTAGAATTAGGGCTAGGATTAGTGTTAAGGTTAGACCTAGATGTAGGGATTAGCATTGGGGTCAAGGTTAAGTTTAGCGGAATGTGTGGTGTTATAGCTAGCTTTAGGTCTAAGATGAAAGTTAGAATTCGGTTTAGGGTTAGGGTTAGTGTTCAGGGCAGGATTAAGGTAGGTTTAGGGATAGAATATGGCTAGGGTTTCTGTTAGGTTTAGGGCTAGAACTAGGGCTAGGACTAATGTCAGTTCTAATGTTATGGTTAGGGATAGTTTAAGATAATGTTATGCCTAGTTCTACTGAGTTACATTTATTGTGAGGGTCAGGTTTAGAGCTAGGGATTTTGATTAGGGTTAGAGTCAGGGTTGGCATTTGGTTTAGGTTAAAGTTTATGGTTAATGCTTGAATTAGTGGTAGGTTTAAGTTTAGGGTTAGGGTAATGCATATGGTTAGGTTTAGGTTTCAGTTAAGGTTTAGGGTAAAGAATCGGTTAGGTTTATTGTTAGAGTTAGGGCTAGCATTAGGTTTAGGGTTATGTTTAGTGTAATGGATAGGTTTAGAGCTTGGGTTAGGGCTAGGTTATGGTTTGTATTAAGTCTATGATAAGGGTTAGGTTTAGGGATAGGGCTAGGGTTTGGTTTAGGGTAAGTTTTAGGGTAAGAGTAAGTGTTAGGGTTAGGGCTAGGGTTATGATTAGGTTAGAGTAAAGGTTAGTGTTTGAGCTAGGGTTAAAGCTAGGGCGAGGTTTAGGTTTAATTTTAGACCTAGGGTTATGTTTAAAGTTATGGTATGGTTTAGGGTTAGGATTATGGCTAGGGTTTTAATTAGGGTTAGTGTTAAGTTTAGGGTATTGGATAATATTAGAGGTAGGGTTAGGGTTCGGGTTAGGGTTTGGGTTACAGCTAGTGTTAGAATTAGGTTTAGGGTAAGTCTTAATATTTCAGCTAAGGTTATGGCTATTGCAAGGGTTAGGTTTCAGGTTAGGTCTAGGGTTACATTTGTGTTTAAGGTTAGGTTTAGTGTTAGGGATAGGGTTATAATTAGGGTTAGGGTAAGGCTAATGGATAGGGTTCGAGGTAAAGTTTGGGCTAGGAATAAAATTAGGATTAAAGCTAAATTTGGGTTAGGGTTTAGGATGGGGCTATTGCTATGTTTATTGAAATGGTTTTCCTTGAGCTAGGGTTAGGTCTATGGCATGGGTTAGGGTTAGGTTTAGTGTTAGGGCTAGGATTAGGGTTGGCTTATGCTTAGGACTAAGTTTAGGCCTAGAATTAGGGCTAGGTTTTTTGTTAGGTTTATGGCTAGGGTTAGAACTATGGGTAATGTAAGAGCTAGAGTTATGTTTAGGGCTAGTTTTAGGGTTAGGGTTATGGCTAGGTCTAGTGTTAGGTCTAGGTTTTGGGTTAGGGTCAGGTTTCGAGCTTGGTTTAGTGTTAGGGTAAGGTCAGAGTTAGGGATAGGTTTAGGGTTATAGCCCGAATTAGGACTAGGTTCAGGTTTAGGCGTAGTGTTTGGTTTAGGTTAAGGGTTATTGTGAGGGCTATGGCTAGGTTTTTTGTTGGGGTCTAGGGCTAGAGTTATATTTTTAGGATTAGCTTTAGGTCTAGGGCTAGTGTTAGGGTTAAGTATAGATATAGTGTTACTGGTAGAGCTAGTGTTAGGGTTTGGTTTAGGCATAGGGTCAGGTTTAGACCAAGGGTTGGTGTTAGGGTCAGAATAAGGGTCAGGGTTTGGGTTAGGAATAGAATGAAAGATAGGGTTAGGACTAGTAATATGGTTACAGTGTAAGTTGTGATAAGGATTAGGGTTAGTACTAGGGTTAGCATTTGTGTTAGGGTTTGGCTTTTGGAAAGGGAAAGGGTTAGGGCTAGGGTTAGGGTTAGGGCTAGTGTGAGGGTTAAGATTAGAGTTATATCTAGGGTTGGGCTTAGATTATGGGTAGGATTTCTGTTTGGGTTAGGGGTAGGGTTAGGACCACAACTAATATATAAACTAGGGTTATGATAAGGGCTAAATTTATGTTTGGGGTTAAAGCTAGGTCAAGTGCTAGACTTAATTTAAGGCTAGGGTGATGTTTAGAAATAGAATTAGTGTTAGGGTCAGTGTCAAGTTCAGGGTTATTTTTAGAGTTAGGGTTAGGTCTGATTGTAAGGTTAGAGTTTGGTTTAGAATAAGGGTTATTGTAGGGCTATGGCTTGGTTTTGTTTTATGACTAGGGCTAGGGGTAGTTCAAATTATATAACTAGCATTATTGTTAGGACTATGTTATGGTTTGGTTTAGGCTAATGGTTTCAGTTAAATTTAGAGTTAGGTTTATATTTAGAGTTAGGATTAGTGCTAGTACTAAGGATAGAACAAGCAATAGGGCTAGGGCAAGAGGTAGCCTTAGGGCTAAGTTTAGGTTATTGATAGGACTAAATTAGGGCTAGGATTCGTGCTAGGCTTAGTGTTATTGTTAGGCCTAGGGTTAGGGTGATGGGTTAGGGTTAGGTTTTGGGTTGTGGTTCGTTTTTGGGTAAGGGATGGGATAATAGCTAGGTTTAGAGCTAGGGCAAGTGTTAGAATTAGGGTTAAAACTTGAGTTATGTTTTGGGTTAGGGCTAGGGCTAATTTCAATTCCAGCATTATGGTTAAAGATAGTTTTAGGGTTAGGTTCATGGCTACATCTAGTGTAATGGTAGGTTTAAGGTTAGGGTCAAGTTTAGAGCTAAGATTATTATTAGGGTCAGGGTCATTATTAGTGTTTGGGAAAGGTTAGGGTTTAAAGTTAGGGCTCGAATTAGCATTAGGGTTAAAATTAGGGTAATCATGGGGTTAGGTTTAGGTTTCATGTTATGTTTAGGGTAATGAATAGGGTTATGGGTAAGGATAGGTTTATGTTCAAGCCTAGGGTTAACATTAGGGTTAGCATTATGGTTAGGGTAATGAATAAGTTTAGAGCTAAGGTTATTGCTAGGATTATGGTTACAATTAGTGCTAGTGTTATGGTTAAGGTTAGGGTTAGGGTTAAAGCTATGGTTAGCGCAGAGATTAGGGCTAGGTTTTGGGATAATTTAAGGCTGGGGTTAGGGTTATGTCTAATATAAATACTAGGATTATGATTAAGGCTAGTTTTATGGTTAGGGTTATGGCTAAGTCTAGTGTTAGATTTAGGGTTAGGGTTAGAGTGATGTTTACAGCTAGGGTTAAGGTTAGGTCAGGTTTTACCATTATGTCTAGTGTAAGGGTTAGATTTAGGGTAAGGTTCAGGTTTAAAGCTAGGGGAATTATTAGGGTAAAGTTCAGGGTTAGATATTGTTTGAGGTTATGGTATAGGATTAGGGCTCTAAATAACTTTATTGTCAGGATTAGGGTAATGATAGGTTTTTGTTTAGGGTTCAGTTTAGGTTTAGGGTAATTGATAAGGTTAGGGTTAGCGATAGGGTTAGGGTTAGGTCTAGAATTAGCATTATGGTAAGGATTATGTTTAGGATAATGGATAACCTTAGAGCTAAGGTTAGGGCCATGGTTATGGTTAGAAGTAGGTCTTGAGTTATGGTTAGGGTTAGGGTTAGATCTAGGGTTAGTGTTAGGGTTACGTTTAGTGTAATGGTTGGGTTTTCAATTAGGTCTAAAGCTAGGGCAAGTGTTAGGTTTAGGATTTGGTCTAGGGATAAGATTACAGTACGGTTAGGGTTAAGGATTTTGATTAGGGCTACGGTCATCATTAAGTGTAATATTAGGGTTAGAGTAATGGATATGATTAGATGTAGGTTTAGGTTTATAGTTAGAGTTAGATTGAGGTTTAGGCTTAGATTTAGGGCTATGGTTATGGTTAGGTTTATGATAAGGGTTAAGGTTTGAGCTAGGGTTAACTCTATGCTGAAGGTGAGGTTTAGGGTCAGGTCTAGGATTAGTTTTCTGGTTAGGTTTAGGGTTAGGGTTAGGCCTAGGGTTATCAACAGAGTTAGGGTTATGTTTAGGGTAATAGGTGTCTTTAGAGCTAGGTTTAGTTCTAGAGTTAAGGTTAGGATTAGGGCTACTTTTAGGGTGAGATATAGGGATAGGTGTAGGGTTGTTTTTAGGCTAAGGGTTAGGTTTTGAGCCAGGGTTAAGACTAAGGCGAGAATTAAGGTAGGGTTAGGGCTACGGATTTTGTTAGGTTTATCTGGGTTTAGGCCTAGGATAAGATCTAGGTTTTGTGTTAGGTTTAGGCCTAGGGTTAGGGCTATGTGTAATATAAGAGCTAGGGTTATGATTAGGACTAGTTTTAGGGTTAGAGTTATGGCTAAGTCTAGTGTTAGGTTTAGATGTTAGTTACGCTCAGGTTTAGAGATAATGTTACTGTTAAAGGCAGAGACAATATTCAGGTTATAGTTAGGGTTAGGTTGAAAGCCAAAATTAAAACAAGGTTAGGTTTAGGGGTAGGGTTGGTGTTTATTTTAGGTTAAGGCTTATTTTTAGGGCTAGGAATAAGTATTAGTTTAGTTCCAGGGCTAAAGTTATTGCTAGATTTAGGAATTGGTTTAGGTTTAGGGCTAGTGTTAGGGTTAGGTATAGGTATAAGGTTACTATAAGGCTTGTTTCAGGGTTTGGATTAGGATTAGGTTTTGGTTTAGACCTAATTAGTGTTAATTTCAAAATAAGGGTGAAGGTTAGGGTTAGGTTTTCGGTTAGAAATAGAGCTAGAATGAGTGCTAGGGTTAGGAAAAGTAATAGGATTAAGCTAAGGATTAGGATTAGGACTAGGGTCACATTATGGATAGTTTTTGGCTTAGGGTAAGGGATACGGTTAGGGCCAGAGTTAGGTTAAGTTTAGGACTAGGGTTAGTGTTAATGTTAGGGTTAAATCTAGTGTTAGGACTCAGATTAGGGCTTTTTTTGTGTTAGGGTTAAGGCTAGAGTTAGGCTAATGCCAATGTAAGAACTAGGATTATGATTAGAAATTTGGGCTGGTCTAGTGTTAGCATTAGCTTTAGGGTTAGGGTCATGTTTAGAGCTATGGTTAGTTTTAGGCCTAGGACATGAATAACAGCTAGGGTTATGGCTAGTTGTAAAATTAGGGTTTGGTTTAGGTTAAGGTTTAGGGTTAAAGCAAAGTCTCGGTTTTGTTTTAAGGCTAGGGCTAAGGTTAGGGCTAGTTTTAGGGTTAGCAATGGTATCAGGGCTAGTTGTAGGGTGAGGTTTAGGCTTATGTTTAGGGTTAGATTTAGAGTTATGGTTAAATCTAGGCTTAGGACTATGGCTACAATGAGGGCTAACGTTAGAGCTATAGTAACTGACATAGTTAGAAATTGAAATAGGGCTAGAATGAGATTGAGTTAGTCTTAGGACTAGGGTTAAAGGTAGGGTTAGGGTTAGGTCAAAATTAGGGCTAGTATTAGCACTAGGGTTAGTGTTAGTGTTAGGCCTATGGTTAAGGCTAGGGTTAGGGTTAGTGTAATTTTTAGGGTTAGGGTTAGTTTTAGAAGATGTGATGGGGCTATAGATAGTTTCAGTGCTAGGTCAAGAGTTAAAATTGAGGATAGAGTCAGGGTGAGGGATTGGATTAGGATTAAGGCTAGGTTTAGGGATGAAATGAGTGCTAGGTTTTGTGTTAGGGTAAGAGCTAGAATTCGGGCTAGGACTAATGTCATGTCTATCGTTATGGTTACGGTTAGGTGTACGGCTAGGTCTAGTGTAAGGGTTAGGTTTAGGGTAAGGGTAAGATTTAAAGCTAGGTGTATTATTGGGTTCAGAGTCCAGGTTAGGGTTTACTTTAGGTTAAGTTTTAGGGTTAGGGCTCAAATTAGCATTAGGGTTAGTGTTAGAGTAATGAGAAGGATTAGGTTTAGTGTTCAGGTTAGGTATAGATTAATGTATAGGGATAGTTTTAGGGATAGTGTTATGTTTAGACCTAGTGCTAGCATTTGGGATAGGCTTATGTGTAGGGTAATGTATAAAGTTTGTTCTGGTGTTAGGGATTGATTTAAATTTAGGATTAGGACTATGGTTAGGGTTAGGCCTAGGGTTAGTGTAGGGTTAAGTTTAGCTTAAGTGTTTATGGTTAGTTCTAGGGCGAGATTTAGGGTTAGATTCAGGGCTATGGTAAGAATTAGGGTTAGAGTTAGGGCTCAGGTTAGCATTAGTGTTAGGATTATATTTAAGGTAATGAACAGGATTTGAGGTAGGATTTGTGCTATGGTTACAGTTAGGATTTGGGCAAGGGTTAGGGTTAGGTTTAGGGTTACATTTAGATTAAGAGTTACAGTTTGAACTCAGATTAGGGCTAGACAAGTGTGAGCGTTAAGGCTAGGGCTAGGGTTAGGGTTAGGCTTACAGCTAGTTTTAGTGCTACATTTAGGGCTAGGTTTTGGGGGGAGGTTTGTTGCTTGTGTTAGGACTATGGGTAATGTAAGAACTAGGATTATGGTTATGGCTAGTTTTAAGGTTAGGTTTATGGCTCGGTCTAGTGTTAGGGGTATGTTTTGGGTTAGAATAAGGTTTAGAGTTAGGGTTTGTGTTAGGGTAGGAGTCAGTATGCAGGATAGCATTGGATTTATGGTTAGGAGCAAAATTTTACTAGGGTTAGTTCTAGGGTTATTGTTAGTTATTGTGTCAGACTAATGGTTATTGTTAGTGCTAGAACTAGCTTTTTGTTTAGGGCTAGGGCTAGAGTTATGGCTATATTTAGGATTAAGTTTAGGTCTAGTGTTAATATTTCAGTTAGTTTTAGGTATAGGTTTACCAATAGGGGTAGTGTTAGTGTTTGGTTTAGAGTTAGGGTCAGGCTTAGACCCAGGGTTAGTGTTACGGTCAGAATAAGGGTAAGGGATAGGCTTAGGATTTGGGTTAGGATTATAGATAGAATGAGGCCTAGGGTTAAAACCAGTAATAGAGTTAGGTTTTGGGGTATGCTAAGGATTAGGGTTAGGACTAGAGTAGCATTAGAGTGAGGGTTGGCATAGGGTAAGGGATAGGGTTAGAGGTAGAGTTAGGGTTAGGTTTAGGTGTAGCATTAGGGTTAAACCTAGGGTGAGAGTTCAGATTAAGGCTAGGTTTTGTGTTAGGGTTAGGGCTATTTCTAATGTAAGACCTGGCATTACAATTAGGGCCAGTTTTAGGATTAGGGTTAAGGCTAGGTTTTGTGTTCGGGTTAGGTTTAGGGTTAGGGTGATGTTTAGACTTAGCGTTAGTTTTATGATCAGAGTCAGGGCAATTATTAGTTGTACGGTTAATTTTAGGAGTCAAATTAGGGCTAGGGTAAGGCCTAAGTGTAGCGTTAGGGTTTGGTTTTGGTTAAGGTTTAGAATTAGAGCTGTAGCTCAGTTTTGTTTGAATGGTAGCATGGTTAGGGATAGTCTTCAAATTAGCATTAGAATTAAACTAGTGTTAGAGTGAAGTTTACATTTAAGATTGGGGTTAGATTTAGAGTTAGGGTTAGATCTAGGTTTAGGGCTTGGGCTAAGTTTGGGTCTAGGGTTAGGGCTAGGCTTTGGGTCATGGTAAGGGATAATGTTAGAACTGGGAATAGGGCTAGGGAAAGAATTAGAGTTAGTCTTAGGGCTAGGAATATGATTTGGTTTAAGGTTAGGGCTAAATTAGGTCTAGGATCAGAGCTAGGGTTAGTATTAAGAATAGGCCTTGATTTAGGGCTAGGGTTAGAATTAGGGTGAGAGTATGGTATGATATTATAGCTAGATTAAGGGCTAGTGTGAGAGTTCACTTTAGGGTTAGGCCTAGTGATAGGGTTAGGCTTTGTTTTAAGGCTATGTTTAGGGCCAGGATTAGGGATTTTTTTAGCATCAGGGCTAACATTAGGGCTTGGGCTAATGTCAGGTATAGGGTTATGTTTAGAGATAGTTTTAGGGTTAGGTTTATATATATATATATATATATATATATATATATATATATATATATATATATGTATGAGTAGTGTAAAGGTTAGGTTTAGGGTAAGGTTCACTTTTAGAGACAGGGGTATTATTAGGGTCAGGGTCATGGTTAGGGTTTGTTCAGGTTAAGGCTTAGGGTTAGGGCTCAAATAAGGTTAGGATTATGTTTAGGGTTAGGATAATGGATATGGTTACATCTAGGGTTCAGGTTAGCTTTAGGGTAGTAAATAGGGTTCGGGTTATGGATAGATTTACGATTATCCTAGGATTAGTATTAGGTTTAGGGTTAGGGTTATGGTAATAGTTAGGATTAGAGCTAGAGTTAGGGCTAAGGTTATGGTTAGGATTAAGGCTAGGGTTAAGATAGGTTTAGACTTAGGGTTAGGTTTAAAGCTAGTATTAGGGTTAGAGTTAGGGCTAGGTTTTAGATTAAATTAGGGTTAGGGTAGGGCTATCGCTAAAATAAGAACTAGGGTTACGATTGGGGTTAGTTTTAGAGTTAAGTTTAGGGATAGGTCTAGTGTTAGGTTAGGTTATAATTAGAGTTATGCTTTGAAATAGAGATAGTGTTAGGGTCAGAGTCAAGGTCAGTTTTAGTTTTAGGGTCAAGGATACACTCGAAATAAGGCTAGATTTTTGGGTAGGTGTAGGGTTAGGTTTTGTGTTAGGGTTAGGGTAAGAATTAGGGCTAGTTCTAATGTCAGGTCTGAGGTTACAGTTAGATTAGTGTTAGGGTTAGGCTAAGGCTCAGTTTTGTTTTGAGCTACAACTAGGTTTAGAAGTAGTTTTAGGAGTAGCGATAGTGTTAGGGCTAGATGTAGAGTGAGGTTCAGGCATAGGTTTAGGGCTATATTTAGAGTTATGGTTAGATCTAAGGTTAGGACTTGGGGTGAGTTTAGGGGTTAGGTTAGGACTAATGTTAGGGTTATAGTAACAGAGATAGATACTACTAGAAATAGGTCTAGGGCAAGAGTTAGAGTTAGTCTTAGGGGTAGGGTTAGAATTAGGTTTAAGATTATCACTAAATTAGGGCTAGGATTAGAGCTCGGGTTAGTGTTAGGGTTAGGGTTAGGTTTAGCATTAGTGTTAGTGTTAGGGTTATGGTTAGGGTGAGGGTTAGGGGAAGGGATGTGGTTATACACAGGTTCAGAACTAGGGCAAGGGTTGAAATTAAGGTGTGGGCTACGGTTAGGTTTCAGGTTAGGATTAAGTCTAGGTTTAGGGCTAGAATGAGGGATTGGGTTTGTGTTAGATTTAGGGAGAGAATTAGGTCTATGGCTAATGTCAATTAGGATTGTGCTTATGGATAATATTGAGGTTAGGTTTATGGCTATGTCTATTGTAAGGGTTAGGTTTCAGGAAAAGGTCCGGTTTAAAGCTAGAGGTACTGTTAGGGTAAGTGTCTTTTTTAGGCTTTGTTTTAGGTTATGGTTTAGGTTTAGGGCTAGATTTAGCATTAGGGTTAGGTATTGGGTTAGAGTAATAATAAGGTTAAGTTTAGTGTTCAGGTTAGTTTTAGGAAATGGATAGGGTTAGTGTTATATATGTAATGTAAGACCTAGAATTAGGGTTATGGCTAGGTCTAGTGTTAGGGTTACTTCTAGATTTTGGGTTAGCATAAATTTTAAAGCTATGATTTGTGTTACAGAAAGGGGCATTGTTTGGATTAGGGTTATGGTCAGAATTAGGACTAGGTTTAGGTCTAGAAGTAGAAGTAGTGTTTGGGTTAGGTTAAGGGTTATTGTGAGAACTTAGGCTAGTTTTTTGTTTAGGGCTAATGCTAGAGTAATGGGTAGATTTAAGATTAAGTTTTTGTCTAGGTCGAGTTTTAGGGTTTGGTTTAGGTATAAGGTTATCCATAGGGCAAGTGTTAGGGTTCAGTTTATAGTTAGATTCAGGTTTAATTCTAGCGATAGAGTAAAGGTCAGAATAATGGTCATGGTTAGGGTTAAGATTTGGGTTAGGGTTAGAGCTAAAATGAGGGCTAGGGTTAGGACTAGTAATAGTGTTATGGTTTGGGGTAGGTTAAAAATTAGGGTTAGGACTAGGGTAGCATTATGGTAAGGGTTTGGCTTAGCGTAAGGGATAGTGTTAATACTAGGGTAAAGGTTAGTGTTAGGGTTAGGTATAGGTCTAGGTTTAGGTTTGGGTTAGGTTTAAAGCTAGTTTTAGGTCTCAGATTAGAGCTTGATTTTCTGTTAGCACAGGGCTATGGCTAATGTAAGAACTGGTTTTGCGATTAGGGGTAGTTTTAGGGTTAGAGTAAGGCCTAGATCTAGTGTTCGGTTTAGGTTTAGTGTTATTGTGATGTTTAGAGCTAGGGTTATTGTTAGAGTCTGAGTCAGGGTCAGGGTAAGTTCTAGAGTTAAGGTTAGGACTCAAATTAGGGTTAGGGTTAGGGCTAGATATAAGCTTAGGTTTTAGTTTAGGTTAAGAATTAGTGTTAAGCGTATGACTTGGTTTTGTTTGAGTGCTAGAGCTAGGGTTAGGGCTAGTTTTCCAATTAGCATTAGGGTTAGGGCCAATATTAGGGTGAGGTTTAGGCTTAGGATTAGGGTTTGATTTAAGGTTAGGGTTAGGTCTAGGATTTGGGTTATGGCAAAAGTAGAAATGGGGTTGGGGCTAGGTTTAGGTCTAGGGTTTGTGTTATACTAAGTGATATATTTAGAACATTTGTTAGTGCTTGGGTGAGAGTTAGGGTTAGGGTTAAAGTTGCAGTTATATTTAGGATTAATTTGTACTAGTATTAGCGGTAGGGTTAGTGTTAGGGCTAGCTAGGGTTAAGGTTATGATAAGTGTAATGTGTCATGTTATATGGTAAGGTTATGATTTTATAGTTAGGTTTAAGGCGAGGTACAAAATAAGGTTTGGGCTAGGGTTAGGGTTAAGATTAAGATAAAAGCTAGGTTTAGGGCTAGGATTAGGGTTAGATTTTGTGTTAGGGTTAGGGTTAGAATTATTGCTAGGGCTTAAGTGAAGTCTAGGTTTATGGTTAGGGCTAGTTTTAGGTTTAGGTTTAAGGCTACTTCTAGTGTAAGGTTTAGGTTGAGAGTTAGGGTTATTATTAGGATCACTCTAATGATTAAGGTTTGAGTTTGGTTAAGGTTAGGATCAGGGCTTTCATTAGTGTTATGATTAGTGTTAAAATTAGGGTAATGATTATGGTTAGGTTTAGGTTTCAGGTTAGGTTTAGAATAATGCATAAAGTTAGGGTTAGAGATAGGGTTAGGATTATCTTAGGGACAGCATTAGGGTTAGGGATATGGTTTTGGTAATGGATAGTTTTAGAGCTAGGGTTAAGGCTAGAATTATTGTTAGGATTAAGTCAAGGGTTATGTTTAGGGTTAGGGCAAGTTTTAGTGTTAGGGATAGGTTTAGGGTAATGGTTAGGACTCTGGTTAGGGTTAGGGTTAAAATAGGTGCACGGCTCAGAGTAGTACTAGATTTTGGTTTAGGTTAGGACTAGGATTAGGGCTATGACTAATGTAAGAACTAGGGTTATGATTATGGTTAATTTTAGGTTTAGGGTTAGAGGTAGGTGTAGTTTTATGGTTAGGTATAATTTTAGGGTGATCTGAAACCTAGAGTTAGTTTTAGGGTCAGAGTCAGGGTCAAGTTTAGTTTTAGGGTTAGGGTAGGGCTTTAATTAGGGCTAGGGTTATGGATAGGTGTGGGTTAGGTTTTGGTTAAAGTTAAGAGTTTGAGTTAGGTCTATGGCTCATTTTTATTGGGGGGGGTGTCTAGGGCTAGTGTAGGGCTAGTTTTAGGATTAGTGTTACTGTTATTGCTAGAGTTAGTGTGAGGTTTAGGCTTAAGGTTGGAGTTAGATTTAGAGTTATGATTAGATCATGGGTTAGTGGTAGGCCTAGGTTTAGGGCTAAGTGTAGAGCAAGTGTTAGGGTTATGATAAGGGATAGGGTAAGACCTAAAAATAGGTCTAGGGCGATAGCTAGAGTTAGTATTAGTGCTAGTGTTAGTATTAGTGTTAGGGCTATATTAGGCCTAGTATCAGGTCTAGGATTAGTGTAAGTGTTAAATACAGTGTTAGAATTGGGGTTAGAGTTAGTTGAAGGGTTGGAGTTATATCTAGGTTCAGATATAGGGTGAGGAATAAAATTAGGGATAGGGCTAGAGTTAGGGTTTGGGTTAGGATCAAGACTAGGTTTAGGCCTAAATGAGAACTTACATTTGTGTTAGGGTTTTGGCAAAAATTAGGGCTAGGTCTAATATCAGGTCTAGGGTTATTGTTAGGGATAGTTTTAGTGTAAGGTTTATGGCTAGGTCTATATTCAGAGTTAGGTTTAGGGCAAGGTTCAGGTTTAGACCTAGGGGTATTATAATGGTCAGGTCAGGTTTTGGGTGTGGATTAGGTTGAGGTTTAGAGTTAGCACTCAAATTAGCATTAGGGTTAGAGTTAGTGTGTTAGTGTAAGGGATAGGGTTAGGTGTAGGCTTCACGTTATGTTTAGGGTTCATGTTAGGTTTAGGTTAATGGATAGGGTTAGGTTTAGGCCTAGGGTTAGCAATAGGGTTATGGTTATTCTTAAGGTAATGGATCTATTTATAGCTATGGTTAGGGCTAGGATTATGTTTAGGATTAGGGCTAGAGTTAGGGTTAGGGTTATGGTTAAGGCTAGGGTTAGGGTTAGGGTTAAGATTAGAATACGGGTTAGGGCTTAAACTAGGGTTAGTACTAAGGCTAGGGTTAGGTTTAGGGTTAAGTCAAGGGTTAGGGTTAGTATTAGGGTTAGGGCTAGGGTTAGATTTAGTGCTAAGATTAGGTTTTCTTACCATCAGGTTAATGGTAAGGCTCATGGATTTAGTAAGTGTTAGGGCTAGGTTGAGGGTTCAGGTTAGAATCAGAACTAAGGGTAAAGGTAGATTTAGGGTTATTAGAGCTACACTTAGCATTAGGTTTAGGGTTATGATTAGGGTAATGGATAGAGTTAGAGCTAGGGTTTTGGCTGGTTACGGTTAGAATTAGGGCTAGGATTAGGGTAGGGTTTGGGCTAGGGTTTGTTTCCAGTAAGGATTAGGGTTTGAGCTAGAGTTAGGGCAAGAGCTGTTTTGGGTTAGGTTCAGCGTTAGGTCTAGGGAAAGGATTACAGTAGGTTTAGGGTAAGGATTAGGGTTAGAGCTGCATTTATCATTAAGATTAGGATAAGGGTTAAGGTAATGAATATGGTTAGATGTAAGTTTAGGTTTAGGTTTAGGATTTTATTTAGTTTTAGGGTTAAATGTTAAGGCATAGTTAGGTTTAGCTTTCTGGTACAGGTTAGGGTTTGAGCTAAAGTTAGCACTACGGCAAGTGTCAAGTTTAGTGTTAGGTCTAGGGTTAGTTTTCTGGTTAGGGTTAGGGTTAGGGTTAACGACTAGGTTTATCAATAGGGTTAGGGTTAGAGTTAGGGTAATGTGTATGTTCAGAGTTAGGTTTAAGGATAGCGTTAAGTTTAGGGTTAGGGATAGGGGTAGGGTTAGACTTAGGGATATGTCTGAGTTTATATTTAAGCATTGAGTAAATTTAGGACTAAGGATACAGTTAGGGTTAGAATTAGAGCTAGGGTTAGGGTTACACCTAGAGCTGGGTTTACGTCTAAGATTCACTCTAGGTTTTTTGTTAGATTAAGGTGTAGGGTTAGGTCTATGGGTAATTTGAGACCTAGGATTATGAGTAGGGCTTGTTGTAGGGTTAGGGTTAAGGCTGGGTCTAGTGTTAGCTTTAGATTTTTAGTTTGTGTCAGGTTTAGAGACAGCTTAGTGTTAAATGCAGGGTCAGCGTTCAGGTTAGTGTTAGGTTTAAGGTTACAGCCAGATTAGGACTAGGTTTAAATCTAGTGGAAGGGTTAGACTTTGCATTAGATTAAGGGCTATTGTTAGGGCTAGGGCTAAGTTTTTGTTTAGGTCTAGGGCTAGAGTTAAGGCTACATTTAGGATTAGGTTTAGGTCTTGGCCTAGTGGTAGAGTCAGTTTTAGTGTAAGGTTACTGGTAGTGCTAAGTTAGGATTTGGTCTAGGGTTAGGGTCAGGTTTAGACCTAGGGTTAGTGTTATGGTCAGAATAAAGGTCAGGGTTAGGGTTAGGGTTTGGGATAGGTTAGAGATAGAATGAGGGTTAGGTTTAGCACCATTAATACAGATAGAATTTTAATTAGCCTAAGGATTAGGGATTGGTCTAGGGATACCATTAGGGTTATGGTTTTGCTTAGGTTTAGAAATAGAGGTAGAGCTAGTGTTAGGGGTAGAGTTAGGGTGAGGGTTAGTGTTAAAACTAGGTTTAGTGTCGCAGTCAGGCTGCAGCAGAATAAGTTGGGGGGGTGACGAATGACTTGTGTACGTTGATGCAGCAGGAATGGAAGCCGTTTATTGTAGGATCTGAGCGATATTTATACATTTTACACAACTTATCTAATTAGCATAAAATAGATACAGCAGTCAACCAAAAAGGAATCTCCACACTAAATGGCTTGCTTTTGTTACTTCACAAACCACTCCCTCTGGCATTTTGCCAGGCACCGTGCAGACTTGTTTACAGACTCTAAATTTCTCTGGCAAAATAACAGGTGCCAATCTGACTTGTTTACAGACCTTAACATTTCCCCCTTTTGTTTAATTTAAATAATGACCATAGTGTTTTTTACAGAAACACCATAAATAACCTGCTAGTAACAGAAAGGGAGGATACAAAATGTTACAATATTAAGCCAATTGATGGCTCCATGTAAGAAGCCCTTGGAAAAATTATACCAGCAATGACACCATTCTGAACTTTCTTTTTCTTTCTGACTAGAGTTTCTGGGCTTTTATCAACACATGCCCTAATTATTCTTGGTTCCACTGGGGTGCCTTTTTCCCTTATCAATTTACTTCTCACCCCTTCCATATTTTCATCACAAAGACAATACAACATTCCAAGACAAAACAATACACAAACATACTGCATCAATCTTCTCCATTTTCTCGAAATGGCCATTTTTCCTCTCGCCCTATCTGCCTAGGGACGAGCAGATTGCTCCCGTCCTCTATGGACAGGCAGCTTTTTTCGTCACTTACCCCCGAGTGTCCCGGGGCTCCCCGTAACGGGCCACCATCTGCCACAGTCAGGCTGCAGCAGAATAAGCAGGGGGGGGGGGTGCGGGTGACGAATGACTTGTGTACGTTGATGCAGCAGGAATGGAAGCCGTTTATTGTAAGATCTGAGTGATATTTATACATTTTACACAACTTATCTAATTAGCATAAAATAGATACAGCAGTCAACCAATAAGGAATCTCCACACTTAATGGCTTGCTTTTGTTACTTCACAAACCACTCCCTCTGGCATTTTGTCAGACACCGTGCAGACTTGTTTACAAACTCTAACATTTCTCTGGCAAAATAACAGGTGCCAATCTGACTTGTTTACAGACCTTAACAGTTTAGGGCTCATACAGTCTAGATTTTGTGTTAGTGCTTGAGCTAGAAAAAGGGCAACAATTAATATAAGAATCAGGTTTACAATTAAGGTTAGCTTTAGGGTTAGTGTTAGGGGTAGTTCGAGTTTTAGGGTTAGGTATAAGGTTAGGATGAAAATAGAGTTAGGGTTATTGTTAGGATGGGATTCAGGGACAGGGCTAGTTTTAGGGTTAGGTTTAGGACTCAAATTAGGGCTAGGTTTACTATTAGGGTTTGGATTAAGGTTAGAGATGTGTTTTAAAGCTAGGATGAGTGTTAGGGACAGGGTAAGTTTTAAGGTTAGGGTTAGGACTCGAATTATGGCTAGGATTAGTTCTAGGTGTAATTGTGGGTTTGGTTTAAATTAAGGTTTAGGGTTAGTCTATTGTTCAGTTTTGTTTTATCCGAGGGTTAGTGTTAGCACTAGTTTTATGATTAGCATTATGGTTAGGTCTATTATTAGTGTTAGGCTTAGGCTTATGATTAGGGTTATATTTAGAGTTAGGCTTAGATCTAGGTTTAGGCTAGGACTAAGGATAGGGCGAGGGTTAGGGCTAAGTTTAGGTTATAGTCAGAGATTGGGTTAGAACTAAGAATAGGACTAGTGTGAGAGTTAGAGTTTGTCTTAGGGCTCGGGTTAGAGTTAGGGTTTCAGCTAGGGTTTATTTAGTGTACGAGTTAGGGTCTGAGCTGGAGTTAGGGCTAGGGTTAAGTTTAGGTTAGGTTCAGCATTAGGTCTAGGGATAGGATTATGGTAAGTTTAGCATTTAGGTTAGGATTAGGGCTAGATTTATTATTAGGGTTAGGATAATGGATATGGTTAGATTTATGTTTAGGATTAGGTTTAGGGTTAGATTTCGTTTTAGGATTAAGTTTAAGTTATGGTTAGGTTTAGATTTCTGGTACATGTTAGGGTTTTAGGTAGGGTTAGGGCTATGGCATGTTTTAGGTTTAGGGTTAGGTCTAGAGTTAGTTTTCCAATTAGGGTTAGGGAAAGGTAAATGGGTACGTTCAGGGCTAGGTTTAGGGATAGGGTTAAGTTTATGGTTAGGGATAGAATTAGAGTTAGAGTTAGGGATATGTCTAAGTTTATATTTAGAGTAAGGGTTAGGCATTGAGTATGGTTTAGAACTAAGGCTAGATTTATTGTTAAAATTAAGCCTAGGGTTAGGTTTAGGGTTATGCTTAGTGCTAGGTTTAGGCTTAGGATTTCCTCCAAGTTCTGTGTTAGGTTTTGGTGTAGGGTTAGGGCTATGGGTAATGTAAGAGCTAGGATTATTATTTAGGCTAATTGTTGGTTTAGGTTACGGCTATGTCCAGTGTTATGTTTAGGTTTTTGGTTAGGGTCAAGTTTAGAGTTAGCTTAGTTTTAAATGCAGAGTTCGTGTTCAGGTTAGTGTTAAGGTTAAGGTTAAAGACAAATTTAGGACTAGGTTTATCTCTAGGGGTAGGATTAGACCTTGCATTAGGTTAAGGGTTATTGATAGGGCTAGGGCAATTTTTTTCAGGTCTATGGCTAGAGTTAAGGCTAGATTTAGGATTAGGTTTAGGTCTAGGGCTAGTGGTAGAGTCAGGTTTAGTATAAGTTTACTGGCAGGGCTAGTGTTAAGGTTTGGTCTAGGGTAGGAGTTAGGTTTACACCTAGGTTTAGTGTTATGGTCAGAATAAAGGTCAAGGTTAGGGTTAGGGTTTGGAATAGTTTAGAGCTAGATTGAGGGCTAAGTTTAGGACTATTATTAGAGTCAGTGTTTTGATTAGCCTATAAATTAGGGATGGGCCTAGGGTTACCATTAGGGTTAGGGTTTTGCTTAGGTTTAGGAATAGAGTTAGGGCTAGTATTAGTGGTAGTGTTAAGGTTAGGGTTAGTGTTAAAGCTAGGTTTGTGGCTCAGATTACAGCTAGTTTTTGTGTTAGCATTAGGGCTAGAAGAATTAGGAATACAATTAGAGTTAGATTTAGGGTTAGTGTTTCTGATTAGTGTTTATGGTTAGGTTTAAGGTTAGGGTGAATTTAGTGCTAGGGTTATTGTTAGGATAGGAGTCAGGGACAGGGTTATTTTTAAAATTAGGATTAAAATTAGGGCTAGATTTACTGTTAAGGTTTGGTTTGAGGTTAGAGTTTTGTTTTAGAGCTAGGGTGAGTGTTAGGGTATAAGTCAGGGTTAGGGTTAGTTTTAAGGTTAGGTTTAAGACTCGAATTAGGGCTAGGATTAGATGTAGGTGTAATTTAGCATTTGTTTTAAGTTAATGTTTAGGGTGAGGTCTATTGCTCAGTTTTGTTTTAATCTCAGTGTTAGGGTTAGCACTAGTTTTATGATGAGTATTAGGGTTAGGTCTAGTGTTAGTGTTAGGCTTAGGCTTATGGTTAGGGTTATATTTAGAGTTAGGCTTAGATCTAGGGTTAGCCTAGGACTAAACATAGGGCAAGAGTTAGTGCTAGGTTTAGGGCTAGGTTTAGAGTTATGGTAAGAGATAGGGTTAGAACTAGGAATAAAGCTAGTGTGAGAGTTAGTTTGTCTTAGGGCTAGGATTAGGTTTAGAGTTAGGATAAAGGTAAAGTTAAGGCTAAGAATAGGGGTAGATTTAGTGTTCAGTTTAGGCCTTGTGATAGGGTTATAGTTAGGTTTATGTTTAGGATATGGATGGCATTATATCTAGGTTAGGAGGTAGGGTTATGGTTAGAGTAGGGATAGGGATAGGTGTAGAGATAGGGTTATGATTAAGGCTGTGTTTAGGGCTAGTATGAGGGCTATAATTTTTTTTAGGTTAAGAGCTAGGATTAGTGCAAGGGCTACTATCAGGTCTAGGGTTATCATTAAAGATAATTTTAGGGTTAGGTTTAGGTCTACATCTAGTGTAAGTGTTAGGCTTAGGGTAAGGGTCAGGTCTAGAGCTAGGGGAATTTTTAAATTTAGGGTCAAGTTTCAGGTTTTTGTTTAAGTTACGATTTAGGTTTAGGGATCAAATTAGCATTAGGGTTAGAGTTAGGGTAAAGATACTGTTTGATTTAGGGTTCAGGTTCGGTTTAGAGTAATTGATAAGGTTAGCATTAGTAATAGGCTTAAGGTTATGCTTAGGGTTAGCATTAGGGTAAGGGTTATTATTAAGGTAGTGGGTCAGATTAGAGCTTAGGTTAAAACGAGGTTTAAGGTTAGGAATAAGTCTAGAGTTATCGTTAGGGTTAGAACTAGGATTAGCTTTAGGGTTATGATTACTGTAAGTGTTCGGTTTTGAACTAGGGTTATGCCTAGGGAGAGGGTTAGTTTTAAGGTTAGCTCTAGGGATAGGATTATGGTAGAGTTAGTGTTAGTGTTAGGGTTAGGATTAGGTTATCATTAAGGTTAGGCTTAGGTTTAGGTTAATGAATAGGGTTAGATATAGGGTTAGAGTTAGGTTTAGATTTTGGTTTAGGGTTAGGATTAGGTTTCTGGTTAGGTTTAGGTTTATGGTTAGGTTTAGGGTTTGAATTAGGGTTAGGGTTATGCCGAGTGATAAATTTAGGATTATGTCTAGGGTTAGTTTCCCAGTTAGGGTTTGGTTTAGAGTTAGGGCTTCGGTTAGAATCATCAATAAGTTTAGTGTTATTGTAACGGGTAGGTTTCAAGCTAGGTTTAGGGCTAGGGTTGAGTTTAGGATTAGAACTAGTGTTAGGGTTATAGTTTTTGATTAGTCTAGTTTTATGTTTAGGGTAATGTTTAAGCTTTGAGCTAGGGTTAGGACTAAAGTGAGGACTAAGTTTATGTTAGGGGTAGAGTTAGGTTAGGGCAAGGGTTAGGTTTAGTGTTACTTTTGGGGCTAGGTTTAGGCCTCGGATTAGCTCTATGTTTAGTGTTAAGTTTAGGCCTAGGTTTAGGGCTATGGGTAATGTAACAGCCAGAGTTATGATTAGGGCTTGTTTTAGTGTTAGAGTTATGAATGTTTCCAGAATTATGTTTAGGTTTTGATTAGGGTCAGGTTTAGAGGTACGTTTAGTGTTAGAGTCAGGGTCAGTGTTCAGGTTACAGTTAAAGTTCAGGTTAAACCCAGGTTTAGGACTAGGTTTTGGTGTAGGGTTGGGGTTAGTGTTTGGGTTAGATGAAGGGTTATTGTTAGGGCTATGGATAGGGTTTTTTTTAGGTCTAGAGCTAGAGTTAAAGCTAGATTTAAAATTAGGTTTAGGTCTAGAGCTAATGGTAGGGTTTGGTTTAGGTATAAGGTTATCAGTAGGGCTAGTGTTAGGATTTGGTTTAGGGTTAGGGTCAGGGTCAGGTTTAGACCTCAGGTTTGTGTTACAGTCAGAATGAGGGTCAGGGTTATGGTTTGGGTTTGGGATAGGGTTAGAGCTAGAATGAGATCTATGGTTTGGACTATTAATAAGATTATTATTTGGTTAGCCTAAAGATTAGGGATAAGTCTAGTGTTACCATTAGGGTTATGGTTTTGCTTAGGGTAAGGGATACTCTTAGAGATAGGTTTAGGGCTAGGGTTAATGTTATGTTTAGGGTTAAAGCTAGGTTTAGGCCTCAGATTAGGGCTAGTTTCTTTTTTGTGAGGTTTAAGGCTAGGTTTAGGACAATGACTAATGAAAGAACTAGGGTTATAATTAGGGTTAGTTTTAGGGTTAGGATTAGGGGTAGATTAAGTGTTAGGGTTAAGTTAAATGTTAGATTGATATTCATAGCTAGAGTTAGTGTTGGAATATGATTCAGGTCAGGGTTAGTTTTAGGGTTAGGGTTAGGACTTGAATTAGGGTTAGGATTACTTTTAGGTTTTGGTTTAAGTTTAGGATGCTATTTAGAGCTAGGGTGAGTGTTAGGATATGAGTCAGGGTCAGGGTTATTTTTAAGGTTAGGATTGAGTCTTGAATTAGGGCTAGGGTTAGTGCTAGGTGTCGTGCTAGTGTTTGGTTTAAGTTAAGGTTTGGTGTTAGGACTGTTGCTCGGTTATGTTTTAGTGCTATGGTTAGGATTAGGGCTAATTTTACTATTAGCTTTAGGGTTAGTGCTAGGGTTAAGGTTTTGGTTAGGATTAATGCTAGGTTTAACACTAGAATTAGGGATGAGTTTTGTGTTAGGGTTAGGGCAAAAATTAGGGCTAGGGCTAATGTCAGGTCTAGATTTACAGTTAGGGATAGTCTTAGGGTTAAATTTATGGCTAAGTCAAATTTAAGTGTTACGTTTAGGGAAAGGATCAGGTTTAGAAATAGGGATATTATTTGGGTCAGAGTCAGGCTTTGGTTTTGTGTCAGGTTAAGGTTTAGGTTTAGGGCTCAAATTAGCATTAAGGTTAGAATTAGGGTAAAGGTAATGGTTAGGGTTAGGGTTAGGTTTCAGATTAAGTTTAGGGTAATGGATATGGTTTTGGTTTGTGATAGGTTTAGGGTTAGGCCTATGGTTAGCATTAGCGTTATGGTTATTTTAGGGTAATTTATAAGGCAGACCTAGGGTTAGGGCTAATGTTAGGTTAGGATTAGAGCTAATGTTAGGGTTAGGGTCAGGGTGAGGGTGAGGGTTAGAGTTAATATTAGGTTTTGCTTATGGTTTACAGTTGAGTTAGGGTTAGTGCTAGGGCTAAGGTTAATTTAGGGTTTGGTCTACTTTTATGGTCATGGTTAGAGCTAAGGTTAGTATTAGGGTTAGGGCTAGGGTTTTCATTAGAGAGGGTAATAAGATTATTTGTCAGGTCAGAGTTAGAGTTAGGTTTAGGTTAGCATTAGGGTTAGGTTTAGGATTAGGTTTAGGGGTTAAGGTTACTTAGACTTCGGGTGAAGTTTAGGTTCACTGTTAGTTCTAGATTTAGGTTTATGTTTAGGGTTTGGGTAAATTCATATTTAGGTCTAGTGTTGTCATTAAGGTTAAGTTTAGGGTTAGGTAATGGGTAGGGTTCAAGCTAGGGTTAGGGCTATGGTTAAGGTTAGGATTAAGATTAGTGTTAGGGTTAGGGTTAAGCTTTCAGTTATTTGGGGGGTTAGGTTATGTTTAAGGGTTAGGGATTGAGCTAGTATTAGGGCTAGGGCAATAGGTAGGGTTACAGTAAGGGCTAGGGTAAGGATAGTGTTAGGAATAGAGCTAGAGTTAGCATTAGTTTAGGGTTATAGTTAAGGTAATTGTTAAAGTTAGAGCTAGGGTTTGGGCTATGGTTAATGTTAGGATTAGGGCTGGGGTAAACTTGACGTTTTGGGTTTGGTTTAGGGTTATGTTTAGGGTAAGGTTAAGGGTCTAAGCTAACGATAGAGCTAGGAAGAGGGTTAGGGTTAGGGTTAGGGCTTGGTATAGGATTAAAGTTATGCTTAGGGTTAGGTTTAGGGCTAGAATTAGGGCTAGGTTATGTGTGAGGTTTAGAGCTAGTACTAGGTGTATGGGTAATGTAAGAGCTAGGGTTATGTTTCTGGCTAGATGTAAGGTTCGTCTAGTATTAGGGTTAGTTTTGGGGTTAGGATAAGGTTTAGATCCAGACATATCTCTAACACTAAAACAAGCCCTAATAATAAATCTAGCTCTTAAATTACCCATTCCCTAACCCTAGGCCTAAACCTAACACTAAACATAGAGCTAATCCGAAGCCTAAACCTAGACCTAAGCATATAATTAACCCTAACCCTAGCCCTAACCTAACCCTAGCCCAAGGCTTAACACTTAACCTAAACATAAACATAGACGTCTGCCAAACACTAAATCTAGCCCTAATCCTAAACTTACCCCTATCCCTAAACCTAGCTGAAAACCAACTCATTACCCTAACCCTAAACCTAATATTATTGATAATTTTAGCTGAAACTCTAACTTTAGTCCTAACCCTAAGTGGAAAACTGACCCTAGACATAACACAAAATCTAACACTCGGCATAGCCCTAAACCTAGCTGAAATCCTAAATCCATCCATGAACCTAAACATAACCATAGCTGTAATTGTAACCCTAAACCAAAATCTAACTATAACCCTAACCCTATATCTAACCCTATCCATTACCCTAACCCTAAACCCCTTAATGATAACTGTAGTTCTAACCCTAAACATAACACTAACACTACCATAATCCTATTGTAGACCTAACCCTAAATCTAACCCGCACCCTAGCCCTAAACTAGCTCAAAATCTAACCCTTACTTTTAACATAAGCTTAAACCTAAACCTAGTTCTAAACCAAAACCTAACCATAAGTCAAGAACTATTCCTAACCATAACACTAGTTCTAACCTAACCTCTAATCCTATCCATGATCCTAATGATAACCTATAACCTAATGCTAACCATAAGCCTAAACCTAACCTTATTGATAATGCCAACTCTATCAATTACCTTAAACTTAACCTGAATCCTAAACCAAAACATATCATTACCCTAACCCTAACCCTAATACTAATTCCAGCCCTAAAACTAAATCCTAACCTAAACCACATCCTAACCTTGACACTAACCCTAAATTTTTTGCTAGTTCAAAACCTGAACCTTACCCTTATCTAACCTTTGCACTACATATAGCCATTAACTTAACCCTAAAACTATCTTTAACCATAATCCTAGACCTGATATTAGGCCTAGTAATAATCCTAGCCCTAAACTTAAAACAGACACTAGCCCTCATTCTAGCCCTAAATCTAGCCTTAATCATAAACCTAAACCTAACCCTAGCCCTAACCCTACTCTAACCATTATCCTACATCTAAACCTAGAAATAACACCATCCCTTATCCTAAACATAACCCTAACCATAACTCTATAACTAGGTCTAAGATGAACACTAACCCTAGCCAAAATTCTAGACCTAATTTAATAATGTCCCAAACCATAACCCTAATCCTAGCCCTCAGAAAAATTCTAACTCTCACACTAAAACTATCATAGTTCTAAACCTATCGATACCATGAAATTAACCCTAGCCCTAACCCTTGCTCTATCATTAGTCCTACTCTAACCATAGATCTAAACCTAACTCTAAATGTAACCGTAACCATAACCCTAAGCCTAACACTAACACCAGCCCTAACCCTCATACTAATAATAAAACTGGTGCTAACGCTAACTCTAGTACTAAAACAAAACCGAGCAATAGACTTAACGCAAAACCTTAACATAAACCAAACCCTAAACTACACCTAGAACGAATCCTAGCCCTAATTAGTCCTAACCCTAAGCTTAAAACTAACCCTGACCCTGACTCATATCCTAACACTCACCCTTGCTCTAAACACAATTCTAACCTTAAACCACACCCTAACAGTAAACCTAGCCCTATTTTGAGGCCTAACCCTAACCCTAAAATGAACCCTGTCCCTGACTCCTATCCTAACAATAACTCTAGCTCAAAATTCATCCTAAGCTTAAACCTAACCCTAACACTAAAACTATACTTAACCCTAGCCCTAAAGCTAACACTAATTGTAACCCTGGTTCTTACATTACCCATTGCCCTAACCCTAGCCCTTATGCTAACACAGAAACTAGCCCTAATCCTAGCCCTAAACCTAGCTTTAACCCTAACCCTACCCCTAACACTAGCTCTAACTCTATCCCTAAACCTAAGCAAAACCCTAACCCTAAAGGTAACCTTAGACCTATCCCAAATCCTTAGGCTAATCAAAACACTTACTCTATTCAAAATCATTTCCCTACAACTCATTCTAGCTCTAAATATAACCCAAACCCTACCCCTAACTGTGACCCTTATTCTGATATAACACTAACCCTAAGACTAAACCTGAACCTAACCCTAGACCAAAAGCTAACACTATCCCTACCAGTAACCTTATACCTAAACCTGACGCTACCACTAGCACTAGACCTAAAGTTAATCCTAAAACTAGTCTTAACTCTAGACGTAGACCTAACCAAACCCTAGGCCTAGTGCTAACAATAATAACCCTTAACCTAACACAAAGACTAAACATACCCCTATACATAAACCTGGTTCTAATTCTGGCTTTAAACTTAACTTTAACTCTAACCTGAACACTGGCACTGCATTTAACACTAAGCTATCTCTAAACCTGACTCTATCCAAAAAAACCTAACACTAGACCTACCATAATCCTAACTCTACAACTAGTTTTAATCATAAACCTAGCTCTTACATTACCCATAGCCCTAACCCTACACCTTAAACTAACACAAAACCTAGAGTGAATCCTTGGCCTAAACCTATCTCTAAGCATAACCCTAACCTTAAGCCTTGCCCTAACACTAAACTTAACCCTATCCCTAAACCTAGCTCTAAACCTACCAATTTTCCTAACCCTAACCTTAACCCTATTGATAACCCTAGCCATAACCCTAACCCTAACCATAACTAGAAAACTAACCTTAGACCTAACCCTAAACCTAACACTAGCCATAGTCCTAACCCTAGCTCAAACCTGAACCGGTAACAGAAACCTAAACCTAACCATGCCTTAACCTATCCCTTAAATCAAATCCTAACCCTAAACCTAAACCTACATTTAACGGTATCCAATATCCTAACTCTTAACCTAACCCTAATGATAATTCTAAACCTAACCTTAACCCTAATATTAGACCTACTGTAACCCTATGCTTATACATAACACTGAACATAACCCTCCAACTAGCGCTATCCCTAACTCTAGCTCAAACCTTATCCATTACCCCAAGAAACCTTAGCCCAAACCCTAACTCTAATCCTAGCCCTAATCCTAACCATAACCATAGCCCAAACCCTAGCTCTAACTCTATCCATTACCCTAACCATAACCCTAATCCTAATGCTGATTCTAGAGCTAACAGTAACACTAACTCTATCCCTAGCCATTATTCTAACCTGAACCCTCAACATAGCCCTAGCAGTTACTCAATCCCTGACCCTTACCCTTAACCTAACTGTAAGAAAATCCTAAGCCTAACACTAGCACTAAACCTAGCCCTAATTCTAAATTTAACCCTAGCCTTAATTCTAGCATTAACCCTACCCATTGCCATAACCCTTACCATAACCCTCATGATAACCATAGCCTTAACCCTAAACCTACTTAAACCCTAACCATAAACCTAACACTAGACCTAACCGTAAACCTAACCCTTGCTGTAGTCCTAACCTAGCTCAAACCCTTACATTTACACTAAACCTAACACTAACCTAAGTCCTAAACATAAAGATAATCCTAACCCTAACCTGACATCTAACCCTGTCCATTGCCCTAACCGTAATGATAACACTATCCCTAACCCTAATACTAACCCTAACCCTAGACCTAACCCTAATTCTAATCCTAGCCTTAGCACTAACCCTAGCTCAAACCCTAACCCATACTCTAAACCTAACTCTAGCCTTACCCCTAAAGCTAACCTTAACTCTAGCCCTAATCCTAAACATAACCCTAGCCCGAACCTTAACTGTAACCCTATACATTAACCTAATGATAACCATAAACCTAATGCTAACCATGGGCCTAACCCTAACTTTGTCCATTACCGAAAACATAACCTGAAGCCTAAACCTAACCCTTTCCATTACCCTAATTCTAACTCTAACTCTAATTCTATTTTGAGCACTCATTCTAACACTTAACCTAATACAAAACCAATACCTGACACTGACTATTATATTACCCCTGGCTCTAAATCTGAACCTTACCCTAAACCAAACTCTGACAAAATACCTAGCCATTAAACTTACCCTAAAATCACTTTTAACTGTAATCCAAGACCTAATATTAGCCCTAGCCCTAATTTTTTTGCTATAAACCTAACACTTATACTAGCCCTCATCCTAGCCCTAAACCTAGCCTTGATCCTAACCCAAACCCTAACTCTAGCCTTATCTATAATTTTATCCCTTGCCCTAGTTCTGAACCTAGCTATTACCCCATCATTCCCCTAAATATAATCCTAACCCTAACCATAGATTTGAATCTTACAATAACCATAGAACTGATCCTAGCCCTAAATTAGCCCCAACCTTAAACCTTAACCTAAACAAACCCTAACCTTGACCATGACCTTAAAAATACCTTCCCCCTAAAACTGACCTTATCACTCAACCTAATCCTTACACTATATCTAGCCATAAACCTAACCCTGAACTATCCCTATCCATAATAACCATAGCCCTGATATTAGCCCTAGCCCTAATGCTAGACCCAAATCTACCCAAAACCATAGCCTTAATATTGTCCCTAACCAAGCCTTAATCCTAACTCTAACCCTATCACTAGCCATAACCCTAAATTTAACTAGTGCCCTAGCCCTAATCCTAAATATAACATTATATCATACCCTCGTCCTAATCCTAATTCTAGCCCCAAACTAAGGCCTACCCTAATGCTAACCCTAGCTCTAATCCTGGCACTAATTTAGCCCTAACTCTAAATCTAACCATATCCCTAGCCCTAAGACTAACTCTAATTCTCGCCCTAGCCCTATCCTTAGTTCTAACACTATTCCTTACCATAACCCAAAGCCTAGCCCTAACCCTAGCCTCAACATAGCCCTAAACTTAGCCCTAGCCTTAAATGTAGATCTAACCCTAACTCTAAATCTAACCCTAACCCTAAACCTAAACCTCACCCTAACTCTAGCCATTACCCTAATGGCAATTTGAAAACTACCTAACCTTAGCCATAGCCCTCAAACTAAACTGAGCAATAGCCCTAATCCTAACCCATAACCTAAACCAAATTATAATGATAAACCTAGACCAAAGCCTAGCCCTATTTTGAGTCCTAACCCTAACTCTAAAATAAATAGTGACCATGACTCTGACCTTAAAACTAACCCTAGTTCTAAACATCACCCTAACCCTAAACCTAACCCAAACACTAGACTTAGTCCTAAACCTAACACTAAAACTAGCCTTAATAGTAATGCAAGTTCTTATATTAACCATAGCTCTAATCGTAACAAAAACCAAGTCCTAATATGAGCCCTAATCTAGCTTTAACCCTAACCCTAACCCTAACTCTAGCCCTAAATATAACCCTAATCCTAGCTCTAGACCTATCACTTACCCTAAGCCAAACCCTCAGCCTAATGCTATCCTATTAATAACCCTAATCCTTAGCCTACCCTAAACCCTAACTCTATTACTAGTTTTAACTCTAGGCCTTCAAGCTCTCTCCAACCTTAACCCAAACCCTAAGCCTACCCCTAACCCTTATTCTTACCCTAAAACTAAACCTAGGTCTAAGCCTGACTCTAACCCTAAACTGAAACTTAACACTAGCCCTACCATTAAACTTATACCTAAACCTAAATGTAACACTAGCACTAGACATAAGTTTAATCCTAAATATGGCCATTAATCTAGCCCTAGACCTAAACAAAAACCTATTCCTATCCCTAACAATACCCATTAATCTAACACGAAGACTAACCCTACCCCTAGACTTAACCCTAGTTTTTATTCTGGCCCCAATTCTAAACCAAATGCTAACGTAAACACTAACCCTTGCTTTAACACAAATCCTAGCTCTAAACCTTATCCGAACCATAAACCTAACCATAACACTAACTTATTCATAACCCTAACCCTAAAATTAATCATAAACATAACCAAAGCTCTTAAATTACCCATAGTCCTAATGCTAGCCATAAACCTCAAACAAAACATAGCCCTAAATCTAGCCATAAGTGTAACCCTAACACTAGGTCTAGCACTAACGCTAACCCTAGCACTTGCCGTAGCCCTAACCCTAGCTCAAATGCTAAACTTTACTCTAAACATAACCCTAGCCTTTACCCTAACCCTAAAACTAAACCTAGACTTAATCTTAACTGTAACCATAGTCCAAATCCCAGCTCAAACTCTACCCATTACCTTAAACATAACCCTAATCCTAATGCTAACCCGAGTCCTAACTCAAACCCTAAACCTAACTGTATCCCTGATACTAACCAAAACCCTCACCGTAGCCCTAAGAGTAGCTGAAACTCTAACAGTTACCCTAAAATTAACCCTAGGCCTATCCCCAACCCTAGCCAAAATCCTAACCTTAATGCAAGCCCTAACACTAGCACTAACCCTATTCATTACCCTAAACATAAGCCTAACCCAAATGCTAACCCTAGGCCTAACACTAACCCTATCACTAACACTAACCCTATACAGTACTCTAAACCTAACCTGAACCCTAATCCTAACCCTAACCATTACTCTAATCCTAACCTAACCATAACACTAATTTGGGCCCTAACCCTAAATCTTAATCTAACCAAACCCTAAACCAGACACTGACGCTAAAAATACACCTCACTCTAAATCTGACCCTTACCCTAAACTGAACCCTTACAGTAGACCTAGACATAAACCTAACCCTAACGCTATCCCTAACCATAACCCTAGAAGTGATATTAGCCATAGCCCTAATTCTAGAGTTAACCCTAGCCCTCATCCTAGTCCTAAACTGAGCCTTAATCCTAATCTTAAATTTCACCCTAGCCCTATCCCTAATTTTAACCCTCCATCTAGTCGTTAACCTAGCTATAACCCCATCCTTTCTCCTAAAACTAACCATAACACCAACACTAACACTAACCCTAACCCTAGCCCTAACCATACGCCTATCCCTAATACTAATGCTAACGCTAATTCCAGCCCTAATTTAGTGCTAACCCTAACCGAACCCCTAAGCCTAGCCCTAAGATTAAATATAACTCTCACCCTATCCCTATTTCTATTTCTAACCGTATCGATTACCATAACCTTAACATTGGTCCTAACCTTAGCCCTAACCCTAGCCTTAGCCCTAACCCTAGATCTAACCATAACTCTAAATTTAACCCTCACTTTAAGCCTAAACCTCACCCTACCACTAGCTGAACACTATCGCTAATCATAAAACTAAGCTTAATACTATCATAAGCCCTAAAACAAAACCAAGCCATTGCCCTAAACCTACACCTTAACCTAAACCAATCCCTAACCATACAACTAGCCATAACACTAGCTTTAATTTGAGCCCTTGGCCTAAAACTAATCCTGACCCAGACTCTTATCCAAACACTAACCCTAACTCTAAATATTACCCTAAACCTAAAGCTAATGCTAACACTAGACCTAACCCAAACCCTAAACCTAAAACTAACCCTAATCATAACCCTAGTTCTTCCATTAGCCATCGCCTTAACCGTCGTAACACAAAAATAGCCCTAATTTGAGCTCTAACACTAGCTTAATTCTAACTATTAATTCTAATTCTAGTTATTCTAACTAGACCTAGTCATAACTCTAACCCTAAAACTATCCTAATTAGAACCCTAGATCTTACATTACCAATAGCACTATCCCTAAGGCTAAACCTAACATAAAATCTAGCCATAATCCTAAAGCCCTAATCCTAAGCAAAACCTTAACAGTAACCCTGGTTTTAACTCTCACCCTAACACTCACCTTAGTCAAAACACTAGCTCAAATCCTAACCCTTACCCTAAACCCAGTAGTAAACCTAGCCCTAAAATTAAAATTTACCCTAAAACTAACCTTAAGTCTAACCCAATCTAATTACCCTAAATTTAACCCAAACCCTAATACAAATTCTAACCCTAACCTAAAACCTGACCTTACCAAAACCATAACCCTAACGCTAGAAAAACACTAAACCTAACCCTCAACCTAAGACTAATTATACCTCAAAACCTAACCTTTACCCTAAACCTAACCCTAAACCTACCCTAAGCTAGGATTTCTAGACTAATCCAAACCCTCACCATAACTATAGCCCTAATACAAACACTAACCCTACCTCTAGACCTAAAACTAGTCTTAATTCTGGCTGTAAACCTAACTCTAACTCTAACCCAAACATTCATCCTGCCTTTAATAGTAAACCTATCTCTAAACCTGAGCCTAACCAAATATCGAAACCTAACGCTAGACCTAGCCATAACCCTAACTCTAAAACTAGCCATATTCATTTCCCTGGCTCTTACATTACCCACAGCCCTAACCGTAGGCCTAAACCTAACACAAAACCTCGAGCTATTCCTAGGCCTAACCTAGCCCTCAGTATAATCCTAACCCTAATGCTAGACTTAATCCTAACCTAACCGTCAATTAGTCTTAACCCTAGCTAAAAGCCTAACTCTTACCGTAAACATCAACCTATGCCCTTTGTAATATTTTGAACAACCAATACAAAAAAATACAAAAATACCATAAGCCTACACCTAACCCTAGTCCTAAACCTAACCTTAACTCTAGCCCTAAACCAAGCTCTAAATCTACCCATTTCCCTAAACCTAACCCTAACTTTATTGATAAAATAAAGGTCTAAACCTAACCCTAAACCTAACCAGAAAACTAACCCTAGACCCAACCCTACACCTCACACTCACCATAGACCTAACCCTAGCTCAAACCCTAACCCTTACCATAAACCTAAACATAACCATAGTCCTATACCTAAGCCTAAACCTCAATCTAACCCTAACTGTTACCCTATACCTACATCTAACCATATTCATTAATCTATAACAAACCCTACCCCTAATTATGACTCTAGCCCTAATCCTAACTCTAACCCTAACCATACTGTAATATTATCCCTAGACCTTATTCTAAACCTAATTCTTTCCCTAGCCCTAAACCTAGGTTAAAACCTAACCCTTATGCTAAACATAACCATAAACATAATCCTAGTTCTAACCCTTACAAAAACCCTAACTCAAGACCTATTCCTAAACATAACCCCAGCCCTAACCTTAGCTCTAACACTATCCATTATCCTAACCATTACCCTTATCCTAATGCTAACCCTAGGCCTAAAACTCACCCTATTGCTAACCCTAACCCAAACCATATCAATTACCCCAAAACTTAACCTAAATCTAACCCTAAATCAAGATCTATTCCTAATCATAACCCTGGCCCTAACCTTAGTTCTAACCGTATCAATTTTCTTAACAATTACCCTTACCCTAATGCTAACCCTAGGCCTAATCCTAAACCCATCAGAAACCAAAACCATATCCATTACTCTAAACCCAACCTGAACCCTAATCCTAAACCTATTCATTACCCTAACCCTAATACTAATCTTAATTCAAATTCGAGCCCTAAACCTAAACCTTATCCTAACCCAAACCGAAAGTCTGATCATTACCCTAACAATATGCCTAGGTCTAATCCTGACCTTTTCCCTAAACGTAACACTTAAATTTGACCTAGCCATAAACCTAACCCTAAGACTCTCCCTAACTGTAAACCTAGACCTGACATTAGCCATAACACTAATTCTTGTCATAAACCTAACAAAAATCCTTGCCCTGATCATTGTGTTAAACCCAGCCTTAATCCTAAACCAAACCATAACCCTAGCCCTAACCCTAAAGCTAATCATAAAACTAGCCCTAACACTAACCATAGCACTAAAACAAAACCGAGCAACAGGCCTAACACTAAACCTTAACTTAAACCAAACACTAGCACTACACCTAGAACTAACCCTAGCCCTAATTCAAGTCCTAATCCTAACCTTAAAAATAACCCTGTCCCTGACTCATATCCTAAGACTCACCCTAGCTCTAAACAGCACCCTAAACTTAAACCAATCCCTAACAGTAACCCTAGCCCTAATTCGAGTCCTAAGCCTAAGCGTAAAACGAACCCTGACCAGACTCATATCCTAACACTATCTCTAGCTATAAATATCAATATAACTTTAAACCTAACCCTAACACTTACCTACCCCTAACCCAACCCTAATACAAAAAATAATTCTAATCCTACTTCTTATATTTGTCATTTCCCTAACCCAAGCCTTAAACCTCACACACAAAAAGTAGCCCTAACCTGAGCCCCAAACCTAGCTTTAACCCTAAGCCTAGCCCTAAACCTATGTCTAACCCTATCTCTTGCCCTAAAGAAAACCCTAAACCTAAAGGTAACCCCAGACCTTTTCCTAATTTTTAGGCTAAACAAATATTAACCCTATTAATAATCCTTACCCTAGATCTCATTCTAGCTCTAACTCTATCGAAAAACCTAAACCTAACCTGATCCTTATTCCGACCATAACACAAACCTGAGGTCTAATCCTGACGCTAACTCTAAAACCAAACCCTAACACTAGCCCTACTGGTAACCTTATACCTAAATCTAACCCTACCATTATCCCTAGATCTAAACCTAATTCAAAATCTAGCCATAACTTTACCTCTAGACCTAAAAAGAAACCTAGCCATAGCCCTATCAATAGCCCTTGAGCTAACCCAAACACTACCCCCTCCCCTAGACCAAAACCTAGTGTTAAATCTGGCCTTAACCCTAACTTTAACTGTAACCTGATAAATGATCCTGCCTTTAAGACTAAACGTGCCTCTAAACCTGACCCTAACCAAATTCTAAACCTAATTCTAAACCCAGCCATAACTAAAACACTAAAAGAAGCCTAATCATAACCCTGGCTCATACGTTACCCATAGCCCTTACCAGAGGTCTAAAACTAACACTAAACATAGAGCTAATACTAGGCCTACCCTAGCTCAAAACCTATCTATTACCCTAACCCTAAACTTATTGATAATCCTAATGAAAACCCTAAATCTAAATGTAACTCTAACAGAAAAACTGACCCTAGACATAACTCTAAATTTAACACTCAGTATAGCCCTAACTCTAGCTCAAACCTAAACCTAACCATAAACCTAAGCATAACCATAGCCCTAATACTAACCTTAAACCAAAATCTAAACGTAACCCTAACCCTATATCTAACCTATCCATTACCCTAAACTTAAACCTAACCTTAATGATAACCCTAAACTTTACCCTAACCTTAACAGTAACCCTATCATAATCCAATCCCTAGACCTTACCCTAAAACTAACCCTCTCCCTAGCAATAACCCTACCTCAAAACCTAACCCTTACACTAATCATAACCCTCAAACTAACCATAGTTCTAAAACTAACCCTAACCATAACTCAAGACATATTCCTAACCATAACCCTAATCCTAACATAAACTCTAATCCGATCCATTAATATAACCATAACCCTTATCCTAATACTAACCCTAAGACTAACCCTAACCCTATTGCTAGCACTAACCCTAAACCTAACCTGAACCCTAAACCAAAAACTATCATTACTCTAACTCTAAACCTAATGCTAATTCGAGCCCTAAACCTAAATCCTAACCTAAACCAAACCCTAACTTTAACCCTAACCCTAAAAATTTCCCTAGCTCTAAACCTGATCCTTACTATAAGCCTAAACCTTACACTAGATGTAACCATAAACCTAACCCTAAAACAATATTTAACCATAACCCTAGACATGATATTAGCCCTAGCTCTAATCCTAGTTCTAAACCTAAAACAAACACAGGCCTCTTCCTAGCTTTAAACCCAGCCTTAATCATAACCCTAACCCTAAGCCTAGCCCTAACCCTACTCTAACCCTCACCATACCTCTAAACCTAGCTATATTGCCATCCATTATCCTAAATATAAACCTAACCCTAACCCTATCACTAGGCCTAAACTGAACACTAACCCTAGCCCTAATCCTAGCCTTCTTTTAACCCTATCCCAAACTCTAACCCTAATTCAAGCCTAAAAGAGACTCTAACCAACACACTAGCTCTATTCCTAGTTCTAACCCTATGCCTTACATTAACTCTAGCCCTAGCACAAACTCTTGCCCTATCCTTACTCCTAGCCTAACTCTAGATCTAAGCATAACTCTAAATGTAACCCTAACTTAGCTAAACACTGACCCTAACGTTAATCCTAGCACAAATGTAGTCCTAAACCTAATCCTAACTGTAATCTTAATCCTAACTCTCAACCTAACACTAACTCTAGCTCTAAATCTATCCCTTACCATAACACAAACACAGGCCTAAACTTACCCCAACCCATTCTTACTTTCACCCTAGCCCTAAATATAGACCTCACCCTTACCCTAAATCAAACCATAATCCTAAGCCTAAACCTCACCCTCACTCTAACCCAAACACTTTCCCTTTCTGTAACACAAATCATAGCTCTAAACTTTAAGCTAACCCCAAATTTAGTCATAAACCTAACTATAGACCTAGCCATAATCAAAACTCTAGGTCTCACATTACATATAGCCATAATATTAGCCCTAAACCTCACACATAACCTAGCTGTAAGTGTAACTCTAACCCTAACCCTAGACCTAACCCTAACCATAACCCTTGCCTGAACCCTAACCCTAGCTCAAACACTAACTCTTACCCAAATATAACTCTAGACCTAACCCTAACCCTAACCCTAGTTTTATTCCTAACCATAACCAAGTCCAAACCCTAGTTCTAACTCTATCCATTACTGTAAACATAACCCTAACCTTAATGCTAAACCTAGCTTTCAACTTAACCCTAAACCTAAACCTAGATGTCGCACTAACCCTAACCATTGCTCTAGCACTAACCATAGCTCAAACATAACACCTACCCAGAACTTAAACCTAACACTAACCATAGGCTTAACCCTAACCCTAACCCTAACCCTAACCCTAGCCCTAATCCTAACCCTAACCCTAGCTCTAAACCTATCCATTACCCTAAAAATAAGACTAATCCAAATGCTAACCCTAGGGCTAACTCAAAACCTATATCTAACACTAACCCTATCCATTTCCTAAAACTAACCTGAGCACTAAACCTAACTTTATTAATTATTCTAACCCAATCCCTAACCCTAATGTTAATCAAGCCCTAAACCTAAAAAATAACCTAAACCAAACCCTAAACAAGACACTTACCTAAACAATACACATAGCTTAAAACCGGACCCTTTCCCGAAACCTAATCAATACAATAGACCTAGCCATAAACCTAACCTTAACACTATCCCTAAGCATAACCCTAATTGATATTAGCCATAGAACTAATTCTCACCCTAAACCTAACACAAACCCAAGCCGTCATCCTAGCGTTAAACCTAGCCTTAATCCTTACCTGAACCCTAACCCTAGCCCCCACACTAATTTCAACCCTCGCTCTAATTCTGAACCTATGAATAACCACATCCCTTCCCCTAACCCTAACCCTAAACCCAACCCTAACACTAACACTAATGCTAACCCTAACCCTAACCCTAACCCTAACACTAACCGTAGCTCTAATCTTAACCCTAATTTAGTACTAATCTTAACCCTAACTCTAACCCTACCCCTAATACTAACTCTAACTCTTGCCCTAGACGTATGTCTAGTACTAACTCTTTCTGTTACCATAACCCTAACACTAGCCTTAACCTAACCCCTAAAACTAGTCAAAGTCCTTACCTTAGATCTAACCATAACGTAAATAAAACCCTATACCTATGCCTTAAGCTTACCCTACCACTATCCCTAACACTATTGCTACTCCTAAAACTAGTTCTAAACCTAGCTGTAGCTCTATAACAAAACTGAACCCTAGCCCTAATCCTAACACTAACCTAACTGTAACCTCAGACCTGACATTAGACCTAGCCCTAATACTTGCCCTAACTCTAACACAAAACCTAACCCTACACCTACACATAACTCTAGTCTTATTTCGAGTGTTATCCCTAACCCTAAAACTAACACTGACCTTGACTCTGACCCTAACAATAACCTTATTTCAAATCATTACTCTAATCATAACCTAAACCTAACGCTATACCTAGCCCTAACCGTAACCCTAAAACTACCCCTAATCATAACCCTAGTTCTTATATTAGCCATAGCCCTACACTAACCCTAACCTAATCTAAAACCTAACCCTAACTCTAACCCTAATACTAGCTTTAACCCTAACCCTAATGATAAACCTACCCTAGCCCTAGCCTTAATCCTAAATATAAACCTAGCCCTAAATCTAGCTCTAATCCAATCAATTACCTTAACCCTAACTCTAAGCCTAATATTAATCCTAGGATATCCCTAACTCTATCCATAACTCTAATTCCATTCATTACCCTAAACCTAACCTGAATCCTAGACCTAACCATATCCATTATCCTAACCTTAAACATAATCTTAACCTTATTTGAGCCCTAACCCTAAGCCTTAACCTAAACAAACCCTAAGCGTGACACTGACTCTAGTAATACAACTGTCTCTAAAAGTGAACCTTACCTTAAACCTAACCCTTACACTATACATAGCCATAAACCTAATCCTGAAACTTTCCCTAACAATAACCCTAGGCCTGACATTAGCCCTAGCCTTAATGTTAGCCTTTATGATAAAAAAGCCCTAATCCTGGCCCTGAATCTATCCTTAATCCCAACCCTAACCCTATCACTAGGCCTAACCCTGAAGTGAATCATCACCCTAGCCTTTAACCTAGCTATAATATCATACCATACCCTAAACTTTATTCTAACCCTAGCCCTAATCCAAGGCCTACACTAATACTAACCATAGATTTAATCCTAGACCTAATTTAGCCCTAACCCCAAACCTAATCATATCCCTAGACTAAGACTAACTCTAAGTCTTGCCCTAGCCCTATCCCTAGTTCTAACATTATCCCTTACCATGACATAAAGCCTAGCCCTAACCCTAGACCCAAACTTAGACCTAGTCCTAAGCCTAGATCTAACCCTATCTCTAAATCTAACCCTAACATTAAACCTAAACCTCACCCTAACACTAGCCCTAATCATAATGCTAATTTGAAACTATCCCTAACCTTAGCCATAGCATTCAAGCAAAACTGAGCTACAGCTATAATCCTAAACCTTAACCTAAACCAAACCCTAACACTACACCTAGCCCTTACCCTAGCTCTAATTCGAGTCCTAAATCTAACAGTACAAATAATAATGACCCTGACTCTGATCCAAAAACTAACCCTAGTCTAAACATCACCCTAACCCTACACCTAACCCGAACACTAAACCTAGCCCTAACCCTAATCCTAAAACTAACCCTAATTATAATGCCAGGTCTTAACATTAGCAATAGCCCTAACCCTAACACAAAACCTAGCCTTAATCTGAACCCTAACCCTGGCTTGAACTCTCTAACGCTAACCATTAACCTAACTCTAACCGTAGCTTTAACCCTATCCCTTACCCTATGACAACCTCACCCTATGCTACCCTAGTCCTAACTCTAATCCTAAGCATGCCCAAAACCCTAACTCTATTACTAGTCCTAATTTTATCTCTAACACTAACTCAAACCCTAAGCCTAACCCTGACCCTTATTCTGACCGTAAAACTAACCCTAGGTCTAAGCCTGACCCTAACACTAAACCAACACTAACACTAGGCCTATTGGTAAACCTAAACCTACACCTAACCAAAACATTAACACTAGACCTAAACTTAAATAATAAGTTAAATAATAAATAAACCTAATAATAATAATAATAAACCTAATCCTAAATATAGCCCTAGCCATTAACAAAAAGCTAGCTCTAGCTCTAACAATAACCATTAGTCTGACACAATGACTAACAATACCCCTAGAACTAACCCTAGCAAAACTGTGCTTCTAACCGTAAATCCAATGCTAACCTGAACACTGACACTTACCCTAACACAAACCTTAGCTCAAAACCTTATTTTAACCCAAAACATACCCCTAACACTAGACCTAGCCATACACCTAACCTTAAAACTAGCCATAACCATAATCCTAGTTCTTCCTAACCATAGTCCTAACACTAGCCACAAACCTCCCCCCAAAACCTAGCCCTAAATGTAGCACTAAGACTAGCTGTAAGCCTAACCCTAACCCTAGCCCTAGCCCTAACGCTCACAGTTGCCTAGCCCTGACCTGAGCTCAAACTCTAACTCTTACCATAAATGTAACCCTAACCCTAACTCTAACCTTAACACTTGCCATAATCATAACTGTAACCATACCACAAATCCTACCTTAAATTCTTTCCATTACCTTAAATATAACCCAAACACTAATGCTAACCCTAGCCCTAGCTCTAACCCTAATTTTAACCATAGTCCTGACTCTAACCCTAAACCTTGCCCTAGCACTAACCATAAACACTTAACCAAAACCTAACCATAACACTAACCCAAGGCCTAACCCTAACCCTAGTCCTAATCCTAATTTTAACTCAATCCCTAAAACTAGTACTAACTCTATCCACTACCCTACACATGAGCCTATCCCAAATGCTAACCCTAGGCCTAAACCTAACACTATCCCTAAAATTAACACTATACATGACTCTATACATAACCTGAACCCTAAACCTAATCCTATTCATTACTCTAACCCTAACCCTAATGCTAATTTGAGTCCTAACCCTAAGACTTAACCTAAAGTAAACCCTTACCTGGACTTTGACACTAACAATAGACCCAGCTCTAAACCTGACCCTTACCCTAAACCTAATCCTTACAATAGACCTAGCCATACACCTTACCTTAACCATAACCCTAGACCTGACATTAGTCCTAGCCCATTACTAGCCCTTACACTAACACAAAACCTAGCCGTCATCCCAGCCCTAAACCTAGCCTTAATCCTAATCCAATTCTTTACCCTGACTCTATCCCTAATTTTAACCCTTGACCTAGCCCTGTAACTAAGTATAATTTTATCACATCCCCTAAAACTAACCCTAACCCTAAAAATTACACTAACCCTAACCCTAGCCTTAACCATAGGCCTAACACTAACACTAACCCTAGCGCTACTCCTAGCCTTAATTTAGCCCTAACACCACCCCTAACCCTACTCCTAAGACTAACTCACTCTGAACCTAGCCCTATTTCAAATTCTAACCCTATCAGTTAACTTAGCCCTAACCTTAGCCCTCATTGTAGCCATAGCCCTAACCCGAGATCTAACCATAACTCTAAATCTAACCCTAAACATAAGCCTAAACCTCACCCTACCACCAGCCCTAATACCGTTGCTAACCCTAAAACTAGCCCTAACCCTAGCCCTAGTCATAAAACAAAACAGAGCCATTGCTCTAATCCTAAAGCTTAACCTAAACCAATCCCTAATCCTACAGCTAGCCATAACCCTAGCTGTAATTCACGTCCTAGGCCTAGAACTAACCATAGCTCTAAATATCACCCTGACCCTAAAGCTAATGCTAACACTAGTCCAGCCCAAATCCCATCCCTAAAACTCATCCTAATTGTAAACCTAGTTCTTACATTGGCCTTAGTCCTAACTCCAGTCTTAACCCTGAACAGTAAAAAATACCCCAATCCGAGCCCTAACACTAGATTTAACCCTAACCCTAACACTAACCCTAGTCCTAAACCTAACCCTAACTCTAGCCCTAATTGTATCCCTTACCCTAAGCCAAACATTATCCATAATGTAACCCTAGTCCTAATTCTAATCCTTAGCCTAATCCTATTACTTTTCCTAACCCTAGCACTCATTCTAGCTCTAATTCTAACCCAAACCCTACCCCTATCCTTCACCCTTATCCTGACACTAACACTAATTAGGTGTAAACCAGAACCTAACCCTAAACCAAACCCTGAAACAAGCCTTAAGGTAAACATATATCTAAACCTAACCCTAACACTAGCCCAAACCTAAATCAAATCCTAAATCTAGCAATAACTTTAGCCCTAGACCTAAACAAAAACTTAGTCCTAGCCCTAAAAATAACCCTTAACCTTAAACAAAACCTAACCCTATCCCTAAGCCTAACCTTGTTTTAAGTCTGGCTTTCATGCTATCCCTAAATCTAACCTGAACAGTGCCTCTTCCTTTTACAGTAAACTTAACTATAAACCTGAGCATAACCAACATCTAAACCTAACAATTGACATAGCCATAATTCTACCTAAATCTAGCCCTAATAATAACCCTAGCTCTTATATTACCCATAGCCCTAACCCTAGGCCTAAACTTAACACAAAACGTAGAGCTCGAATCAAAGTGTGAAATATGATATATCAAGAACTATGCAATGTTTTGAACAACCAACAATAAAAATTAAAAACAAACCCTAGAGCTTATCTTAGGCCTAAACCTAGCCTTAGGCATAAACCTAACACAAACCATAGCCCTAACCCTACCCGAGCCTTTGCCTTAGTCCTAATCCTGGCTCGAAACCTAACCCTTACCCTAAATATAAACCTACACCTATCCCTAAATTTAACCCTAAAACTAGCCCTATTCTTACCTTAACTATAGCACTAAACCTAGCTCTAAAGATACCCATTACCCTAAACATAACCCTAACTCTATTGGTAAACCTAGGCCTAACCCTAACCCTAAACCTAATCAGAAAACTAATCTTAGACCTAACCCTAAAACTCTCCCTCAACATAGACGTAACCCTAGCTCAAACCCTAATCTTTATCACAAACCTAACCATTACCACAGCCTTAACCCTAAGCATAAACCTCAATATAACTCTAACCATAAAGCTAAACCTACATCTGATCGCATCCTTTACCCTAACCCTAACACTACCCCTAATAATGACTGTAGCCCTAATTCAAATCCTAACCCTAACCATACTGTAATCTTATCCCTAGACCTAACCCTAAACCTAACCCTTGCCCTAGCCCTAAACCTAGCTCAAAACCCAACCCTTAAACTATATATAACCCTAAACCTAACCCTAGATCTAACCGTAACCCTAACCCTAACTCAAGACCTATTTCTAACCATAACACTGGCCCTCACCTTAGCTCTAACCCTATCAATTATCCTAACCATAACCCTTACCCTAATGCTAACTCTAGACCTAACCCTAACCCTATTGCTAACCCTAACTTATCAATTACCCTAAACCTAAACTGAACCCTAAACAAAAATCTATCATTACCCTAATCCTGACCCTAAAGCTAATTAGAGCCCTAACCCTAAAACTCTTGAATTAGGGCTAGGGTTAGATCTAGATGTAGTAATAGAGTTTGGTTTAAGTTAAGTTTAGTGTTAGGCCTATTGCCTGGTTTTATTTTAGTGCTATGGTTAGGGTTAAGGCTAGTTTTATGATTAGCTTTAGGGTTAATTCTAGGTTTATGGTTAGGTTTAGGATTAAGTCTAGATTTAAGACTAGGATTAGGGCAAAGTTTTGTGTTAGGTTTAGGGGAAGAGTTAGGGCTAAGACTAATGTCAGGTATAGATTTATAGTTAGTGATATTTTCAAGGTTAGGTTTATAGCAAGGTCAAATTAAAGTGTTACGTTTAGGGAAAGGCTCAGATTAAGAGCTGGGGTATTATTAGGGTTAGGGTCAGGCTTCAGGTTTGGGTTAGGTTAAGGTTTATTGTTCAGGATCAAATTAGAATTAAGGTTAGAATTAGTGTTAGGGTAATGGATAGTGTTAGGTTTAGGGTTAGGTTTGGTTTAAGGTAATGGATGTGATTTGGGTTTGTGATAGGTTTATGGTTAGGCCTAGGGTTAGCATTAGGGTTATGTTTACCATTAAGGTAATTTATAGGGTTAGACTTAGGATTAGGGCTAGGATATTGGTTAGGATTAGGGCTAGAGTTAGGGTTAATCAGGGTTAGGGCGAAGGTTACACTTGGGATTAGGTTTAGGGTACA
This sequence comes from Callospermophilus lateralis, assembly GCF_048772815.1. Lineage (NCBI taxonomy): Eukaryota > Metazoa > Chordata > Mammalia > Rodentia > Sciuridae > Callospermophilus > Callospermophilus lateralis. The sequence continues at coordinate 709,673 of NW_027514466.1, read as the reverse complement.
GTTTAGGATTTGAACTATGATTTTTGCTATGGCTAAGTTTAATTTAGGGTTTGGTCTAGGGTGATGGTCATGTTTAGTGTAACGGTTAGGGCTAGGGTTATCATTAGGGTTAGGGTAATAGGTTTAGATATCAAGTTAAAAATAGGTTTAGGTTTAGTTTAGAGTTAGGTTTATGTTTAGAATTAGGGTTAGCGTTTGAGCTAGCTTAGGTTTAGTGTTAGGGTTTGGTTAAATGTTAGTTCTAGGGTTAGGTTTATGTTTATGTTTAGGGTAGGTTTAGCTTTATGTGTAGTGTTATCATTAGGGTTAAATTTAGGGTTAGAGTAATGGGTAAGGTTCAAGCTAGGGTTAGGGCTAAAGTTAAGGTTAGGATTAGGTCTGGGGTTAGGTTTAGAGTTAGGCCTTTTGTTAGTGTTAGCATTAGGTTAAGTTTAAGGGTTATGGATTGAGCTAGATTTAGGGCTAGGCGAGGGTTAGGTTTACAGTCTGGGCTAGGGATGGGTTAGGGTTAGGTTTAGGGCTAGGATTAGCATTAGTTTTAGGGTTATTGTTAGTGTAATGTATAGAATTAGAGGTAGGGTTTGGGCTATGGTTACATTTAGGATTAGGGCTAGAATTAGGGTGAGGTTTAGTGTTTGGGCTAGGGTTATTTTAGGGTAAGGTTTAGGGTTTGAGCTAGGTTGAAGGTCGGAACGAGTGTTAGGATTAGGGTTAGGGCAAGAGTTATGCTTAGGGTTAGGTTTAGGGCTATAATGAGGGCTCGTTTTGTGTGAAGTTTAGGGCTAGTGTAAGATATATGGGTAATGTAAGAGCTAGAGTTATGGATAGATTTAGAGTTAATCAGGTATTAGGGTTAGTTTTTGGTTCAGGATTAGGTTTAGAGCTAGGATTTTTGTGAGGGTAAGTTTCTGGGTTGAGGTTAGTATTAGGTTTAGGATTCGGTCCAGAATGAGGACTAGGGTTAGGTCTAGGGGTAGAGTTAGTTTTCGGTTTATGTTAGGGGTTATTGTTAGGGCTATGTTTATGGTTATGGCTATATTTAGGATTAGGTTTAGGTCTAGGGCTAGTTTTATTGTTAGGATTATATTTAGGGTTAATGTTATGGCTAGTGTTAGGTTTTGAATAAGGGTTAGGTTCAGATTTAAACCTAGGTTTAGTCTTAGCGTTAGAATAAATGTCAGGATTAGAGTTAGGGTTTGGGTTTAGTTTAGAGCTAGAAAGAGGGTTAGGGTGAGGACTAGTAATAGAGTTAGGGTTCGGGGTAGTCATAGAACTAGGGTTAGGACTAGGGTAGCAATAGGGTGAGGGTTTGATTAAGTATAAGAAATAGGGTTAGAGCTAGGATTAGAACTAGGGATAAAATTAGGGTTAGGGCCAGGTTTAGGGTTAGGGTTTAAGCTATGGATAGGCCTCGGATTAAGACTAGATTTTTTGTTAGGTTTAGGGCTATGGCAAATTTAAGAACTGGCATTATGATTAGGGCTAGTTTTAGGGTTAGGTTTAGGTTGAGGTCTAGTGTTAGGATTAGGTTTATTGATAAGGTGATGTGTAGAGCTAGGGTTAGTGTTAAGGTAGAGTCAGGGTTAGTATTAGTTCAAGGGTTAGTGTTACAACTCGAATTAGGGCTAGGGCTAGGGCTAGGTGTAGGGTTAAGGTTTGGTTTCAGTTAAGGATTAGGGTCAGTGAAATGGCTCACTTTTGCTTGAGAGCTAGGGCTTAGATTAGGGCTAGTTTTCAAATGAGTATTAGGGTTAGAGCTATTGTTAGGGTGTGTTTTAGGCTTAGAGTTAGAATTAGATCTAGGTTTAGGGCTACAGCGAAGGTTAGGGCTAGGGTTAGAGTTATCATAAGGAATAGGGTTAGAACTAGGGATAGAACTAGGGCGAGAGTTAGTCTTAGTGTTAGGGTTAGATTTAGGGTTAGAATTAAGACTTAATTAGAGCTAGAATTAGAGCTAGAATTAGTATTAAGGCTGAGACTAGGTGTATGGATAGGGTTTTGGTTATGGTTATGGTTAGGTATGATGTTATAGCTAGCTTTAGAACTAGGTCGAGCGTTAAAATTAGAGTTAGGTCTATAGTTAGGGTTATGTTTAGGATTAAGGCTAAGAATAGGGCTAGGATTAGGGATAGAGTTTGTTTTAGGTTTAGGACTTCATTAGGGTTAGGGCTAATGTCAGGTCTAGGGTTATGGTTAGAGATAGTTTTAGTGTTAATATTATTAGTGTTAGGATTATTTTAATGGATATGGTTAGGTTTAGGGTTCAGGTTAAGTTTAGGGTAATGTATAAATTTAGGGTTAGGAATAGGTTAAGGGTTATCCTAGGATTAGCATTATGGTTAGGATTAGAATTAGGGTAATGGATAGGGTTACAGCTCAGGTTAGGGCTAGGTTTATGGTTTGGATTAAGGCTAGTGTTAGAGTTAGGTTTGGGGTTATGTCAGGGGTTAGGGTTAGGGTTAAGTTTAGGGTAAGGTTTAGGGGTAGAATTAGGGTTATGTTTACGGTTAAAGGTAATGTTACAGCTCCGATTAGGGGTAGGTTTTGTGTTAGGTTGGGGCTAGGTTTAGGGCCACAGCCAATGTAAGAACTAGGGTTATAATTAGAACTAGTTTTAAGATTAGGGTTAGAGCTAGGTCTAGCGTTAGGTTTAGGTTTAGTTTTTTAGTTATGTTTAGAGCTACGGTTAGTGTTAGGGTCAGAGTCAGGATCAGGGATTGTTTTAGTGAAAAAACTAAAATTAGAGCTAGGTTTAGGGCTAGGTTTAGGCCTAAGGTTTGGATTATGTTAAAGGTTAGGGTTAAGGCTATGGCTCAGTTGTTTTGTAGGGCTAGGGCTAGGTTTATTGCTATTTTGAGAATTAGCATTAGCGTTACAGCTTGTGTTAGTGAGAGGTTTATCTTAGTGTTAGGGTTAGGTTTATAGTTAGGGTTAGATATATGATTAGGGCTAGAGCTAGGCTTTGGGCTTATGTTAAGGCAAGTGATAGAATTATGGTAAGGGATACTATTAGAACTAGAAATAGGACTAGTGTGAAAGTTAGAGTTAGTCTTAGGGCTAGGGTTAGGTTAGGTTTAGGGCTAAATTAGGGCTAGGATTTGGTCTAGTGTTTGTATTAGGTTTAGGTCTAGTTTAGGCTTAGGTTTAGGTTTAGGGATAGAGTTATGTTTAGGGGAAGGGTTGGGGTAGGGCTAGGTCAAAGGTTATAACTTTGGTTAGGGCTTGCGTTATGGTTTGATTTAATAATAAGGCGAGGTTTAGGGCTAGGATGAGGGCTAGGGTTTGTTTTAGGGTTATGGTAAGAATTAGGGTGAGGAATAGTGTCAGGTCTAGGCTTACATTAGGGATAGATTGAGGGTTAGATTTATGACTAAGTCTAGTGTAAGTGTCCAGTTTAGGGTAAGGGTAAGGTTTAGAGCTAGCGGTATTATTAGGGCTAGAATTAGGTTTCTGGTTTCGTTTAGCCAGGTTTTAGGTTCAGAGCTTCAAGTAGCATTATGGTTTAGTTAGGATAATGATAGGTTTATGTTTAGGGTTCATGTTAGGTGTAGGGTAATTGATAGGGATATAGTTAGCAAAAGGGTTAGGGTGAGGCCTAGGCTTAGCCTTAGGGTTATGGTTGTGCTTAGGGTAAATGATAAGGTTAGGGCTAGGATTATGGTTATTATTAAAGCTAGAGTTAGGGTTAGGCCTAGGGTTAGGTTTAGGTTTAGGTTTAGGGTATGATTTAGACTTTGAGCTATGGTTAGCACTAAGACAAAGGTTAGTTTTAGGGTTAGGTGTAAGTTATAGTTATGATTAGGGTCAAGGTTTGGTTTAAGTTTAGGGCTAGGTTTATCATTAGATTTAGGGTATTGGATAGGGTTTGACGTCGTGTTAGGGTTAGGGTTAGGGTTATGTTTATGCTTAAGGTTAGGGTTAGCGATAGGTTTAGGGATAGGTTTAGGGTAATGGTTAGGGTTTGAGCAAGGGTTAGCTCTATGGCAAGGGCTAGGTTTATGAATAGGGTTAGGGTAAATTTAGGGTCAGGGCTAGGGTTATCATCAGGGTTAGAGTTAAGATTAGGATAATGGGTAGGTTTAGGGCTAGGGTTATCATTAATTTTAGGGTTAGAGTTAGGGTAGTATGTAGGCATAGAGCTAGGGTTAGGGATAAAGTCAAGGTTAGGATTAGGGCTAGGGTTAATGTTAGGTTTAAGTTTAGGCCATGGGTTAGTGTTAGGGTTAGGTTAAATTTAATGGTTAGGGATTGAGCTAGTGTTTGGACTATGACGAGGATTAGGGTTAGAGTCAGTGTGAGGGTTAGGGCTACGGTTAGCATTAGGGTTAGGATTAGGATTAGGGTAATGGATTGAGTTAGAGGTAGGTTTTGACATATGGTGATGGCTAGTTTCAGGGTTAGTGATATGGCTAGGTCTAGTTTTAGGGTTTTGATTTTTGTTAGGATAAGGTTTAGAGCTAGGGTTTGTGTTAGCAATGTTCAGTTTAGGTTTTGTTAGGGCCAGCATTAGAATTAGGGTTTGGTCTAGGGGTAGGGTTAGTGTATGGGTTAGGTTAATTGTTATTATTAGGGCTAGGACTAAGTTTTTCTTTAGGGCTAGCTCTACAGTGATCACTAGGTAAAGAATTAAGTTTAGGTCTAGGTCTAGTGTTAGGATAAGGTTTAGTCATAGGGTTATAAGTAGTGCCAATCTTTGGGGTCAGTTTAGGTTTAGGTTCAGGTTTAGACCTATGGTTAGTTTTAAAGTCAGAATAAGGGTCAGGGTTAGGGTTACAGTTTGGGATAGTGAAAGAGCTAGATTAAAGGTCAGGGTTAGGACTAGTAATAAAGTTACATTTTGGGTTAGGCTAAGAATTACTTATAGGACTAGGGTAGCTTTAGGTTTAGAGTTTGGCTTATGGTAAGAAATAGGGTTAGCACTAGTGTTAGGGCTAGAGTTAGGGTTAGGGTTAGGGCTAGGTTTAGGTTTAGTGTTAGGGTTAAAGCTAAGGTTAGAGCTTAGATTAGGGCTAGCTAGATTTCGTGTTAGCTTTAGAGCTATGGCTAATGTAAACAGTAGGGTTACAATTAGGGCTTGTTTTAGGGTTAGTGTTACGTCTAGGTTTAGTGTTTGGTTAGGTTTAGGGTTAGGGTTGTGTTTAGGGTAATGGATAGGTTAGGGTTAGTGAATGTGTTAGGGTTCAGCCGAGGGTTATCATTATGTTTAGGATTAGGGTTAGGGTTAGGGTAATGGATAGGATTAGAGCCAGGTTTAGGGCTAGGGTTAGATTTAGTGTTAGTGTTAGGGTTAGTGTTAGGTTTAGGGTTAGTGCAAGGATTAAAGTTAGGGTTAGGTTTAGGGTAAGGGTTAGGACTTGGTTTAGGTTTAGAGTTAGGTTTAAAGTTAGGATTGGAGCTCACATTAGGGCTAGATTTTTGGTTACATTAGGGTTCGTGTTAGGGATACAGCTAATATAAGAACTAGGGTTATGATTAGGGCTAATTTTAGTGTTATGGTTAGGACTGAGTCTAGTTTTATGGTTAGGTTTAAGTTCAGGGTGATGTTTGAGCTAGAGTTATTTTTTAGGTTAAAGCTTTAAGAGTCAAAGTCAGGGTTAGTTTTAGGGTTGGGGATAGGACTAGAATTTGAGGTAGGCTTAGGGCTAGATGTGGTGTTAGAATTAGTTTAGGTTAAGTGTTAGGGTTAGTGCTATGACTCATTATATTTTAGGGCTAAGTCTAAAGGTAAGGGTAGTTTTACGATTAATGTTAGTGTTATTGCTAGTGATAGGGTGAGTTTAAGCTTAGCGGTACATTTAGAGTTATGGTTAATTCTAGGGTCAGGGATATGGCTAGGGTTAGGGCTAAGGTTAGATCTAGTGTTTGGGTTACCGTAAGGGATAGGGTTAAATCAAGGAATAGAGCTAGGGCGATAGTTAGTGTTAGTCTTTAGGCTAGGGTTAGGGTTAAGTTTATTGCTAAATTATGGCTAGGAATATGTCTAAGTTTGGTATTAGGTTTAGGCCTATGGTTAGGACTATGTTTAAGATTAAGTTTAAGGTCAGGTTTAGGGGAAGGAATGGAGTTATAGCTAGGTTTAGGGATAGGGCAATGATTAGAATTACGGTTAGGTCTACAGTTCTCTTTGAGTTACAATTAAGGCTAGATTTGGAGTTAGGATGAGGGCTAGGGTTTGTGTTAGTGTTACGGTTTCTTTTTAGGGATAAGGATAGTATCAGGTTTAGGGTTACAGCTAGGGATAGTTATAGGGTTAGGTTTATGGCTAGGTCTAATGTTAGGTTTAGTGTCAGGCCCAGGTTAAAAGTAAGGTGTATTTTTATTGTAATTTTCAGGTTTCAGGTTTGTGGTAGGTTAAATATGAGAGTTAGGGCTCAAATTAGCATTAGGGTTCAAATTAGAGTTAAGTTTATGGATAGGTTTAGGTTTAGGATTCAGGTTAAGATTAAGGTAATTGGTAGGGTTAGGGTGAGTGATACAGTTAGGGTTAGGCCTAGGATTAACATTTGGGTTAGGTTTATTGTTAGGGAAATTAATAGCATTAGAGCTAGTGTTATTTCAAGGGTTTCAGATAGGAATAAGGCTAGAGTTAGGGTAAAGGTTAGGGCTAGGGCTAGGGTTAGGGATTGAGTTAGGTTTAGGGTACAGGTTAGGTTTTGAGCTAGAGATAGTGTTAGGGTGATGGTTAGGTTTAGAATTATGTCTAGGGTTAGATTTATGGTTACGGTTAGGGATAGTTTTAGGGTTAGTGCTAAGGTTATCTTTAGAGTTGTTAATGTATAGGGTTAGCTGTGGGGTTAGGTTAGGTGTAGTTTTTCTTTTAGGGTTAATATTAGGGTTTGGGCTGGGGTTAGTGTTAGAGTATGGGTTAGGGTTTTTCTAGGGTTAAGGTTACAATGAGGGTTAGGTTTAGGTTTAGGTTTAGTTCTAGAATTAGGTTTACAATTAGGATTAGAGCTAGGGTTATCATTAGTGTTAAGATTCGATTTAGGCTAATGTATAATTTTCGAGATAGTATTAGTGCTAGTGTTAACATAATGATTAGGGCTAGGATTAGGTTTAGGTTTAGGGATAGGGCTAGGTTTATGTTTAGAGTTCGGTTTAGGGTTTTATCTAGGGGTAACGTGAGGGTTAGGCTTAGGGTAAGCGATAAGGTTAGGTTAGGGTTTGGGTTATGCTTTGGGCTATAAATAGGCCTAGGATTAGGGCTAGGTTTTGTTTTAGGTTTAGAGCTACTTTTAATGCTATGGTAATGTGTTATGTTTACGGTTACGGCTAGGTCTAGTGTTAGGTTTATGTTTCGGTTAGAGTCAGTTTCATAGCTAGGGTTAGTGTTAGTGTCAGGGTCTCTGTTTGGATTAGGGTTAGGGTTAGGGCTAGAACCAGAATTAAGGTTTGTTATGTCTAAAGGTAAAGTTAGTGTTTGGCTTAGGTTAATAGTTATCATTAGTGCTAGGGCTAGTTTTTATTTAGGTCTTGGTTAATGATATGGTTAGATTTAGGATTAGGTTTAATCTAGGGATAATATTAGGGTAAGTTTTAGATACAGGGTTATGGGTAGGGCTAGTGTTAGGGTTTGGTTTAGCTTGAGGGTCAGAATAAGGTTCAGGGTTAAGGTTAAAATTTGCATTATGGTTATAACAAGAATGAGAGCTAGGATTAGGACTAGTAATAGGGTTAGGGTTTGGATTAGACTAAAGATTAGTTTTAGAATTAGGGTTAGCTTTAGGGTTGGCATTTGGATAGGGTAAAGGACACGGTTAGACCTAGGGTTACAGCTAGAGTTCGGATTAGTGTTAGAGCTAGTGTTAGGGTTAGGGTTAGGGTGAATGCTAGGGTTAGGTATCAGATTTGGTCTATGTTTTTGTTAGCGTTAGGTTTAAGGTTATAGCTAATGTATGATCTAGGTTTATGATTAGAACTAGTTTTAGAATTAGGGTTAATACCAGGGTTAGGTTAAGGTTTAGGTTTAGGGTGATGTTTAGATGTAGGGTTAGTGTTAATGTCAGAAACAGGTTCAGGGGTAGGTTTAGGGTTAAGATTAGTACTCAAATTAGGCCTAGGCTTAGGGCCAGATATAAGGTTGGGGGGGTTTAGGTTAAAATTTAGGGTTAGTGTTATGGCTCAGTATTTTTTTTAGGGATAAGCCTATGGTTAGGACTAGTTAAAGGATTAGGATTAAGGTTAGAGCTAGAGTTAGGTTTAGGTTTACGTGTAAAAATAAGGTTAGATTTAGAGTTAGGTTTAGGGCAAGGTGTAAGGTTAGGGCTAGGGTTATTCTAGGCCATGGCTAGGAATAAGGTTACAGTAAGGGATAGGGTTAAAATTAAGGCTAGGGCTAGGGAGAGAGTTATAGTTACTCTAAAGCTAGGATTAGAATTAGGTTTAGGATTAGGACTAGGGTTAGTGTTAGGGTTAGTCTTAAGGTTAAGGTTAGGACTAGGTTAGTGTTAGAGTTAGAATTTTGGTTAAGTTTAGGGTAAGCAATGGGGTTATATCTAGGTATAGGGCTAGGGAAAGTGTTAGAATTAGGGTTAGGGTTATGATTAAGGCAAGGTTTCGGGCTAGGATGAGAGCTAGTGTTCGTGATAGGGTTAGGGCTAGGATTAGGGCTAGGGCTAATGTCAGTTATAGGGTTACAATTAGGGATAGGTTTCGGTTTATGTTTATGCTTGGGTCTAGTGTAAGGATTAGATTTACGGTAAAGGTCAAGTTTACAGCTATGTGTATTATTAGGGTCACTTTTTGGCTTAAGGTTTGGTTTAGGTTAAGGTTTAGGTTTAGGGCTTGAATTAGCAAGGTTAGAGTTAGGGTTAGGGTAATGAATAGGGTTAGGATTAGGGTTCAGGTTAGTTTTAGGGCAATGGGTAGGTTTAGGGATTGTGATAACATTAGGGTTAAGCCTAGGGTTAGCATTACTGTTAGGATTATGATTACGGTAATGGATAGAATTAGAGCTATGGTTAGGGCTAGGTTTATGGTTAGGATTAGGGTAGTTGATATAATTAGAGCTATGGTTAGGGCTATGGTTAATGTTAGGATTAGGGCTAGTGTTAGGTTACGTTTTGGGATAGGGCTAGGGTTATGTTAAGTGTAAAGTTTAGGCTTTGAGCTAGGGTTAGGTCTAAAGTGAGGCTTATGGTTACGGTTACAGTTAGGGCTAGGGTTAGGTTTAGGGTTACACTTAGGGCTATGTTCAGGCCTAGGATTAGGGCTTGATATTGTGTTAGTTTAGGCCTAGGGTTAGAGCCATGGGTAATGTAAGAGCTAAGATTATGTTTAGGGCTAGTTTTAGGGTTCGATTTATGGCTAGGTCTAGTGTTAGGATTAGATTTTAATTAGGGTGAACTTTGGAGCTAGGATTATGTTAGGGTCAGGGCCAGTGTTTAGGCTAGAGTTAGTGTTGGGTTTAGTGTCAGAATTAGGACTAGGGTTAGGTCTAGGTGTACGGTTAGTATTTGGGTTAGGTTAAGGGTTATTGTTAGGGGTACGGCTAGGTAGGGCTAGATTAAGGATAAGGTTTAAGTCTAGGGCTAGTTTTAGCTTTAGGTTTAAATATAGGATTACCGGTAGGGCTAATGTTAGTGTTTGGTTTTGGTTTAGGTTCATGTTTATACCTGCGGTTATTGTTAGGGTCAGAATAAGTGTCCGAGTTAAGGTTTGGATTTGGGTCAGTGTTACAGCTACAATGAAGATTAGGGTTAGGAGTAGTAATAGGTTTAGTGTTTGGGTTAGGCTAAGGATTATGGTTAGGACTAGGGTCAGCATTAGGTTGAGGGTTTAGCTTAAAGTATTGGAAGGGTAAAAGCTAGGGTTAAATCTATGTTAATATAGGAATTAGGGCTAGTTTTAGGGTTAAGGTTGAAACTAGGATTAGCACTCAGCTTAGGGACAGGTTTTGGGTTAGGTTGGTGCTAGTGTTAGGACTAAAACTAATGTATAAACAAGGGTTATGATTAGGGCTACTTTTTGGGTAAGTGTTACAGCTATATCAAATTTTAGGGTTAGGGTTACCGTTAGCATGATGTTTAGAGCTAGGGTTAGTGTTAGGGTCAGGGTCAATATTTGGGTTATAGTTAGAGTTAGGGTTAAACCCAGAATTATACTGGAGATAGGTCTAGTCGTAGCATTACTGTTTATGTTAGGTTAAGTTTTATCATTAGGGCTAGGGCTAGGTTTTTGTTTAGGTCTAGGGCTAGAAATATGAATAGATTTAGTATTATGTTTAGGTCTAGGGCTAGTTTTGGGGTTAGGATTAGGTGTAGCTTTATTGCTAGTGTTAGGGTTTGGTTAATGGTTAAGGTCAGGTATAGACATATGGTTACCGTTAGGGTCAGAAAAAGTGTCAGGGTTACGTTTAGTATTTGGTTTATAGTTAGAGCTAAAATGAGGGCTAGGGTTAGGAGTAGCAATAGGGTGAGGGTTTGGATTAGGCTAAGGATTAGGATTAGGCATAGGGTTAGTATTAGGATTAGAGTTAGCTTAGGGTAAGGGATAGGATTAGAGCTAGGATTAGGGCTATGTTTAGGATTAGAGTTAGGGCTAGTTTTAGGTTTAGGTTTAGGGTTAAAGCTAGGATTAGGTCTTGCATTAAGGCTAGGTTTTGGTTAGAGTAAGGGATTGGTTTAGGGATATGAATATGGCTACTGTTAGGTCTTGGTTTATGGCTAGGATTAGGGTTATGGTAAGGGATAGGGTTAGAACTAGTAATAGGGCTAGGGTGAGAGTGAAAGTTAGTCTTATGATTGAGCTTAGTGTTTGGTTAGTTATAGGGCTTAATTAGGCCTAGGAATAGGTTTAGGTTTATGGTTTTGTTTAGGCCTAGAGTTAGTATTAGGCTTAGGGTTAGATTTTGTGTAAACAATTGGGTTAGAGCTAGGGATAGGGCTAGGTTGAATGTTAGAATTAGGGTTATGAC